>NC_091992.1:127692975-128045398 GCF_044704955.1 Pristiophorus japonicus | reverse complement strand
CTGCGGCAAACTCCCAATCTGCATGTTCCATGCATATACATGAGCTCATTATACCGCATGGAATAACTAGTGACATTTTCAAAGTTTTAAGAAAAATAAAAGGATATGGAAATGTAGGAACGCGTGAGCAAAACTGGAGGAGTGGATTGAGGCTATTCATATGGGGAGAAATCAGAAAAGTGAACATCAGTATTGGTTTCCAGGGGTCCAGGTTCCAATTCCACTCCTTCTGTTTATAGATTTGTATTGCACAACCCCCCCCCCATCCCTCCATTTGACACCATGTTATCTCCCTTTCCAACCTAAAGGTGCTGACTTCTTGCTGGGGTGGCAGCAGCCCTCTGATACAGAGGACTGTCAGCAGGCTGTTCGGCAATGTGGAGCATCACATAGGCCCAAACCCCTGACGTCTGCACCTGCGCACTTTCCAATGGGGGTAGAGGGGGGTGTCAGTAACCAGGAGTCGGACGGGAAGGAGGAGGGGCAGAGGGCAGTGATCGGGAGAGGAGGGCAAGGGGACAGTAATTGGGAGAGGAGGGCGAGGGGCAGTGATCGGGGGTGAGGGTTGGGGGGGCAGTGATCGGGAGGGGGAGGGGACAGTAATCAGGAGAGGAGGGGGGCAGTGATTGGGGGAGGGGGCTGTAATCAGGAGAGGAGGGAGATGGGGCAGTAATCGGGAGGGGGAGAATGAGGGGGAGGGGGCAGTGATCAGGAGAGGGAGAGGGGGAGGAGGAGGGGCAGTGATCGGGAGAGGGAGGGCGAGGGGGCGGGGAGGGGCAGTGATCGGGTGGGTGGAGGGGGAGGGGCAGTGATCGAGAGGGGGAGGGGAGGGGCAGTGATCAGGAGAGGGAGAGGGGGAGGAGGAGGGGCAGTGATCGGGAGAGGGAGGGCGAGGGCGGGGCAGTGATCGGGGGGGTGGAGGGGGAGGGGCAGTGATCGAGGGGGGAGGGGAGGGGCAGTGAGCGGGAGGGGGAAGGGCAGTGAGCGGGAGGGGTGCGGGGCAGTGAGCGGGAGGGTGGAGGGAGGGAGAAAGGGAGGGGTAGCGATCAGGAGTCCTGGTTTTCCTGAATGCGGCTGGCCTGACACGGGCTGTGTTTAGGGCAGCACAATTTGATACTGGGGCCTCAAACAGGAACAAGCTCTCTGGGGCCAAATGGCCTTTTCTTGCCCCTGACTTTTCTTATGTTTATCCCCTGGATTTAGGATTTGAATTCAAGCTGAATGGATGGGATAAACGCCCTCGCTCACTGTAAACTTTGAAAATCCTCAACACAAATCCTCAACACACTGTAATAAAATGGCAGTCTCTCCTCACTCAGAGTGCCATGAAACACAATTATAGGCAGGTAGGAGTGGGAGGCCTGGCTCAATTATAGGCGCTGACTTGCGAGACTTGGAGGTAGTGGTTGATTTTGCTGCTGTAAGTCGGTGTCTGTGTCTACAACCCCAGTGATGTGAAACCAAGCGCAATCTGAGCTCTTTGTGGTGAGAAGGTGGAAGGCACTACCACAAGGAGGGGTTGGGGCAGTTAGCATGGATACATTGCAGGGCAAACGGTCAGCCGTGGCTCAGTGGGCAGCACTCTCGCCTCTGAGTCAGAAGGTTGTGGGTTCAAGTCCCACTCCAGAAACGTGAGCACAAAAAAAAAAAAATCTAGGCTGGCAGCAGTGCAGAGCTGAGGGAGCGCTGCACTGTCGGAGGTGCCGTTTTTTGGATGAGACGTTAAACCGAGGACCCATCTGCTCTCAAGTGGATGTAAAAGATCCCATGGCACTATTTCAAAGAAAAGCAGGAGAGTTATCCCTGGTATCCTGGCCGATATTTATCCCTCACCCAACAGTGACTATACTCCAAAAGTACTTCATTGGCTGTAAAGTGCTTTGAAATGTCCGGTGGTCATGAAAGGTGCTATATAAATCCAAGTCTTCTTTAAACGACAGAAGATAGAAGGTTATGCTGATAGGGTTAGACGATCAAGGGATGAGAGGAGGCTCGTGTGGAGCATAAACACTGGCATGGAGCAGTTAGATCAGCCAGGCCTGTCTCTGTGCTATACACGCTCGGTAATTGCATGTGGCCTAAGGTTGTGTGTGTACCATCCTACCTAGCACCATCGCCACAAGGACTGGCATGATTCGAGGAGAGGGCTCACCTCCACCTTCTCAAGGACAATTAGGGATGGGCAATAAATGCCGGCCTTGCCAGCGACGCCCACATCCCGTGAACAAGTAATAAACGAGGATTCATTGTTTCCCTCTCGATCATTAGTGCAGCTTGTGACAGGTTCCAGGACCCGAGGATAATCGACAATCTTTAACAACACTTCTTTTAGTTTGGCAAATGGAAATGTCGTATTGTCCTGCTGAAACATCGTACAGTGTAGTAGGACCTATCACATCCATTATACCTGGTCAGGGCGTGCTTAATGCTGGGGCTGGGAAACCAGAGGAACAAATTATTTTCTTTCTCCAGCAATGCTCCAGAGAACACAAAGGGGAACAGTAGCATAGTGGTTATGTTACTGGACTAATAATCCCGAGGCCTGGACCAATGATCTGGAGACATGATCCCACCACGGCAGCTGGGGAATTTAAATTCAATTAATTAACTAAAAAAGCTAGTATCAGTAATGGTGACCATGAAACCACCGGATTGTCGTAAAAACCCATCTGGTTCACTAATGTTCTTTAGGGAAGGAAATCTGCCACCTGTACCTGGTCTGGCCCAAATGTGACTCCAGACCCACAGCAATGTGTTTGACTCTTAACTGCCCCCTGAAATGGCCCAGCAAGCCACTCAGTACCAAACCGCTGCAACAAAATCAGCACTGTGGGAGCACCTTCACCACACGGGACTGCAGCGGTTCAAGAAGGCGGATCACCACCACCTTCTCAAGGGGCAATTAGAGATGGGCAATAAATGCCGGCCTTGCCAGCGACGCCCACATCCCACATCCCAGAATGAATCAACTAAAAACTCCAAGCAAGCATGTTTCAGTAACTCTGCACTGTCTTCGAATCATCTGCTTTATAACATTCATAAGAACATAAGAAATAGGAGCAGGAGGAGGCCATTGAGCCTGCTCCGCCATTGGCTGATCTTTGACCTCAACTCCACTATCCCCATATCCCTTAATATCCAAAAATCTATCGACCTCTGTCTTGAATATACTCAACGACTGAGCTCTCTGGGGCAGAGAATTCCAAAGATTCACCGCCCTCTGAGTGAAGAAATTTCTCTTCATCTCAGTCCTCAATGATCGACCCCTTATCCTGAGTCTAGAGTTCAACGTTATAACTTCACAGGTAATCGTTCAGAGTACAAAAGCTGCACAGCAACATCCTGTACTCAGAAAGGAATGAATTAAACACATTGCTTGTTAAATGGTTGAACTATCTGAGCACAAGGAAGGGAAAAGCCCATCGGTTCCAACAAGCCCCCTTCTGACCGATGTCATCCCCACCAGCCCATCCATTTCCTCTCTCCCGCTCTCCGGAAGCACATGGAGATGCCTCAGGGACCCATTCACACTGTCTGTTTCAGTGGGTTTCCGGGTTAGCTGATTCCACAATTCTCCTTCCCTTCTGCCTGATCTACCCAACTTATTCCTAACTTCTATGGGGAATATTTTTCTGCCTGAGTAAAGATAAAGATTTGTTTTTGCTACCACCCACCCCAACCAACTTTAATAAAAGATGTTTCTTTGAATTTTCTACAACCAATGAAACAAATTCCAAATTCTTAACTTTGGCTCCCTGGGAACCCAGTGGACAATCGACCAGGAGAGACTTGCTCAGTTCCCTCAATCAGGATGCTCTTTTCCCACATGGATGTCTTTCCCTGTTTTACAGTGTGAGACACCTCAACACCATTATGATAAATGAGAGTTAAAATCTATTGGAACAACAGGAGGGATAGAGTCAGAGATAGGGGATCGGGGATAGAGATGGGGATAAGGGATATGAATAAGGGATATGGATAGAGAATCAGAGACAGGAATAGGGACAGAGACAGACGGAGAATTACACAGTGAAATATGCGGCAATCTTCTGAGATTTGAGAGATCCACGGATTTGGAGACAGACAGTCACAACACACTAAAGAAGAGGAAGAGTCTGAATGGAAACAAAAAAGGAAAAAAGGAACAGATTTAATTGATAAACTTTCTATTTGTTATACCATATAACATAATAAGACTGAATTAATTGTATGTATAGGGAGAGCCTCTGTCTGAACATCAGAATCAATTTATCAATTGCACATTAAATATATTGCTGTAAAATGTAGTTCAGAGGTGAAGGGTGTAAACGATGGAGAGGGGTGAGGGGTGAGGGGTGAGGGGTGAGGGGTGAGGGGTGAGGGGTGAGGGGTGAGGGGTGAGGGGTGAGGGGTGAGGGTGACACAGACCAGCGATGACCGCCATGTCGGAATTAATAACGCCAACATTCGCATGGTGCTAATAGCTATCTTTAGATCTCACACTAGCTGGTGGGTACAACAGCAACTTGTATTTATATAGCGCCTTTAACGTAGTGAAACGTCCCAAGGAACTTCACAGGAGCGTTATCAGATTAAGAATGACACTGAGCCAAAGAAGGATATTAGGACAGGTGACAGAGGGAGGTTGCGAGAGGGGGAGGTTGCGAGAGAGGGAGGGAGGTTGCAAGAGGGAGGGAGGTTGCAAGAGGGAGGGAGGTTGCAAGAGGGAGGGAGGTTGCAAGAGGGAGGGAGGCTGCGAGAAAGCTGGAGAGGTTTAGGGAGGGAATTCCAGAGCTTAGGGCCTGAGCAACTTAAGGCCCGGCTGCCAGTGATTGAAATTGGGGATGGGCAAGAGGCCAGAATTGGAGGAGTGTAGAGATCTGGGAGGGTTGGAGGGCTGGAGGGATTTAAGCACAAGGATGAGAATTTTAAAATCAAGGCGTTGCCAGACCGGATGCCAATGGAGGTCAGTGAGCACAGGGCTGATGACAGGCACTAACCAGACGGTCCAGTATCAATCCTTGTTCTAATCCTCCTGGGCAGCAGTTGATCCTCTGGGCCACTGGGCTGGGGGTGGGGGGGGGGATGGGATGGGGGGGCCCACAGTTCCCGTGTCTGGTTACTATCCATGGACTACCGATCAGGTGACGGGCTCTATTCAAAGTCCCCAAGCTCAGTTTGCCGACTGACAGTCGAGCGGCCCCGTGGGCGAGGTGCCCGAGAGCTCCTGAGGCCTGTACTCCGGCGTGGAGTCAGCACCTTCAGGGCAGCAAAAGATCAAATCAAACTGTGCACAAAATGTTCATTGATTTAAATTCATTCTGGGGATATGGGCCTCGCTGGCAAGGCCGGCATTTATTGCCCATCCCTAACTGCCCTTGAGAAGGTGGTGGTGAGCCGCCTTCTTGAACCGCTGCAGTCCGTGTGGTGAAGGTGCTCCCACACAGTGCTGTTAGGGAGGGAGTTCCAGGATTGTGACCCAGCGACGATGAAGGAACGGCCGATATATTCCCAAAGAGGTGGTGAGGCGGGGGGAGGAACATGGCAGCAGGACCCCTTGGTGGGTCGGTGGGGGTGGAATGTGCCTCCCTGCCCCCTGATGGTGCTAACAACAAGAAGCCATATTGAGGACCCCATCAATGCACACACCAAGTGGGGAATCACCCTGGGAGCCTGCCCCCAGCATATCTACCGACCCTAACCCGTCGGGGTCACGGTGGGGTCAGGAAGGCAAATGATTTGGAGGCAGAGATTTTAAAGAACAAAACTGGAAGCGCAAAAGAAAAACATCCAATTAAGATTTTAATTAATAGGAAGCGGTTTAATCTCAGTAAACGGGTTCCGGTGACCCTGCAGTGCGTCTGAAGCTGACATTTACAGCTGGAATATTAATGATCTGAGAGTCAGGCTCATCCTCTTCAGAATCTTCTGATCGAAACAAGCCAGCTTCAGTCCCTCAGGAGGGAGATAGAGACAGAGCGGGGGGCAGAGAGAGAGAGAGAGAGAGAGAGAGCGAGCGCGGGGGGCAGAGACAGAGAGAGAGAGAGAGAGAGAGCGCGGGGGCAGAGACAGAGAGAGAGAGAGAGAGAGAGAGAGCGGGGGGCAGAGAGAGAGAGAGAGCGGGGGGGCAGAGAGAGAGAGAGAGAGCGGGGGGGCAGAGAGAGAGAGCGGGGGGCAGAGAGAGAGAGAGAGAGAGAGAGAGCGGGGGGCAGAGAGAGAGAGAGAGAGAGAGAGAGAGCGGGGGGGCAGAGAGAGAGAGAGAGAGAGCGGGGGGCAGAGAGAGAGAGAGAGAGAGAGAGAGAGCGGGGGGCAGAGAGAGAGAGAGCAGGGGGCAGAGAGAGAGAGAGAAAGAGAGCGGGGGGCAGAGAGAGAGAGAGAGAGGGGCAGAGAGAGAGAGAGAGAGAGCGGGGGGGCAGAGAGAGAGAGCGCGGGGGGCAGAGAGAGAGAGAGCGGGGGGCAGAGAGAGAGAGCGGGGGGGCAGAGAGAGAGAGAGAGAGAGAGAGAGCGGGGGGGCAGAGAGAGAGAGAGAGAGAGAGAGAGAGAGAGCGGGGGGCAGAGAGAGAGAGGGGGACAGAGAGAGAGAGAGAGAGAGAGAGAGAGGGGGACAGAGAGAGAGAGAGAGAGAGAGAGAGAGAGAGCGCGCGGGGGGCAGAGAGAGAGAGAGAGAGAGAGGGGGGGACAGAGAGAGAGAGAGAGAGAGAGAGAACGGGGGGCAGAGAGAGAGAGAGAGAGGGGGACAGAGAGAGAGAGAGAGAGCGGTCAGAGAGAGAGAGAGAGAGAGCGGGGGTCAGAGAGAGAGAGTGAGAGCGGGGGGCAGAGAGAGAGAGAGAGAGAGCGGGGGTCAGAGAGAGAGAGAGAGAGCGGGGGTCAGAGAGAGAGAGAGAGAGCGGGGGGCAGAGAGAGAGAGAGCGGGGGGCAGAGAGAGAGAGAGCGGGGGCAGAGAGAGAGAGAGCGGGGGGCAGAGAGAGAGAGAGCGGGGGGCAGAGAGAGAGAGAGCGGGAGAGTCAGAGAGAGAGAGAGAGAGGGAGAGTCAGAGAGAGAGAGAGAGGGAGGGAGAGTCAGAGAGGGAGGGAGAGTCAGAGAGAGAGAGAGAGAGGGAGGGAGAGTCAGAGAGAGAGAGAGAGGGAGGGAGAGTCAGAGAGAGAGAGAGAGAGGGAGGGAGAGTCAGAGAGAGAGAGAGAGAGAGGGAGGGAGAGTCAGAGAGAGAGAGAGAGAGGGAGGGAGAGTCAGAGAGAGAGAGAGAGGGAGGGAGAGTCAGAGAGAGAGAGAGAGAGAGCGGGAGAGTCAGAGAGAGAGAGAGAGAGAGCGGGAGAGTCAGAGAGAGAGAGAGAGAGCGGGAGAGTCAGAGAGGGGGAGGCAGAGAGAGGGGGAGGCAGAGAGAGGGGGAGGCAGAGAGAGGGGGAGGCAGAGAGAGGGGGAGGCAGAGAGAGGGGGAGGCAGAGAGAGGGGGAGGCAGAGAGAGGGGGAGGCAGAGAGAGGGGGAGGCAGAGAGAGGGGAGGCAGAGAGAGGGGAGGCAGAGAGAGGGGAGGCAGAGAGAGGGGGAGACAGAGAGAGGGGGAGACAGAGAGAGGGGGAGACAGAGAGAGGGGGAGACAGAGAGAGGGGGAGACAGAGAGAGGGGGAGACAGAGAGAGGGGGAGACAGAGAGAGGGGGAGAGGGAACATAAGAACATAAGAAATAGGAGCGGGAGTAGGCCATACAGCCCCTCGAGCCTGCTCCATCATTCAATAAGATCATGGCTGATCTGATCATCAGGGAGAGACAGAGCGAGGGAGAGGGAGAGTTAGACCCTGTAACAGTCGATTCTCTCACTCGGATTTCAGTTTGTTTTCAGCGAGAGAGAGAGATCCGAGGGGTTTGTGTTAACCGCTACCTCCTGTCAGTGCTAATCAGCCGGCGGGACGCTCTGATGCTGAGAGTGACTGCACAAGGCACATCGTGAAAGCTGGCAGTCTCTCTCTGCTCTTCCCGTTGCCCATGGCAACAGTCAGCCCAGCTCAGCCTCGGCAATTATCTGTTGCTAGGAGTCGAAAGTCCCCGAAGAACCTCCTTGCAAAGTGGAAATGCCGGAGGCGATGAATCGACTCGCAGCGCCGGAATGGTGTTGGTGGTGGTCACTTGTGCAAGGGCCCCGAGAGGAACCAATGGCCTGTTTCTGACTGTGAAATGTAATCATGAAGGCAGCAGCAATGTGTTTCTCCAGACACGCTGAAAACCATCAGACCAAGAGCAAGCCAATCTGTTTACCGCACTATTGGGCGCCTCAAACCATTCCCCTCTGTTCTCTCTGCATTCAGCATCTGGTTTTTGCTCAATTAGTTTTTGGGGATCAGCGTTTATGCTGGAATCACTCTCGAGAGGCTGAGTAGGTGAGACAATGCTTAGATAAACAGACAATCTCAAGGCTTTCAAAGACCACGAGTCCACCTCCCTCCCATCCCAGTACTTTGCAGCAGACGCTACCTTTCTCTTCAACGACTCGCCCACTTCCTTCCCGAAAGGCTCGAAGCTACTTGCTCCTACTGCCCACCCCGATAAGCTGTTCCAGAAGCTGATTGCCCTCTCCGACCCAAAACTGCCCAATGTTTCAGCGTGTCCTCGTGTCCCCTGGTCATCGTGTCCCCTTGTTCTGCTGTTCTGCATCAAGTCAAGGGGGGGGGGGGGGGGGTAGGGGGCGGGGGAGAACTGGACATCGGGGCTCCCGTCACCAAGGGGTTAATTCCCTTTGGTCAATGCTTACCCTTCTGCACCTCCTCCAGCCCTACAACCCTCCGAGATCTCCGCGCCCCTCCGATTCTCATCGTTCCACATTGGCTGCTGCATTTTCAGCCGCCTCTCTCACACACCTGTCCTGATGCCTCCTTCTTTGGCTTTGTTTAGATTTTTGTCTGATTGTGCTCCTGTGTCGTGCCATGGGACGTTTTACTATGTTAAAGGCGCTATATAAATGCAATTTATTGTTGTTTTAGTTAAGCCGCTTAGAATTTTTAAAAGAATTTTAAAAAGGAGGAATTTAACGCCTCACAGATCCGAGCTCCTCCAATGGGGTTACAGTACGTCGTCGCCTTATTGACCTGGCCAATATTTATCCCCCAACCAACATCATCTGATCGTTATCACATTGCTGTTTGTGGGAGCTTGCTGTGTACAAACTGGCTGCTGCATTTCCTACATTACAACAGTGACTACACTTCAAAAGTACCTGCAAAGCACTTTGGGATGGCCTGAGGTAAAGAAAGGTGCTATAGAAATGAAAGTTCTTGGTATAGGTCAAGGGGCAAGAGGTGTAAGTGGGCAATTGTTCACGGAGGGGATGAGCTGCAAAACTCATTCAGGGCTTCAATGCCTGTGGGTTACGGTGATCGCCTTCAAATCGACCAATAATAAATCGGTATCAGAAGGTCCTCCTCATAAAGGTGAAATAACTCATAGAATCTACGCAGGGATGGAAAATGATATGTACAATGCCTCAATTTCACAATTCTCACCCTTGTTTACAAATCACTCCATGGTCTCGCCCCTCCCTATCTCTAATCTTTTTCAGCCTCACAATCCCACGAGATGTCTGCGCTCCTCAAATTCTGGCCTCTTGAACATCCCTCATTAACTGCTCAACTATCGGTGGCTGTGCCTTCAGCTGCCTGGGCCCTACGCTCTGGAACTCCCTCCCTAAACATTTACACCTCTCTATCTCTCTCTCTCCTTTAAGAAGCTCCTTAAAACCTACCTCTTTGACCAAGCTTTTGGTCACCTGCGCTAATTTCTTCTTGTGTGGCTCGGTGTCAAATTTATCTGTTTTGTCTTTTAACACTGCCGTGAAGCGCCTTGGGACATTTTACTACATTAAAGGCGCTATATAAATAAAACATTTTATTAGTAACTAAATGCTAGTAAATAAAATGGTGATGGGCTTTCAGTAACTCCACAGCCTGTCCCCTCAAGTGTCAGACAATGCCGTCAACTGTATACTCAAACTTCAAAAGCAACCATGAGGGGAGGTCACTGAGGTTTATAAGAACATAATAGGAGCAGGAGCGGGCCATTCGGCCCCTCGAACCTGCTCCGCCATTCAATCAGATCATGGCTGATCTTTCACTTTCCTGCCCGCTCCCCATCACCCTGAGCTGGTCTGTTCCTTGGACATAAATTCCAGCTTTCCCTCAAGCACGCTCCCGATCCAAGCTGGGAGCTGCTCCCGTGAGCAATCAGCCCGCGCTTCCATTAGCAACGATGACCTATCTCTCCCATCCCGCCTACACGGAGAGTGGGACTAACCGACTGGGCTCACCCCACGGCAGAGGAAGATCCCCGCTTCAAGGGCTGGCGTGCGGCAAGTTATCCGCAGCAATAGTCGGGGTCGGGGGGGGGGGGGGGGTGGTACGATCGGACTGGGCTCCCCTTTGGTTGGGGAGGAGGAAGCATCATCCAGGGGGGGTCCGGCCTCTGATCGCTGTCCCGGCATTCTCCGCCCCCACCCCCGGTGGAAGTGGCCACACCGTCCCCCTTGGTGGAATTGGCTGATTGGCTGTTCCTCCCTCCACCCCCGGTGGAAGTGGCTGTTCTCCACCACCTCCCCCCAGTGGAAGTAGGCGCCAGGCCAGGACCGGGGTTGTGATGCTGCCCGTGGCTGAATAGGTCACCAATGCTGATCGTCACGCGGCGAATCGGGAACCACTTGGGAAAGTGCGGCGAGACGGTTTCCGTGGTGACGTCGTGCCAAGCTGCCGTGTGTGGCCGCGTGCTGGGACCCACCGCGAGGCACTGGCGATAGCCGCAGGGCCCACAGACAGAGACTGCTTCCCCACGCCCCAGGAGAACCCGAACACACAGCTCCCTCACAGCCAGCCGCTTAACACCACCCAACGCTGAGCTCACCTGCTCTACCTTGTCTGCATTCGGGTCAGTCGCACGGTCAATCCCATAATCAAGCACGTCCAGGGTTCCTGGCTGTTGGAAAAGTGCCAAAAAAACATGCACTATTAGCCACCAGTCTAAATCTCACGTAGCGATTTCTTGGTGTTCTATACAAACGTGAGTTCTGGAGCGTGACTGGTGCGTTCAAATCTTTTGTTTTATTTACAGAGTGAAAGGAGGCTATTCAGCCCATTGTCTGCCTCCTTGCCTGACCAGGTGTGGCTCTCCACTGGAAGTACTCTCGTCTCCGAGTCAGTGGGTTCAAGCTCCGGTCCAGAGCCTGAGCACAAAATCTAGGCTAACATTCCCAGCAGCAGTACTGAGGGAGTGCTGCACTGTCGGAGGTGCCGTCTTTCAGATGAGACGTTAAACCAAGGCTCCGTCTGCTCTCTCAGGTGGGCGGAAAAGATCCCACGGCACTATTTCGAAGATGATCCGGTGTTCTGGTCAATATTTATCCCTCGACCAACATCACTAAAAAATTATCTGCTCATTATCATCTTGCTGTGTGTGGGAGCTTGCTGTGAGCTAATTGGCTGCCCCGTTTCCCACATTACAACAGCGACTGCTCTCCAAAAAAAGTATTCATTGGCTGTAAAGCGCTTTGGGACGTCCTGGGGTTGTGAAAGACGCTATATAAATGCAAGTCTTTCTTTTTTGGGGGGGAAAAAATGTGTTCATATTTGAGAGACTCTTTGACAGGGTCCCCGATATTGGACCAGTACTCACCGCGGGTCTTTGCACAAGCCAGTAGGCCCGTTCCTGACAGTCCAGGACGAATCTATCCGCCTTCTTACGTTCTTTACCTGCCCTGGTTGAGAAAATGAAAAGGAGCATTTTACAGAGCGATTTCTTTCCGGAACGGATGTGCCCGCCATTGTGCTGTCGTCCCTTTACACAGCTGCGTCCTCACCGGTATCTGGATTATAGTCCAGATGTAATTTCAGTTTGGAATGCACTGTCCTGGGCCCCAGCTCACATTCAAATTACGCCAAATGCAATTTTCAAAAGTTGCTTTTTTCTGTTCCTCTTTCTTTACATCCTTTTTATACATTTACATTTTTTTGTGTACGTAAAGTTGTGGGACATCGATGCTGGGGATTTCATGCATCAAAGCAGAGCTCCCTCCACTCTGCTGCCCAAAACATGCTTCAACCCCAAACGCAGAACTGTACCGCCCTGTGACGACAGTGGGGCATTTAATGTACCATTCCCATACGAACCACCCTCAGGCCTGTCTCGGTGACACTGGAGTTAGACCCGAATTAGAGGCCGTTCTGTGCTGTCGGTTGCTGCAGTCTTGGCTCGAGACCTTCAACAAAGCCCCAAGCGGCCTGGGCAGTGCGGTCTCGGAAAATCCTGGCCTTCAGATTTAATCCTGAGGGTTCGAATTAACGTGTGGCGCATTCTTTTTCAAAGGACTCCGTTGCCAGAGATCTTCGGATTGCTTTCTGCCGTGACCGAGTCAGGGGGTTGTGGGGTCAAGTCCCAGCACAAAGGTCGAGGCTGACACACCAGTGCAGTACCGAGGAAGTGCTGTACGGTCGGACTTGTCGCCTTTCGGATGACACGTATGGGGATAGTGCAAGATAGTGGGGTTGAGGTACAAAATTAGCCAGGATCTCAGTGAATGGTGGAGCAGTCTCGAGGGACCGAATAGCCTACTCCTGCTCCTAATTCTTATAAACCGAGGCCCGGTCTGCTCTCTCAGGTGGATATAAAAGATCCCATGGCACTATTTCGAAGAGGAGCAGGGGAGTTATCCCGGTGTCCTGGCCAATATTTATCCCTCAACCAACATCACTAAAAACAAATTATCTGGTCATTATCACATTGCTGTTTGTGGGAGTTTGTTGCGTTGCCCACATTACAACAATGACTACACTCCAAAATGTATTTCATTGGCTGTAAAACACTTTGGGATGTTTTGAAGGCTGTGAACAATGCTACATAAATGCAGGTACTTTCTTTCCCAGATTTTCAAGCTGTAGCTCGGCCATGAAAACTCTGCAACGACACGCACCCCAGACTGCAAGGCGCCCCATTTTACAGTGACTCAGCACTCCCCTCTGCTGGCCATTGTTTACATTACATGTACAGGAAAGTTGTCCATTTGCCCAGTGTGCAGTCTCGCTCGCCCAGTGGGGAAATCGCGCACGTGCGGCCTACAATTTTCTGCCCATTAAAATCAGGAGCTGCCCACGCGCACGGCTACCTGATAAAAGACTGCGCCAGCAGCATGCAAAGTGGAAAAGTCACTCTACGATCCCAGCTCTACGCAGGAGGGGAACGCATTACGCGAGCTTTGCTCTGGCGGTTTACGAGTCCGCGTTGCTGCTGGCCAACACTTCCCACCTCCAGCACGGACTCACGGTGTCCTGGCTCAATAACTATCCCTCAACCAACATCAACTAAACACAGAGAAGACGTTAAACTGAGGTTCCGTCTGCCCTCAAAGAAAAAAAGGGCATTTATTATCATAGCGCCTTTCACGATCTCAGGACATCTCAAAGCACTTTACAGCCAATGAAGTACTTATGGAGTGTGGTCACTGTTGTAATGTGGGAAATGCAGCAGCCAATTTGCACACAGCAAGCTCCCACAAACAGCAATGTGATAATGACCAGACAATCTGTTCTTTATGTTGATTGAGGGATAAATATTGGCCCAGGTCACCGGGGATAACACCCCTGCTCTTCTTCTAAATAGTGCCATGGGATCTTTTATGTCCACCTGAGTGAGCAGACGGGACCTCGGTTTAACGTCTCATCCAAAAGACGGCACCTCCGACAGTGCAGCACTCCCTCACCACTGCTCTGGAGTGTCAGCCTAGATTTTTGTGCTCAAGTTCCTGGAGTGGGACTTTAACCCACAACCTCCTGACTCAGAGGTGAGTGTGCTGCCCACTGAGCCACAGCCGACAGGTGGATGTAAAAGATCACATGGCACTATTTCAAAGAAGGGCAGGGGAGTTATCCCCCGGTCTGGCCAATATTTATCCCTCAATCAACATCACTAATAAAACAAAAGCAAAATACCGCATGTATTGGAAAGCTGGAATAATCCCAGAAAATGCTGGAAACACCCAATGTTCCGATAAAAGGGCATTGACCTGAAACGTTAGCAACCGTGCAGAGAGAAACAGAGTTGAGTATTTTCAGATTTTTATTTCACTAAAAAAAATGATCTGGTCATTGTCACATTGCTGTTTGTGGGAACTTACTGTGCGTAAATTGGCTGCTGCGTTTCCCACATTACAACAGTGACTACACTCCAAAAGTACTTCATTGACTGTAAAGCATTTTGGGACATCTTGAGGTCATGATAGGCGCTATAGAAATGCAAGTTCTTTCTTCTTTTCTATATATTAACCCGTGCTGTAATCTGAAAACTCCAGAGCTGGATCCAATGTTCCCTGGTGCGTGGTCCCTTTAAATTTGCTGCGTGGCTGTGTTTTCAGCTGGTGAGCGGACCGCATGGGGCCTCCCGATTTGTGCAAGGCCCGGCTCGCGCAGGGCCTCCCGATTGGTGCACGGTCTGCTCGGCCAAGCACCTTGGGGGGAACATTGGCTGGATCACCGTTCTGCTTTCACTGATTCCCAAGCACCTGGTGCTGTCTAACTAAGAAGTGATTGAACATCGGCGGGTGATGATTGCTGCAATCGCTTGGACCTACCGATATTGCTCCTTTGCCTGCATGATGACAAAATCCCATTTGTGATTGATCTTTTGGTTTAAGAGGTTGTAATTTTCCTTTAAAAATAGAGAAACAAAATAGTAAATGCACAAATCCTCCCCCGTCCCGTCACCCTCTCAATGCCTCTCCTGAAGAAGTGTCTTTCAGGGTTGCCAATACTCCAGATCTGTCCTGGAGTCTCCAGGAATTAAAGATGAATAACTTACATAGAAACATAGAAACACAGAAAATAGGTGCAGGAGTAGGCCATTCAGCCCTTCTAGCCTGCACCGCCATTCAATGAGTTCATGGCTGAACATGCAAATTCAGTACCCCCTTCCTGCTTTCTCGCCATACCCCTTGATCCCCCTAGTAGTAAGGACTACATCGAACTCCCTTTTGAATATATTTAGTAAATTGGCCTCAACTACTTTCTGTGGTAGAGAATTCCACAGGTTCACCACTCTCTGGTTGAAGAAGTTTCTCCTCATCTCGGTCCTAAATGGCTTATCCCTTATCCTTAGACTGTGACCCCTGGTTCTGGACTTCCCCAACATCGGGAACATTCTTCCTGCATCCAACCTGTCTAAACCCGTCAGAATTTTAAACGTTTCTATGAGGTCCCCTCTCATTCTTCTGAACTCCAGTGAATACAAGCCCAGTTGATCCAGTCTTTCTTGATAGGTCAGTCCCACCATCCTGGTGAACCTTCGCTGCACTCCCTCAATAGCAAGAATGTCCTTCCTCAAGTTAGGAGACCAAAACTGTACACAATACTCCAGGTGTGGCCTCACCAATGCCCTGTACAACTGTAGCAACACCTCCCTGCCCCTGTACTCAAATCCCCTCGCTATGAAGGCCAACATGCCATTTGCTTTCTTAACCGCCTGCTGTACCTGCATGCCAACCTTCAATGACTGATGTACCATGACACCCAGGTCTTGTTGCACCTCTCCTTTTCCTAATCTGTCATCATTCAGATAATAGTCTGTCTCTCTGTTTTTACCATCAAAGTGGATAACCTCACATTTATCCACATTATACTTCATCTGCCATGCATTTGCCCACTCACCTAACGTATCCAAGTCACTCTGCAGCCTCATAGCATCCTCCTCGCAGCTCACACTGCCACCCAACTTAGTGTCATCTACAAATTTGGAGATACTACATTTAATCCCCTCGTCTAAATCATTAATGTACAGTGTAAACAGCTGGGGCCCCAGCAGAGAACCTTGCGGTACCCCACTAGTCACTGCCTGCCATTCTGAAAAGTACCCATTTACTCCTACTCTTTGCTTCCTGTCTGACAACCAGTTCTCAATCCATGTCAGCACACTACCCCCAATTCTGCAAGCAACTGGGGATTATAAAGTCATTAAAAATGAATTACACCTTTATTATTTATAACAATGTTGTAGAAGGGGAAAGAAGTCTGTTAGACCGGGCGGGGGGAAGCAGGTGATAAAACCTCCAGGAATACGTCCAATTGGAGTTGGCAATCCCACACTCCCTGTCCATAATCAATGGCGAGAGGATGGCGGGCTGGGCAGTTTGTGAATTGGCCAGATGCACAGCCTCATTCGCCCACTGCCTGTGTAATCCCACACTCGGTCCCCGCAAGTAACCCGCTGTGTGATTGGGCTGTCTGTGTCCACTTGTGTAGGAGTGTGGAGTCTGTGATCCCGGCAACTCCACCCGGGAGAGACCATCAACTCATCCCGGCATTCTGCGGTGCTACAAGCCGCAATCGGTTGGCACAGAATTTGCCAAGGGCCTTTGCCACACATTCAGTCACCCACGGTGGCCTGTTTGAAGTCTCCCTCTGGGGGTACGGGCATGTAGTGCTTATGTTGCTGTGCTAGAAATAGCCCAGTTAGAACGAGAGTTCAAATCCCCACCATGGACAGTCCCTGAATTTGAATTAAGTTCGAAATAAAACTGGTCTCAGTAAAAGTGACCATGAAGCTGTTAGATTGTTGTAAAAAGCCAACCGGTTCATTAATGCCCTTTATGGGTTGTTTTCTTTTTTTATTCATTCCTGGGATGTGGGCATCGCTGGCAAGGCCGGCATTTATTGCCCATCCCCAATTGCCCTTGAGAAGGTGGTGGTGAGCCGCCTTCTTGAACCGCTGCAGTCCGTGTGGTGAAGGTACTCCCACAGTGCTGTTAGGGAGGGAGTTCCAGGATTTTATCGCAGTGACGATGAACATAAGAACATAAGAACATAAGGATTAGGAACAGAAGCAGGCCATCTAGCCCCTCAAGCCTGCTCCGCCATTCAACAAGGAACAGTCGATATATTTCCAAGTCAGGATGGTGTGTGACTTGGAGGGGAACGTGGAGGTGGTGGTGTTCCCATGCGCCTGCTGCCCTTGTCCTTCCAGGTGGTAGAGGTCGCGGGTTTGGGAGGTGTTGTCGAAGAAGCCTTGGTGAGTTGCTGCAGTGCATCGTGTAGATGGTACACACTGCAGCCAGGGGGCGCCGGTGGTGGAGGGAGTGAATGTAGAAGGTGGTGGATGGGGGGCCAATCAAGCGGCAGCTTTGTCCTGGATGGTGTCGAGCTTCTTGAGTGTTGTTGGAACTGCGCTCATCCAGCGCAGAGAAGGTTAAGAGAGGATTTGATCGAGGTGTTTGAAGGGTTTTGACGGAGTAAATAAAGAGAAACGGTTTCCACTGGCAGAAGGGGCAGTAACCAGAGGTCACAGATTTAAGGTCATTGGAATAAGAACCAATGAGGAAATATTTTTCTATCCCAAATAAATTGCAGTTAAACAAAAATGTTATTAATCAATGAACCGTTTCACGGCGACATGAGGAAAACTATTTTTATGCAGCAAGTTTATGTGATCGGGAACAAACTTCCTAAAAGGACGGTGGGAGCAGATTCAACTTTCAAAAGGGAATTGGATCAATATTTGCCAGGCTGTGGGGAAAGAGCGGGGGGGGGGGGGGGGAGTGGAACAAATGGGACGCTCTTTCAATGAGCCGGCACAGACACGATGGGCTGAATGGCCTCCTTCTGTGCTGTGTCGTTCTGTGATTGTAAGAGGCGGACTGTGCCAAAGGACCCGGCTAAATGTAGAATAGAAATCGACAGTGCAGAAGGAGGCCATTTCGGCAGTGCTGCGTCCTAACTCGCACCGAGTCCCGCCCACCCATCACCCCTGTGTGGTGCGGAACCAGAGGCAGGGTCCCAGCGTGGTATCCTGTTGGGTCTCTGCCGAGGGGACAATGGGAGATCTGTGGAGCGTGCACTGCAGTAAGGGAGACTATGCTGGAGGAGGCCAGTGAACTTCGTGGCTGGTGACCAAGTCGATCAGGAAGTGGCGGACTGGGTCCCAGCTGGGAAATAGTCACGAGTTTGAGGCCCAAGGCTGAAACTGTGGGGCCGTGCAGGAGTAATCCAGGCTTCCAGAATCTCACTTTAACTTGCTCAGAAATAATCGCCGATTGCTGCAGGGTAAAAAAATCCTGTTTACAGCATGCCGCAAGCGTTAACCTCTTGTGACTTACAAAGTAAAATGTGGTGAGTCTCACCTTCTCGTACTCTTCCAATACGCCCTTTTTGTGGATATTTTTCTTTGCCAAATAAATTGCTGTTAAACAAAAAATATATTCATCAATTAACAGTTTCATAACAGAAAGGAAAATAAAGTAGACAAGTGTTTCTACATTACAACAGTGACTATTCTTCAAAAGTACCTAATTGGCCTCATTTTAAAATTCTCATCTTTGTTTTCAAATCCTTCCATGGCCTCGCCCCTCCCTATCTCTCTAAACTCCTCCAACCCCCCTCCCGCCGAGATGTCTGCGCTCCTCTAATTCTGCCCAGTTGAGCATCCCTGATTATAATCGCTCAACCATTGGTGGCCGTGCCTTTAGCTGCCTGGGCCCCAAGCTCTGGAACTCCCTGCCTAAACCTCTCCGACTCTCGATGTTTCTTTCCTTCTTTAAGACACTCTTTAAAATCCACCTCTTTTCTATCCTATTATCTCCTTATGTGACTCGGTGTCAAACTGTTTGATGGTGCTCCGTTTTACTACATTAAAGATGCTATATAAATAAAAGTTGTTGTTGTTGTTGTTGATGACGACTGTAAAGCTCTTTGGGACATCCCGGGGCACCATATCAATGCAAATTCTTTCTTCCTTTCTAGTGTTAGCATTATTTGATTGACTTTGTTGTTGGTTGTTTGAGTTGATACGAGTGGGAAGGGGAAGATCAGACTCAAATCCTTGATTGAGATACTTACCATAGTCTGTGTCGTCTGCTGGCCACTCCTGGGTGGCCCAAAAGTACGGAGTCTGCATAGGATATAAAGATATATAAAATAAATAAATTTAGATCGGTGAAAATGCATACAATTAGGAGGCGGGGGCAAATTGTAAATAACAAAGCACCTCGATACACAAGAAATGCACCCTCAAATAGACTGTCATTGTTTGCATGTAAACTAGAGCAGATCCAAAACTCGGCTGCCCGTGTCCTAACTCGCACCAAGTCCTGCTCATCCATCACCCCCTGTGCCCTAACTCGCACCAAGTCCCGCTCACCCATCACCCCCTGTGTCCTAACTCGCACCAAGTCATGCTCACCCATCACCCCCTGTGCTCGCTGACCCAGTGTCCTAACTCGCACCAAGTCCTGCTCACCCATCACCCCCTGTGCTCGCTGACCCAGTGTCCTAACTCACACCAAGTCCTGCTCACCCATCACCCTCTGTGCTCACTGACCCAGTGTCCTAACTCACACCAAGTCCTGCTCACCCATCACCCTCTGTGCTCACTGACCCAGTGTCCTAACTCACACCAAGTCCTGCTCACCCATCACCCCCTGTGCTCACTGACCCAGTGTCCTAACTCACACCAAGTCCTGCTCACCCATGACCCTCTGTGCTCACTGACCCAGTGTCCTAACTCACACCAAGTCCTGCTCACCCATCACCCTCTGTGCTCACTGACCCAGTGTCCTAACTCACACCAAGTCCTGCTCACCCATCACCCTCTGTGCTCACTGACCCAGTGTCCTAACTCACACCAAGTCCTGCTCACCCATCACCCACTGTGCTCACTGACCCAGTGTCCTAACTCACACCAAGTCCTGCTCACCCATCACCCTCTGTGCTCGCTGACCTACATTGGCTCCCAGTTAAGCAACGCCTCGATTTAAAAACACTCCTCCTTGTTTTCAAATCCCTCCTTGGCCTTGTCCCTCCCTAATTCTAATCTCCTCCAGCCCCACAACCCCCACCCCGAGATATTGTGCCCTCTTGAGCATCCCCAGATTTCCTTCGCTCCAGCATTGGCGGCCATGCCTTCAACTGCCTAAACTCTGGAATTCCCTCCCTAACCTCTCCGCCTCTCTAGGTTGAGCCTATATTCATTGTCCAGAAGAATGAGAGGTGATCTTACTGAAACATATAAGATAATGAGGGGGCTCGATAAGGTGGATTGAGAGAGGATATTTCCACTCATAGGGGAAACTAAAACTAGGGGACATAGTCTCAGAATAAGGGGCCGCCAATTTAAAACTGAGATGCAGAGAAACTTCCTCTGAGGGTTGTGAATCTGTGGAATTCTCTGCCCCAGAGAGCGGTGGAGGCTGGGTCACTGAATATATTTAAGGCGGATAGGGACAGATTTGTGAGCGATAAGGGAGTCAAGGGTTATGGGGAGCGGGCAGAGAAGTGGAGCCGAGTCCATGATCGGATCAGCCACGATCTTATTGAGTGGCGGAGCAGGCTCGAGGGGCTGAATGGCCTACTCCTGCTACTATTTCTTATGTCCTTATGTTCTCTCTCCTTCTTAAAGACGCTCCTTAAAACCTACCTCTTTGACCGAGCTTTTGGTCACCTGTCCTAATATCTCCTTATGTAGCTCGGTGTCAAATTTTACTATGAAGCACCTTGGGACCTTTTACTATGTTAAAGGCACTATATAAATGCAAGTGGTTGTTAAGTTGCTTGAACGTATCCCAAAACAATAAATCGTTGACTGGATAAAGTCAGGACATTTGCCGACCCCCCCTTGATTATTTACGAATGAATATTTATCCAGGGTGACTCCGCGGGGCTTCGATCCTGAGCCAACAAGGCAGACACGGTCACAGCTCCCACACACAGTGGCTTCATGCCCCACCCAGGGCGAGGTCGAGCTGTACAGAATAGGAAGGATCCCGGGGATTGATTCTCGGTCTGTACGGAGGCACTGCTCCCAGTCGGGTGACGGTCGGGGAGCGACAACGGTTCCCATTGGAGAGGGAAATAAAAATCAGCCTGGGATCCCTGATCCGGATTGCTAACCAGCTGAAATACGCAGGAGAGTGGACGTTGACTCCCCTTCCAGACAGTCTGGGGCTAACTATCCAATTTAATCCGACTTAACCAGAAAACCACAAACCAGATCTATGTTGACACAAGCAATCTTGCCCCTTCTATGGTCAGAGGCACCAGAGTTTGGGAATGAAACACAGTGGGGTGGGGGGGGGGGGAGGGGGAGAGTAGAGGGACCTGGGGGTGCATATTCACAAATACTTGTAGGTGGCAGGGCAAATTGATGAGGGGGGGTTAAGAAAGTGTACAAGATACTTTGCTTTGTGACTAGGGGCAATGAATACAAAAGGTCATGCTAAACCTTTACAAATCACTGCTTAGGCTCCAGCTGAAGTAGTTCAATTCTGGGCACCATACTTTAGGAATGATGTCAAGGCCCTGGAGAGGATACAGAGGAAGTTTACCAGGATGACACCAGGGATGAGGGAGTTCAGTGATGTGGAGAGTCTGGAGCAGCTGGGATTGTTCTCCTTAGAGCAGAGAAGGTTAAGGGGAGATTTAGTAGGGGTTCAGAATAATGAGGGGTTTTGATAGAACATAAGAACATAAGAATTAGGAACAGGAGTAGGCCATCTAGCCCCTCGAGCCTGCTCCGCCATTCAACAAGATCAGGGCTGATCTGGCCGTGGACTCAGCTCCACTTACCCGCCCGCTCCCCGTAACCCTTAATTCCCTTATTGGTTAAAAATCTATCTATCCGTGACTTGAATACATTCAATGAGCTAGCCTCAACTGCTTCCTTGGGCAGAGAATTCCACAGATTCACAACCCTCTGGGAGAAGAAAATAGAGCGAGTTGGGAGAAACCATTTCCTCTGGCAAGTTGGTCGGTAACCAAATTTAAAATAATTGGCAAAAGAGGGGGGACATGAAGAGAAACGTTTTCACAGCGGGTTATTACAATCTGGAACGCATGGCCTGAAAGGGTGGTGGAAGCAGGTGCCATAGGAACATTCGAAGGGCAGCTGGACAAGTATTTGAAGAGGGAAAGAGCGGGGCAGTGGGACTAAATTGGACAACTTTTTCCACAGAGCCGGCACAGGCACGACGGGCTGAATGGCCTCCTTCGCCTGTGAGATTCTATCCACCGGCAACAGCTTTGGGGTATGTTCTGTGGACATTCTCTTGCTACCCCTGGATCCCATTAAATCGGCACCCAACAGGCCCAGTGGTACCCATGATAGCGGAGAGCAGCATTCTGAACGGCACGTAGGCCGCATCATGGGAGAATCAGGGCCTGCCAGCACGGGACCAAAACTCGAAGGTCGAGGAAAATCTCTCCGTTTGACTGTAGCATAGAATCTTACAGCACACAAGGAGGCCATTCGGCCCATCGTGCCTGAGCCAGCTCTTTGAAAGAGCAATTCAATTAATCCCACTCTTTCCCCATTGCCCTGCAAGTTGCTCCTTTTCAACTATATGTCCAATACCCTTTCCAAAGTTACTGCTGAATCTGCATCCGCCGCCCTTTCAGGCAGCGCATTCCAGATCACAACTCACTGCGTAAAAAAGGTCTCCTCATCTCCTCCTCTGGTTCTTCTACCAACTTTCTTAAATCTGCGTCCTCTGGTTACTGCCCCCGCTGCCTGTGCAATAGTTTGTGTGTGTGAGGCAATTGTGCGTCGTACCGGTGCTGCAGTTGTGGTGTGAAGGCAGCCCAGGACCGAGTCCCGATTCAGGAACAAACTCCGTCGCTTCTCCACAAACCGGGTGCGGACATTTTCGATTAGCGATGAGGCGACTGCTTACCTGGAATCTGTAGAGACTGCTGTCCAGCCGCAGGATTAAGTTCTTGGGCTCTTGTAAGGGGTAGATGTAGCCGAGCTTCACAATCAAATTTCCCAAGAGATCGCCTTCTAAAAATACAATTCAGTGAAACACAACGGTCAGCTAGTGTGAAGATATTAGAGCAACAAATATTAAATGTAATAAAAGAGACACTCTAGGCATACATTATAATATATATATATATTATATGTACACACACACACATATTTTATATATATCAACGCATCGCTGTGGGCCAGGAGTCACATATAGGCCAGACCAGGTAAGGAGGTCAGATTTCCTTCCCTAAAGGACATTAGTGAACAACATTACAACAATCCATTAGTTTCACGGTCACTGCTACTTATTACAGATGTATTTAATTAATTGGAAGTTACTTTCTCCGGCTGCCATGGTGGGATTGAACGCATGTCTCTGGATCATTGGACAAGGCTCTGGATTACTAGCCCAGTAACATAACCACTATGCTACTGTAACCAATAAATTAATGCCAATACTCTTACCTTCTTCTGTAATTTGCAGGTGCTGAATCAGCCACTCCAACGTGTCGTGCCCTGCAGAGAGAACAAGCAGTATTGTGATAAGGTCCAACGCAGGGAGCAGTAGGTCAATGGACCATGGCAGTTGGATTAGCTTCAAATCCAAATTGCTGGCTTTCGTACATGATGCGAGTTGCGCAGCCACATCTCAGCTCCGAGTGGGCACTTGTCAACTTTGACTTTCCTGAAGACATTGACTTTCTACCAACATGGCTATTTCCCCAAGGGACCCGTGCCATCGGTTTATTGCCAAATTTGGGGCGGGTGGTGAGGATTGTTGCACCATCTACCAGGCCAGGAGAGCTCCGACAGGGCTGATGGTCTCTCTCTTGTAATATGTTACCTTTTGTAAATTAATGGTGT
The DNA here is from genome assembly GCF_044704955.1 of Pristiophorus japonicus. Lineage (NCBI taxonomy): Eukaryota > Metazoa > Chordata > Chondrichthyes > Pristiophoridae > Pristiophorus > Pristiophorus japonicus. The sequence goes on along the minus strand of NC_091992.1, from coordinate 128,021,807 downwards.
TACCGTTTGTAAATTTGCCCTGTAGTTCCTACCAATGGAGTGGGCTACCAGACATCCCAAAGCACTTAACAGCCAATTAAGTACTTTTGGAGTGTAGTCACTGCTGTAATATAGGAAACGCGGCAGCCAATTTGTGCACAGCAAGCTCCCACAAACAGCAATGTAATAATGACCAGATAATCTGTTTTTGTTATGTTGATTGTAGGATAAATATTGCCCAGGACACCGGGGATAACTCCCCTGCTCTTGTTTGAAATAGTGCCACGGGATCTTTTATGTCCACCTGAGAGAACAGATAGGGCCTCGGTTTAACGTCTCATCCGAAAGACGGCACCTCTGACAGTGCAGACGCGTACGCGCACATGCAAGTCTTTCTTTCTTTCCTCAGCTTGAAAACTAACTCTGTGGAACACTCACAACAGACAGAAGTAGTTACATTTTGGCAATAAAATTGGAGGTGTAGATCCTGAATTTTAAAACTCATTAGTTGTCAGAATATAAAACCTATTCCTCCGGGCTAGGATCTACTCGACATAAAAGCTTTAGTGCATTATATCAAAAAAGGCTTTAAAATCAATCCTTCAGTGAGTGAGCACCTCCATGTGAGCCTTAATGAATCCAAAAACAGAAATGCAGACAAACAGAAGTTAAGGAGGAAATGTTGGCAGAAGCCGACTCTTAATTATAAACCATGTAATCAAATTTATCCTCAAGGCAATTCAGGCTAAAAAGCCATTGTAAATTTAAATATTTCTACACACCATCTAATCACTTTAACAGCAAATGTAATTATTACTCGTTAATCTTCCGCACTGCTAATTAGGAAAGTCAACTAACTTCAAATGTCCATTAAAGTGACCCTGATCTGAATTCTCCGTCCCACTCTCTCCTCGGCCTCCTACACTGTTCCAATGAAGCTCATCGCAAGCTCGAGGAACAGCACCTCATCTTTCAATTCGAAACTTTACAGCCTTCTGGACTCAACATCGAGTTTAACAATTTCAGACCATAACCTTTGCTCCCATTCTCAGGCAGCAGGAGCTGGTAATGGTTGTGCTGTTTCCTTTCACACCTCCTCTAGACCATCTTGTCCCATTACCGTCTCCTTTCTCCTCGCACCATCGTCCCTTTTGTCATTTAATCTCTCCGCCTCCCACCCGATCACAGACCTTCCCTTTTGATCTTTCCACCCACGTTTTTCCTGCCTCTGTACTTGCTTAAAAACAGTTAAGTCTCTAACTTCCTCTAGTTCTGATGAAAGCTCACCGTACCTGAAATGTTAACTCTGTTTCTTCTTGATGCTGCCTGACCCGCTGAGTGTCTTCAGCATTTCCTGTTTTTATTAAAGAGTTATTAGGAGAGGTGACCAAAGGCTTGGTGAAAGAGATGGGTTTTAAGGAGTGATTTAAAAGGAGGAGAGAGAGAGACGAAGAAACGGAGTGGTTTAGGGAGGGAATTGCAGAGTTTAGGACCTCAACAGCTGCCAACGTTGGAGTGAAGGAAATGCTCTACTCGGAGCTCCTTCGCGGCAAACGAGCCAAAGGTGGGCAGCGGAAACACTACAAGGACACCCTCAAAGACTCCCTGATAAAGTGCAACATCCCCACTGACACCTGGGAATCCCTGGCCAAAGAACACCCTAAGTGGAGGAAGTGCATCCGGGAGGGCGCTGAGCACCTCGAGTCTCATCGCCGAGAGCATGCAGACATCAAGCGCAGGCAGCGGAAAGAGCGTGCGGCAAACCAGTCCCACCCACCCCTTCCCTCAACGACTATCTGTCCCACCTGTGACAGAGTCTGTGGCTCTTGTATTGGACTGTTCAGCCACCAAAGAACTCACTTCAGGAGTGGAAGCAAGTCTTCATCGATTCCAAGGGACTGCCTATGATGATGATGATGATGAAGGAAATGGGGGGTGCACGAGGGGCCAGATTTGGAGGAGCACAGCGATCTCGGAGGGCTGGAGGAGGTTACATTCTAAGCTCACACACAGATGGCTAGAGGAGCCAGAGCACGGAGTACCTCCCTTCAGGAGAGCAGGGCTACAGTTGGAGAACGTTGTTGCTCTGACATGTACGCTGATGATACCCAGCTCTACCTCACTACCACTTCTCTCGACCCCTCCACGGTCTCTAAATTCTCAGACTGCTTGTCCGATATCCAGTTCTGGATGAGCAGAAAGTTTCTCCAATTGAATATTGGGAAGACCGAAGCCATTGTTTTTAGTCCCCGCCAAAAGCTCCATTCCCGAGCCACTGACTCCATCTCTCTCCCCAACTCCTGTCCAAGGCTGAACCAGACTGTTCGCAACCTGGGTGTCATATTTAACCCCGAAACTGAGCTTTCAACCACATATCCACAGCATAACTAAGACCGCCTATTTCCAACCTTGCCTCAGCTCATCTGCTGCTGAAACCCTCATCCATGTCTTTGTTGCCTCCAGACTTGACTATTCCAACGCACTCCTGGTTGGCCTCCCACATTCTACCCTATGTAAACTAGAGGTGATCCAAAACTCGCCTGCTCGTGTCCTAACTCGCACCAAGTCCCGCTCACCCAACACCCCCTATGCTCGCTGACCTACATTGGCTTCCGGTTAAGCAATGTCTCGATTTCAAAATTCTCATCCTTATTTTCAAATCCCTCCATGGCCTCGCCCCTCCCTATCTCTGTAATCTCCTCCAGCCCCACAACCGCCCCACCCCCGAGATGTCTGCGCTCCTCTAATTCTGCCCTCTTGAGCATCCCTAATTGTTATCGCTCAACCATCGGTGGCCGTGCCTTGTGTTGCCTCGAACTCAAGCTCTGGAACTCCCTGCCTAAACCTCTCCGCCTCTCTTTCCTCCTTCAAGACGCACCTTAAAACCTACCTCTTTGACCAAGCTTTTGGTCACCTGCCCTAATTTCTACTTATGCAGCTCGGTGCCAAATTTTTATCTCAAAACACTCCTGTGAAGCGCCTTGAGATGTTTCACTGCGTTAAAGGCGCTATATAAATACAAGTTGTTGTTGCTGACCCTGTCTATCTCCTAAAATCACAAATAAATTCAAAATCAGTAAGATCGGCAGTCGCATGTGGGTGTCAGCGTTTGGGTGATGTAATCCTCTTACTGTTATACCGGGTAACCTAGCAACAGACTGAGCTGATGAAAGGATGAATCAGTGACATTACTCTTTCATTTTATCTCCGAAGTAGAAAGCACAAGTGGTACTTGGCTGCGTGGAATACTATGGGCGGCTACACAACAAACAGTTCTTCACTCGCGAGAAATAAATTAAAAATGCAAATCGGACTGGACTTCACAGCAATGCCGCGCTGCTCACACCGGCTGTGTATATTCAGGATGTGTCACTCCCCCATTAACAACAACACCCCCGATGTCTCTGTGGCTCGAACAGTAACTGTCCCATCGCACTTCAATTCAAATCATGCAAATGAAAGCTGGTGGAGGAGGCTTCACCCGAGAACATCATCAGGAGAGATGTGCCACTCGTGCAGAAATGAAATGAGACACTGAACGTCAGAAATGTGAATCCAAAATGGTAGAAAATACAGAACCAGTGAGCCAAGCACCTGAATAACAAAAATACAGCTTTGCATTATAGATGGGGGCTAGGTCTCATGAAAATCCAGCCAAATTATTTTTATACCTATTTGTGTATTTCCAGCATTTTCAATTCGCAGAGTGAGCAGTGATGTTGATATAGAATCTTACAGCACAGGAGGTTTACCTTCCCATTGTCCCCATGCTGGCTCTCCGAAGTCCCGATTCCCTGCCCTTTCCCCAAACTCTTAAATTTTACTTTTTCAAATATGTATCCACTTCGCTTTTAAAATCCATTATGTATCCTGCTTTCTCCACAGTTCCTGGTCGGGCATTCCAGGTCTTAACAGCCCTCTGTCAAAAAAACATTTCTTCTAAGTTCTCCCTTCAGCCGTGGCTCAGTGGGCAGCACACTCGCCTCTGAGTCAGAAGGTCGTGGGTTCGAGTCCCACTCCAGAGACTTTAGCACAAAAATCTAGGCTGATGCTCCAGTGCAGCGCTGAGGGAGTGCTGCACTGTCAGAGGTGCCATCTTTTGGATGTGATGAATGCCATTAGCCCCTTTTCTTTACATGAATGGATTCAGTGAGGGGTGAGGCCACAATACAGGTATAGTGGAACAGGGGTTGTTCATTGGGTACTGGCTGTGTCTGTGTCCAAATGAGCAAAACCTCACAGTGAGATCTGTTCCACGAAATATGTTATGGGCGCTCATGGTGCAAACAGAGAGCTCTGGTCAAGCCACAAAGATGGGAGGAAAAGCAGTGTGTGAGGAGGACAAAAAATCTGCAAAAGGACATAGGCTAGGTGAGTGGGCAAAAATTTGGCAGATGTAGTATAATGTTGGAAAGTGAGAGGTTATGCACTTTGGCAGAAAAAAATCAAAGAGCAAGTTATTATTTAAATGGAGAAAGATTGCAAAGTGCCGCAGTACAGCAGGACCTGGGGGTACTTGTGCATGAAACACAAAAGGATAGTATGCAGGTTCAGCATGATCAGGAAGGCCAATGGTATCTTGGCCTTTATTGCAAAGGAGATGCAATACTGCGTGCAGTTTTGGTTTCCATATTTACGAAAGGATATACTTGCTTTGGAGGCAGTTCAGAGAAGGTTCACTAGGTTGATTCCGGGGATGAGTGGGTTGGCTTATGAGGAAAGGTTGAGTAAGTTGGGCCTCTACTCATTGGAATTCGGAAGAATGAGAGGTGATCTTATCGAAACGTATAAGATTATGAGGGGCTTGACAAGGTGGATGCAGAGAGGATGTTTCCACTGATGGGGGAGACTAGAAGTAGAGGGCATGATCTTAGAATAAGGGGCCGCCCATTTAAAACTGGGATGAGAAATTTCTTCTGTCAGAGGGTTGTAAATCTGTGGAATTCACTGTCCCAGAGAGCTGTGGAAGCTGGGACATTGAATAAATTTAAGACAGAAATAGACAGTTTCTTAAACGATAAGGGGATAAGGGGTTATGGGGAGTGGGCGGGGAAGTGGAGCTGAGTCCATGATCGGATCAGCCATGATCTTATTGAATGGTGGAGCAGGCTCAAGGAGCTGTATGGCCTACTCCTGTTCCTATTTCTTATGTTCTTAGCTTGGGGAGAAGGCCAGAACGCCGTGTACCAGGAGCAGTAAAGGGGCTGATGCCTGTAGAGTGCTGCCATTTTTTTGACCCAAAATATGTTGAGGATTTAGGACCCCGTGCATTGGTCAATGAAAGCTGACTTTCAGGTAAAATGTTAAAAAATGACTCCTTCTACCCTCTCAGTTGACTGTAAAAGTTCAAAGAAGAGAGGTGGAGTTCTCCCGGCATACTGGGCAATGAGCATCCCTCAACCAACACTACTGAATCAGTTTAGTTAGTCATGTATATCATTGCTGTTTGTGAAACCTTGCTGTGCGCAAATTGGCTGCCGCGTTTCCTACATTACAGCAATGACTACATTTCAAAGTACTTCATTGGCTGTGAAGCGCTTTGAGACATGATGAGGCTGTAAAGCACTATATAAATAAAAGTTCTCTCATTTAAAGAGACAGACCTTTAAGTTTGGTACATGTATAATGGTTTAGCAATGGATGTGCCAGTAACCTGTACCACCAGTAGTAAGCCTGGGAACTGATGTAATAGTGTTGCAGAGGATTGTTAGTAAGATTTCTAAAACCAATTTGAAGAAACAAATTCTAGAACAACCACTAACATGACGGCAGATAGAAAATCAGCTCTCCCTGCCCGGTCGGTGGTAGAAGGAAGGAATATCAACTTTCTTACCGGTTATAGCGTGCGGGATGGTGGTGATCATCAGCCTCTGTGTTTGCGTTTTAATTCCGGTATTTGGATCCTGCATCGCCACTATCAGAGGTTCAATCTGAAGGGAAAAGAGATCCCAACAAGGTGAAAAGGAGAGGAAAGATTGAAAAATAAAAACAATGACATATTAATCCAACTGTGTGAGGCTGTGCTGGTGGTGGAGGTGGGTACCCGTGTATCATGCACACCCGCGAGCCGAGCTATCATCTACTGAAAGCACGATGCACTGCTGATCTCTGGAAAGGGTTTCTCTGAAGTACCAAACAGGACACCTGTTAGTTACATTACTTTATTCTGAATATGAGTACTGCAGACGTAAGTGTGACCTTAATTCCTTTAATTCTAACTCGAGTGTTGGTACAGCATGGGTGACCTGCTTATATACTGTGCTCCCAAAGAATGCTGGGATCCCTTGGGACTCCAACAGGTACGCCCTCTGGTGGCGGTATGATGCTGGTTACATAGGGTTGCATACATAATTCCCAACCTATTTCAGACAGTAACTCCACTTTCCCGTGCATCAGACAAACAGATGCACCACTGCCCCTGGCCCACTTAACTCCAATGGGTTCCCTTCCACTTCATACCTTACCTGGCATTCACTCCCCTTCCCCCGCCCTCCCCACTCCCCCTCTCGGCCCACAAAGTCGGGGTACAGACTGACAAAGACTGTAAATCCATTTTGAACCTTTAAAACAGCTGAAACAATATTTGTCCAGATGGGGCCACTTATCTTTAAATGTGACCTGTAACAGGATTGTCTGCCTTTCCCTTGCTGCTAGGGACAGGACAAAGCAGAGCAGAGATAATTATTCACATAACTTGATATTGCAAAATCGCACACATCAAGCCGGCCAACTTACACGGTACTCTGAAAACACACGATTCTTTTTGACCAGTTTTTGAAATTCAATAGATTAATATACGTCATGGGAGACAAATTGAATTTCAATTTCTGAAGCTAATAAATGGTAAAGGAATGACTGCACAGTAGAACAATGCTGATAATGTTTTTAGTGATTAATTTCTGTAACTAAAAACTGGTAAAGGAAACGATTGTATGGTACAAGAGAATGATCACATGTTGTAAATGTGTTCAATGTTCAATAAATCCAATTTAAAAACAGCGGCCAGTCCAGGCGAAGCAGAGTTAAACTTGGTTAGCACTTGCGATGGGCCATTGATTGCGAATACCAGATGCAACGAGTAACAGAGGGACTGGTGCGTATAGTGGACACAAGTAACATTGGTATTATACAAGATTCCTTTGTTGTTTGATGGTTAAGTTCTTTATTAGTTGTGCACTTTTCACAGAATCATAGAATAATGTAGCACAGAAGGAGACCATTCGGCCCATCGTGCCTGTGCTGGCTCTTTGACAGAGCGATCCAATTCGCCCCACTCCCCCGCCCTTTCCCCACAGCACCTGAAAATGTTCCCTCAAGTATTTATCTAACTCCCTTTGAAAGTTACTATTGAATATGCTTCCACTGCCCTTTCAAGCAGCGCGTTCCCGATCACAACAACTCCTCTCATGTCGCCTCTGGTTCATTTGCCAATGACCTTAAATATGACTGGTCCAGTTAAGTTTCTGGCCAATGGCCAGCCGACAGCCTACAAACGCTGATTTTTAGTAATGCAGGGAATGCAGTTCAAGATTTGCCAGCGGGACTTCGATTAATTTAGCAGGCCAGTGGCAAACTAAACGTAATACCGACAAATGTGAAATGTTGAGCGAAAAATGTACGGCACAAAGTTCCCGCCGAGTGGATCAGAGAGCACCGGGGAGACGGAGAAAGGGCCGTGGCAGCAAAAGCAGACTCAGCATTTTCAACGTTAAACACTGTGGGGAAACAACAAAAAAGGCAACGTTGGGGCGGACACTGCCAGCAGGAGAGGACAGGTTTGCAGAGGTCAGGTCATGACTTTAAACTGTAATTCACTTGCCTCGTAATTCAGGGCAAAGAAAATGAACAGGCAGGTCTCCAGGACCAGAAAGCTGACACTGTGTGCCTTTAGCTCTTCTCACCCACATTTCTATCTCTTTCTGCTTACACCGCCACCATCACTGTGCCTTGTGCAGTACCAGGTAACACATTAAAGAATAAACACAAATTTAACCTCAACAGCAGAAAAAAGAAATAACACTATCGGAAACTGCTTTGGTTGAGTTAGTACCTTGCGACTCAATCCAGCCATCTCTTACTCTCCAATAACTGCCTTCATAATTGGGACAGTTTCCCTGGTCTCTGATATGGTTGCAGCATTTAATTGTTATAATTATAGCAAAGGCCATTTGGTAACTAGTGCAATTAAATAGTGATCTCTGAATTAAAACAACAACAACTTGTATTTATATAGTGCCTTTAACGTAGTGAAACATCCCAAGGTGTTTCACAGGAGTATCATGGGATTAAAAATTTGACACCGAGCCACATAAGTAAAAATTAGCGCAGGTGACCAATAGCTTGGTCCAAGAGGTAGGTTTTAAGGAGCGTCTTGAAGGAGGAAAGAGGGTTGAGCAGGTTTAGGCAGGGAGTTCCAGAGCTTGGGGCCTAGGCAACACAAGGCACGGCCACCAATGGTTGAGCGATTATAATCAGGGATGCTCAAGAGGGCAGAATTAGAGGAGTGCAGACATCCCCGGGGGGGGGGGGGGGGGTTGGGGGGCTGGAGGAGATTACAGAGATAGGGAGGGGCGAAGCCATGGAGAGATTTGAAAACAAGGGTGAGAATTTTGAAATTGAGACATTGCTTAACCGGAAACCAATGTAGGTCAGCGAGCACAGGGGGCGATGGGTGAGCGGGACTTGGAGAGAGTTAGGACAGGGGCAGCCGAGTTTTGGATCACCTCTAGTTTACGTAGGGTAGAATGTGAGAGGCCAGCCAGGAGTGTGTTGGAATAGTCAAGTCTAGAGGTAACAAAGGCATGGATGAGGGCTTCAGCAGCGATCGAGCTGAGGCAAGGGCGGAGACCTTTCACCCACTCTATCAACAATGGAGCTTAATTTCAAAGCAAGGTCCAGTGCCCTTGAAAGACAGCTTAACAGCTAAAATGTAGCTTGCAAGGTCTGTGACATTGCTCAGATTCAATATCATAATTGGCCAAGATCGATTTCTCTAATTCCATGAAAGGAAAAGAAAAAAAAATCTATCATGTCACTCTGCTGGAATAATAAGCCGCAGTTGACTTAGTGACATCGGACATATTCTCCATACTCGTGTCTGGGACTTACAAACAGCAGAGGCAACCTGCCATTTGTGCAATAGTGCTTTCACTGGCAGTGGGCACTGGATGCTGTGACGGACACTGGCAAAGAAAGAGAAAAAAAAAAAGAGAGAAAGAGAGAGAGAGAGAGAGAGAGAGAGGAGAGAGAGAGATTTTAGTAAAGTTGACTGAGGGATAAAAATTGCCCAGAAACTGGTGAGAAAAGGTTGACCTGATTGATTCCAGAGATGAGACGGTTGTCCTATGAGGAGAGATTGAGTAGAATGGGTCTATATTCTCTGGAGTTTAGAAGAATGAGAGGTGATCTCATTGAAACATGCAAGATTCTGAGGAGGATTGACAGGGTAGATGTTGAGAGGATGTTTACCTCTGGCTGGAAAGTCTAGAACTAGGGGGCACAGTCTCAGGATAAGGGGTCGGCCATTTAAGACTGAGATGCAAAGAAATTTCTTTACTCAGAGGGTTGTGAATCTTTGGAATTCTCTGCCCCAGAGGGCTGTGGAGGCTCAGTTGTTAAGTATATTCACGACAGAGGTGGATAGATTTTTGGACTCTCGGGGAATCAAGGGATATGGGGAGCGGGTGGGAAAGTGGAGTTGAGGTCGAAGAGCAGCCATGATCTTATTGAATGGTGGTGCAGGCTCGAAGGGCCAAATGGCCTACTCCTGCTCCGAATTCTTATGTTCTTATGTTAACTCCGCTGCTGTTTTTCAAAAGGGAGGGGAACAGTGACCAAGTGAAACAGATTATAGTTATAGCAAATGAAAATTTTTACAACAGGACATTTTGAATATTTCCTTGTGAATTCTTGAACAGTGAATACATAATATTACCCAATAATGTGTCACTCCTTTAACAGCAACTGGCTATCAGTGCACAATATCGGACACAAATCAATCATTTTGAGATTCATCATTTGTTTCCCAAAATCATATCAGGATTCCACAGATACAACTATTGGGTTTGTATGTGTATTGTATAATTAGCGTTCTCCATGGAAACACTTCAACTGTGCAAAGTATCTTTTCACAGACATCTGGTCTAAGATCATCTAAATTTGGGTAGAGCTACCCAACTCATTAATGCCATTCCAATGACAGGTTGCCTTGTCAGAGACAATTATCTCTTGTTATAGGATTCCAGAGATATTAAATTGCCATGCATTGAAGTCTACCTTAGTTATATAACCTACTTCCGTCACATTGGAACTGCTGCATCTCTTATTTAAACTGATGGATCAATTTTTCTGTTAATTTCATCGCAGTTTAAGTGAAGCAGCGACACTGAAGGTGTTGGTCCCAAAGCATGGTGCCATCCAGGTGTCAGTCACAGGGTCACACATGATTCTTTTCCCAGAGTGAATATTGACACTGCTGCGTTGTAGCAAATGAGCCCGTGATCCAATGGTGCACAACCTCCACAGGCCTGGGTCCTAATTGCATCCTTCCTGGGACATTCTGGGCTGAACGCGTGACATTATTCAGATTTCCAAACGTTTATGCAATCTCATTTGATGTAATTGCTTGGTTATACTGCAGGCTTTTTTTCTTTAGCCTCTTAGAGGGATTAGTGTCACATCGCTTCCTCAAGTACCATCAGCTGTTGGAGCTGATCCAATCCATAAATTTGGACTGTGATATCCAAGTCTGATATCAGTGTCTGCATCCCATCGCTCTTGTGACCTACTCAAACCCAAAGAGCTAGTGACTACTCTTGGGATGGATTCTTCACCTCTGACCTTCTGACCATTAGATCTTTATTCCCTCCAGTATAGAAGATTAAGGGGTGATCTAATTGAGGTGTTCAAGATGATTAAAAGGAGTTGGTGGGGTAGATAGAGAGAAATTATTTCCTCTGCTGGGGGAGTCCAGAACAAGGGGCATCACCTTAAAATTACAGCCAGGCCGTTCATGGAGTAATGTGAGAAAGCACTTCTTCACACAGGACAGTGGGAATCTGGAACTCGCCTCCAAAATGCTGTCGAGGCCAGGGGTCAATTGAAAATGTCAAAACGGTGATTGAAAGGGCTGGATTTTAGGCTTTGCTGTTTTCGGGGCGATAATGGCGGCGGGGCGAGAAAGTTAGCTCAAGCCAGAGCGCAAAGGACCAGAAAATCCAGCCTAAAGAGTTTTGTTAGACAAGAGTATTAAGGGTTACGGAACCAAGGCAGGTAGGTGGAGTTAAGATACAGACCAGCCCAGATCTAATGAATGGCGGAACAGGTTCGATGGGATGAATGGCCTACTGTTCCTCTGTTTATTGGCTATTACTATTGCGCAATGAAAACATTGAATCACAGAATCAGAGAGGTTTACAGCACGGACGGAGGCCATTCAGCCCATCGTGTCTGCGCTGGCTGACAAAGAACTATCCAGCCTAATCCCACTTTCCAGCTCTTGATCCGTAGCCTTGTAGGTTACGGCACTTCAAGTACACATCCAAGTAGTTTTTAAATAGTACATTGATATTCAATTTTATGGCTGAGATTTAACAATTAAATGAAGTAAAGAAAATTATATTTTTTGCCTTTTCCTTCCGTCTTTTCTAGCCAATTACTGTTGATATTTCTCAGTTGGTTTCTAGTTGGCCACTCGGGACATGATTGATCTTTATTCTGACACTTTGCCCTAAGAGAGTTACAAGACAAGACACACTTCCTGCGTATAGCTAGTCTTCTCAGAGGCCAGCTTCATTACTTCAATGAGACTAATCTCATGTGGCAGGGAGGAATATCACAATTAAAGACTGAAAGTTCCTGTGTGTCACTTTTCATTATTCCAGAAACGGAAAGAAAAAAAGAATTGGCAGGTGGCCTAGTTAACTGAAGACAGAGCGCTCCAACTGGAGGGCTAAGAAACGCACTCAACCCAATTAAACATAGATTCGAGTGCGTAACGTAACGGAACGGAAGGAGAGACTTCACCACTGAGGCTTGGTCCTTCTATTAAAAAAATGCTTTCAACGAGTGAACAGAGTCATAGAATACGTATAATGCACAGTTTGTGCTGCTCAGTTCTGGTTTTACATCAATGCAAAATGTTGAGGGTCAGTCATCATATCACAGAAAAGATACGGGGGAGTAGGACATTCAGTGGGCTTGCTGAATCCCTCGGTTTTTTTTGGAACAGCTTGTCCTGGTCCTGGTCCAGTCCCTGGGCATATTTGATTAATTCTGCATTCACTGTGCCGAAGCAAAGGCGAGGAGGAGCACATGTCTCAGGGGACTTTGTCTCAGGAGAAGGAGTTGGCCATTTAGGACCGAGATGAGGAAACATATCTTCACTCAGAGGGTGGTGAATCTTTGGGATTCTCTACCCCAGAGGGCTGTGGATGCTCGGTCGTTGAGTATACTCAAGACTGAGATCAATAGATTTTTGGACGAATCAAGGGATATGGGGATCGGGCGGGAAAGTGGAGTTGAGGTCGATGATCAGCCCTGATCTTATTGAATGGCGGAGCAAGCTCGAGGGGACGTATGGCCTACTCCTGTTCCTTGTTCTTATGTTCTTATGTCCGTAAGGGAACTGATCTGATGTTCTGCCGATTAGGGACCATTCCACCCCACGTGCACTTGCTGTATGCTGTATGGGCGAGTCCTATACAGCATAACCTCAAAGTTCAAGGAGCTGCTTTGACACTGGTTCTATCGGAGGCACTGCAGTAGCAGCATCCATTCCAGTGGGGTCCAGCACTGCCGGAGAGTCCATTCCATGGGGACCAGCGCTGCCGGAGAGTCCATTCCAGTGGGGTCCAGCGCTGCCGGAGAGTCCATTCCAGTGGGGTCCAGCGCTGCCGGAGAGTCCATTCCATGGGGTCCAGCGCTGCCGGAGAGTCCATTCCCGTGGGGTCCAGCGCTGCCGGAGAGTCCATTCCAGTGGGGTCCAGCGCTGCCGGAGAGTCCATTCCATGGGGTCCAGCGCTGCCGGAGAGTCCATTCCAGTGGGGTCCAGCACTGCCAGAGAGTCCATTCCATGGGGTCCAGTGCTGCCGGAGAGTCCATTCCATGGGGTCCAGCACTGCGGCATAATCTCCAAATGGATGCCAGTTCGGCAGAGTTGTTAAACTGCAGGTGACCTGCATCAATGTAATGCAAAACTCAGCTTGCACCAACACAAGATATGTTGCCTGATGGCAGAGCGAGACGGTCACTCTCACTGTTACATGCAGAGCGAGACTGTCACTCTCAGTTACATGTAGAATGAAGCTGCCTCCAATCGAATTTTCGGTCATAGAATTCTAGCACAGAAGGAGGCTGTTTGGTCCATCGTGCCTCTGCCGGCTCTTTGAAAAGTATAGTACCCTGTAGTATTAGGCAGTCCCTCGAATCGAGGTGACCTGCTTCCACACCAAAAAGGGATGAGTTCACAGGTGTTTCAATGAGGGACCTGATATTCCACGTCCCGAACGACATGTTGGAGGGTGGAAGATGCCCGTGCGTGGATTTTTTTAACGTGGGGTGGCCGTTGCACACCAGCCACCACACGGGCTTGACAGAGCTGGGTCTTGGTCCAGTGGCAAGGGTTAACCAAGACGACTGGAGACCTGCGCTGCTGCACAGACCTAGTGCGCGCACACATATCGCAGTGTGGGCTGGGCCCGTGCTGCCCCTGGGCCCTCGCCTCTCCTGGGCCCCGATCTCTCACCACTCCTCCGCCACGATCTCTCGCTGCACCTCGGCGGAACCTGGGCCCCACCGATGTTCCTGCCCATTCTCCAGTCGGCGACCTGGGTTTTGGTGACGTCACCCAGTCACCTTCCTCGAGGCCGTCGCCCTCCTCAAGCTGTATCTTGAAGTGGCTGCTCCTCCTGTACCCCCGACCAGCGGCTGGTGTTTCCTCGCAGGCTTTGAAAGAGCTTTCCAATGAGTCCCACACCCCCTGGCTCTTTTCCCATACAACCTGAAAATTGTTGCTTTTCAACTGTACATCCAATTCCCTTTTGAAAGTTACGATTGAATCTGCTTCTACCATCATTTCAGGCCATGCATTCCAGATCGTAACAACTGGCTGTGTAAAAAAAAAAAAAAATCAGCTCATCTCACCTCCCCCCGGGTCCTTTTGCCAATTATCTTAAACCTGTATCCTCTGCTTATCACACCTCCTGCCTGTATCTATGTCCGTTTAACTTAATAGACAGAAAATCGGCTGGGCTGCTTTACAGGTGATCTTTCTCTCCTGAGCTTCCTCGATGTGCTGTGCCCTGGCAATTCTTTATACCCAAGTGCAACAAGACACGATATGCACCATTGTCTCGAATAGTTTCAAGAGGCAAAGTATATTGGGAGCCGGGGGGGGGGGAGAAAGAGGTGGAGGGGGAATGTTCATTGAAAGTACCACTTGATCTCCTGACAACTACCACCATAGTTACAATGAGTTACATCAAGTCTACAGCACAGAAACAGACCATTCGGCCCAACTGGTCTATGCCAGCGTTCATGCTCCACACGAGCCTCCTTCTATAGTAATATTCCACCTTAAAACTGAACCAATAGCCAAAAAAAACACTGGTCACAGAACTGCGTGGGCCTCAGGCAAGCCTATTAGCAATGATCCACGAGTGACATTTTTAGGAAGTCTAATTGCAGTATTTGAGGCCCTGCTGGATTATAAATAGAAATAAATCGTGAAATGGAATGCCCTTTTGAACTTCAGAGATGTTGTTGTTATAATGAGCGAGTCTGGAGCTTGGGTGTAGAGAATGGAGTGATGTAGCCTTAAATTACTGAGCGGATGACGTACAGAGGAGGCCGCATCGGACGGAACACTTTGTTCATCAGCACCTGCTGTGCTTTCCTTGCAGATTCTCCAAAAGGCAAATGTTCCGTTTTTGCCGATTGCCAGGCAGTGTAGTATTGCGTCAGAACAATTCTGGTTTTGCCTATTTTCACAGAAGCGTAGCTTACAAAAACAAACAAAAAAAACCCCAACATTTTTCTGTTTCTTCAACCACACACTCTCCATCTCCGGCTTGAAGGGCTATAGTTGCCCTCCCGATTCCCCTCCCTCCCTGTAGGGAAGGGAAGACCCTTCCTCCCTCACCCTTCACATGGTGACGTCCGCCCCACCAACCACGCCCATTTCAGCGTGGGTAGCCCCGTATTTCCCCACAGTGACAGTCACTTCCTGGGCAAGAGAAATGGAAGAGGGGAAAATAGCAAATAACCTGCCAAGGAAAATGCAATATAATGAAGATAACCATGTGGACAACCCCACCTTCAGGCCTGACTTCAGCTTGTCCCCACTGCCCTCTAACCAAGTGCTTGGTGTCCAACTGAATGGACCGTTCTCATATCCAGACACCGTACAAAGGATCACTGCTGCCCAAATAACCATAAAGTTTTTTTGTGGGATGCTCTCCCACTAGGCAAAAGGAAGAAAGTCTTGCATTTATATAGCGCCTTTCACGACCACCAGACATCCCAAAGCCCATTATAGCCAATGAAGTACTTTTTGAAGTGTTGTCACTATTGTAATGTAGGAAGCACGGCCGTCAATTTGCGCACAGCAAGCTCCCATAAACAGCAATGTGATTGTGACCAGATCATCTGTTTTTAGTGATGTTGATTGAGGGATAATATTGGCCCCAGGACACCGGGGAAAATTCCCCTGCTGTTCTTCGAAATAGTGCCGTGGGATCTTTTACATCCACCGGAGAGAGCAGACAGGGTCTCGGGTTAACATCTCATCCGAAAGACGACACCTCCGACAGTGCAGCACTCCCTCAGTACTGCCCCTCCAACAGTGCAGTGCTCCCTCAGTACTGCACTGGAGTGGGACTTGAACCCACAACCTTCTGACTCCGAGGCAAGGATACTGCCCACTGAATCACGGCTGACATCAAGTACCATTATTACACTTACCACATACAATATCATATCTAAAGTGCAGACTAAACACACCCAGCCCAGATCATCATCATTTCTTTCTCTTCACTTTGACTCTTAAAATGCAAAATTGGGCTCCTAGAATCGGAGCATAATTATTTGTGTCAGGTAGATTACCATTCGACGTTACAATCGATTATTTGGCTGTCAGATTCTAAAGCCTGATGCCTACTAAGCAAACCAACCTTCCTCAATGTCAGCCGTGGCTCAGTGGGCAGCACTGTTGCCTTCTGAGGCAGAAGGTCATGGGTCACTTCAGAGACTTGATCATATAATCTAGGCTGACACTCCAGTGCAGTGCTGAGGGAGTGCTGCACTGTCGGAGGTGCCGTCTTTCGGATGAGACATTAAACCGAGGCTCCGTCTGCTCTCAGGTGGACGTAAAAGATCTCATGCTGCTACTTTGAAGAAAAGCAGGCGAGTTCTCCCAGGTGCATGGGCCAATATTTATCAGTCAATCAACATTATTAAAAAAAAACTGATTATCTGGACATTAAAAAGAAAGACTTGCATTTATATAGCACCTTTCATAACCACCAGAGGTCTCAAAGCGCTTTACAGCCAATGAAGTACTTTTGGAGTGTAGTCACTGTTGTAATGTGGGAAACACGGCAGCCAATTTGTGCACAACAAGCTCCCACAAACACCATCATCATCATCATAGGCAGTCCCTCGAAATCGAGGAAGACTTACTTCCACTCTTAGAATGAGTCCTTAGGTGACTGTACAGTCCAATACGAGAACCACAGTCCCTGTCACAGGTGGGACAGATAGTCGACGAGGGAAAGGGTGGATGGGACTGGTTTGCCACACGTTCCTTCCGCTGCCTGCGTTTGATTTCTGCATGCTCTCGGCGACGAGACTCGAGGTGCTCAGCGCCCTCCCGGATGCACTTCCTCCACTTAGGGCGGTCTTTGGCCAGGGACTCCCAGGTGTCAGTGAATCTCATCGCCGAGAGCATGCAGAAAACAAGTGCAGGCAGCGGAAAGAATGTGCGGCAAACCAGTCCCACCCACCCTTTCAACGACTGTCTGTCCCACCTATGACAGGGACTGTGGTTCTCGTATTGGACTGTTCAGCCACCTAAGAACTCATTTTAAGAGTGGAAGCAAGTCTTCCTCGATTCCGAGGGACTGCCTATGATGATGATGCTTCGCCCACATGACAAACAGTCAAGACAAGCAGTTACTTTACATTATTAAAAAAAAAGAGAGAAAATGCTGGAAACACTCAACAGGTCAGGCAGCATCTGTGGAGAGAGAACGTTTCAGGTCGATGACCTTTTGTCAGAACTGGAAGAAGTTAGCGATTTAGCAGTTTATAAACTCGTACAGAGGTAGGGGGGGGGGGGAAGAGCAAACAGAAAGGTCTGTGATAGGGTGGGAGGTAGGAGAGATTAAATGACAATAGGGATGATGAGTGGTGTAAGGCAAAATGGGGGCGGTAATGGAATAAGTCAAAAAACAAAAAGGTGGATCGAGAGGAGCTGAAAATGGCAACAATACAACAATTACCAGCTCCTGCTGCCTGAGAATGGGAGTGGAGGTTATCATCTAGTTTAGTTTGGAAGAATAAGTCATGGAGGTGATCCAATTTTTTTTTGTAAATACTTGCATAAAATTTGAAACTCCTCAAATTGCTGTAATTCTAGAATACCAATTGTTTGAAATTGTCACAAAACAGCTCCAGCAGAAAGAAAGGACATGCATTTGTATAGTGCCTTTCACAATCTCAGGCAATCCCAAAGCACTTTTGGAGTGTGGTCACTGTTGTAATGTCTGAATGGCAGCAGCCAATTTGCGCATAGCAAGCTCCCACAAACAGCAATGTGATAATGACCAGATAATTTGTTTGTGGCGATACTGATTGAGGAATAAATATTGACCAGGACACCGGAGATCACTCCCCTGCTCTTCTTCGAAATAGTGCCATGGGATCTTTTACATCCACCTGAGAGAGCAGACGGGGCCTCGGTTTAACGTCTCATCCGAAGGATGGATGGTAAAAAGAAGTGGAGCTTTATAAAACTGAGAATCTCGCAGTACTGAAAAAACAGGTGTGTTTTTAAAAATAAAACCGTTTCTTTTCTGCATTGAGTATTTGCACATTGTATCTGGGTTGCTAATAGTAAATTGTGCTAATCAAATGCCAGGGGTTTATGGTATTTGATGGAGGTGTTTGGGCAAACGCTAATGAATGCTATTGATAGCTCACTGCAGCCCCTTTGTATTCATGTAATTAAAATTCACCTCCACACACCAGTGTCTCCTTAGCTCTACATCAGTTCCACTTCTGTGAAAGGGAGTTTGACGGCTTTGTTATGTGCTATTCCATCTACTCATCATCAGCGACAGATTTGTTGCAGTAATACTGTAACTGCACGCACATGTTAATGTTGGAAATCCATACATCGATCAAGCTTTGTATCGCTTGAGTGAACTCACTATGCTGTACTCTGTATAATAGTTCCTCTATGTGCTCCCATTGACCAGCAACAAGCCAAAAAGTAAGGTCATTTCACCTCAGCCGTGGCTCAGTGGGTGGCACTCATGTCTTGAGTCAGAAGGTTGTGGGTTCAAGTCCCACTCCAGGGACTGGAGCACAAAGATCTCGGCCGACACTCCAATGCAATACTGAGGGAGCGCTGCACTGTCGGAACTGCCATCTTCCACATGAGACGTTAAACTGATGTCTGTTCTCAGGTGGATGTAAAAGATCCCATGGCACTATTTTGAAGAAAAGCAGGGGAGTTATCCCCGGTGTTCTGGCCAATATTTATCCCTCAATCAACATCACTACAACAGATTATCTGGTCATTATCACATCGCTGTGTGTGGGCAAATTGGCTGCTGTGTTTCCTACATTACAGTGTACAGTAACTACACTTCAAAAAAAAAAACTTCATTGGCTGTAAAGCGCCTTGGGATGTCCAGTGATCGTGAAAGATGCTATATAAATGCAAGTCTTTATTTTTTCTTCTCTTTTTTTTCTTTTTCAAATCTCATCCAGGTTGGGGGATGGTTTATTTCATTGAAAGTATCTCATGAAGGGTTGTGATAGAGTAAATAAAGAGAAAATGTTTTCAGTGGCTGAAGGGTCGATAACCAGACGCAAGGTGATTGACAAAAGAATCAGAGGCAACATGACAATTTTTTTTAAACACAGCAAGTGGTTAGGATTTGGGATTCTGTGTCTGAGAGGGTGGTGGATACAGATTAAAGAGGAGCTTTCAAAAAGGAATTGGATTAATACTTGGAGAAAAAATTGCAGGGATATGGGGAAAGAGCGGGGAGTGGGACTCACTGGACTCAGACTCGATGGGCCGAATGGCCTCCTGTGCTGTATGATCCTTCAGTACTAATTCATCTTACAGGCAAAACTATTGAGGGGTGGTGGGGTGGTGAGACTTCAAGGTAGTGAGTTGATCCCATGGACAAGAATAGATTTTACAGGTAACAATAGGATTCATTATGAAATCCTGGTGGGTCTGTTGGTAAATGGTCTGCCATTGTGGAATTGACCAGGACAGTCTCCAGCCTGAGCTCAGTTAGCTCATCTCACTCATGTCAGCAACTGTTAGCGATGGGCTCAGTACCCCTGAGCTTGGGGGGTGGGGGGGGGGGAGATGGGGCGACGGGGGGGGGGGGGGGAATCAGCACCTGACCGCTGTCCAGTCACCTCTGCTGCGTAGGATGTGTGTATTTACGTTGAATTAGGGCAGGATCGGGCTGCCCGTGATGCCGCTCTGATCAAATAGCCGATTGACCTGCACAGTCTGGGTACAGCCAAGAAGAACAGATAGTCGGCGTATGGAACTGGCACACGAGTCAGTCAACAAAGCTGAAATAAAAGTATTGCCCCAATGTTAAACGCATATTTGTGCAATCAGTCACCTCTGTAGAAGGCACTTTGATAGTATAATGTTGAAAAAACCTAGTCCCGGGGGGTGGGGGGAGTGGTCATTTAGAGATAGAGGGATGGGCAAAATTGGAGCACAGTTCACCGTTGCTCCCCACTCTCTCACACTGCCTGCTAACGGAGATGACATGCAGCACCAGGAGTAAATAGTTGGGGGCAATCCATTCTCAACCTGGAAAATGCTGCATTATACAGTCTAAAGACAGGAGGAATGCATAAAAAAAAACAAATAAATAACCACACAATGACATTAGCAGCAATCGGGTCAGATTTTTGTTGTGCTGGATTGCATTCTAAACATTCACGGATTTTTAATACTGACTGGTGATGGGGGTACCTTCCTCACAGTGCAATGCTGGGATAGGGAAAAGGAACTTCACTGTAACTGGTCACCTGTTCTTTTAGGAACTGGAAGACACGCTCTACTTCACATCTACTGTCTGAATTTCAAATTGGTTTTAATTGCAGGCTTTATGTGTTTTTATCTCTCCCATTTTTTTTTGTTCATGGAATTGAAGACAAGTCGGTTAGGAGATTGTCTGAGCAGCAGCAGACAGGCAGTGGGGAGCATGGGCAGGTACTCGAATCGGCAGGATGTGACCAGTGGCCCCGCAGGGATCGGTGTTGGGGCTGCAAGTGTTCACCGTACTTATTAACGACTTGGATGATGGGATAGAAAGCCACATATCCAAGTTTGCCGATGACACAAAGATAGGCGGCATTATAAGCAGTGTTGGTGGAAGCATAAAATTTCGAGAGATATTGATAGATTAAGTGAATGGGCAAAACTGCGGCAAATCGAATGTGAGGGCATCCACTTTGGACCTAAAAAAGAAAGATAGAACAGAAAACTTTCTAAATGGTGAAAAGCTAGAAACAGCGGAGGTCCACAGAGAATTAGGGGTCCATGTACATCGATCATTAAAATATCCTGGACTGGTCCAGAAAATAATCAAAAAAGGCTAATGGAATGCTGGCCTTTATATCTAGAGGACTAGAATACAAGAGGATAGAAGCTATACAAAACCCTGGTTAGACCACACCTGGAGCACTTGAGCAGGTCTGGGCACCCCACCTTCAGAAGGATATATTGGCCTTGGAGGGAGTGCACTGTAGGTTTACCAGAATGATACCTGGATGAGGCGAGATTACATAAACTAGGGTTGTATTCCCTGGAATTTCGATGGTTGAGAGGCGATTAGATCAAAGTTTTCAGGATATTAAGGGGAACTGATAGCATAGATAGAGAGAAACTATTCCCGCTGGTTGGGGAGTCTAGGACTCTGGGCATAGTCTAAACATTAGAGCCAGACCTTTCAGGAGTGACATTAGAAAACACTTCTACACACAAAGGGCGGTAGAAGTTTAGAACTTTCTTTCACAAACAGCAATTGATGCTAGATCAATTGCGAATTATAAATCGAAGATTTTTGTTAACCAAAGATATTAAGGGATATGGGACAAAGGCAGGTATATGGAGTTAGATCGCAGATCAGCCATGATCTCATTCAATGGCAAACATGCTCGAGGGGCTGAATGGCCTACTCCTGTTTCTATGTTCCATTTTCCTTTGGCCTCCCACTGTTTTAGCAAGTCACACATTCTTTTTTCTGTAATATCTTTTTTTTATTTAATGCATCTGTCGACTACTGGACTGAAGACATTCCACTTGCTCTCTCCCTTTGCTTTATCTTTATTCCCTCCGCTCCCCCTTTTTCTGACCCCATTAATAAACTTGTTCCTCTCAGTTTTTGGATCTGATGAAGGGTATAAACCCAAACCATCGACTGTTTCTTCTCCCTACAGATGCCGACTGACCTGCTGTGTACTTCCAGTTTTTTTTTTTCTGTTCTTATCTGTTAGATAACGACCGTCTTGTGTGCATTTCCAGCAATTTCTTTTGAAATTAGCAGCCCCCTTAGCACACTGAACACTTTATTTTCCCCTCAAAGCAGCTTCCTTTCAAGCCACATTAGAAATAAGACAGGCTGTTACTGCGGCTTGGAGTGTTGGCTCTGATCTTTTCTCGAGTGTCTGATATCTTACCAAGAGACATTCCATGAGCAAAGCAGCAACCATTCCAGAATTAATCAACAACTTCGGCTGACTATCCTGTCTGTAAAAGACCAGGCCCTCAAATCCACCACCAAGCTCATGGTCTACAGGGCTGTAGTAATACCCGCCCTCCTGTAT
Source organism: Pristiophorus japonicus (assembly GCF_044704955.1). Classification (NCBI taxonomy): domain Eukaryota; kingdom Metazoa; phylum Chordata; class Chondrichthyes; family Pristiophoridae; genus Pristiophorus; species Pristiophorus japonicus. The sequence goes on along the minus strand of NC_091992.1, from coordinate 127,999,733 downwards.
GGCTCAGAGACATGGACCATGTACAGTAGACACCTCAAGTTGCTGGAGAAATACCACCAATGATGTCTCCACAAGATCCTACAAATGCCCTGGGAAGACAGACACACCAACATCAGCGTCCTTGACCAGGCCAACATCGCCAGCATTGAAGCACTGACCACACTCGATCAGCTCCGCTGGGCAGGCCACATTCTCCGCATGCCAGACACGAGGCTCCCAAAGCAAGCGCTCTACTCGGAGCTCCTTCATGGCAAACGAGCCAAAGGCGGGCAGAGGAAACGTTACAAGGACATCCTCAAAGCCTCCCTGATAAAGTGCAACATCCCCACCAACACCTGGGAGTCCCTGGCCAAAGATCATCCTAAGTGGAGGAAGTGCATCCCGGAGTCTCAACGCCGAGAGCGTGCAGAAATCAAGCGCAGGCAGTGGAAACCAGTCCCACCCACCCCTTCCCTCAACGACTATCTGTCCCACCTGTGACAGGGACTGTGATTCTCGTATGGACTGTACAGCCACCTAAGAACTCATTTGAGACTGGAAGCAAATCTCCTCGATTCCGAGGGACTACCTATGATGATGATGAGAAATGCACCACTATTTAAGCACTGATAAAAATTGAAAATGCTGGAAATACTCAGCAGGTCAGGCAGCATCTGTGGAGAGAGAAACAGAGTTAATGTTTCAGGTCGATGACCTTTCATCAGAATTGGAAAAAGTTAGAGATGTAGCTTTTGAGTAATGCATTTGGGGAGGGCTAACAAGGCAAGGGGAATACACATTAAATGATAGGACACTGTGGAGGAACAAAGGGACCTTGGAGTGCATGTCCACAGATCCTGGAAGGTAGCAGGCCAGGTAGATAAGATAGTTAAGAAGGCATACGGAATACTTGCCTTTATTAGCCGAGGCATAGAATACAAGAACAGGGAGGTTATGCTTGAACGGTATAAAACACTAGTTAGGCCACAGCTGGAGTACTGCGTGCAGTTCTGGTCACCACATGACAGGAAAGATGTGATTGCACTAGCGAGGGTACAGAGGAGACTTATGAGGATGTTGCCTGGACTGGAGAATTTTAGCTATGAGGAAAGATTGAATAGGCTGGGGTTGTTTTCTTTGGAACAGAGGAGACTGAGGGGAAACCTTTGAGGTGTATAAAATTATGAGGAGCCTGGATAGAATGGATAGGAAGGACCTATTTCCCTTAGCAGAGGGGTCAACAACCAAGGGGCATAGATTTAACGTAATTGGTAGGAAGTTTAGAGGGGATTTGAGAGGAATCTTTTTCACCCAGAGGGTGGTGGGGGTCTGGAACTCACTGCCTGAAAGAGTGGTAGAGGCAGAAACCCTCAACACATTTAAAAGTACCTGGATGTGCACTTAAAGTGCCGTAACCTACAGGGCTACGGACCAAGAGTTGGAAAGTGGGAATAGGCTGGATAGCTCTTTGTCGACCGGCGCAGACACGATGGGTCAAAATGGCCTCCTTCCGTGCTGTAAATTTCTATGATTCTTGTAATAGGTTTTAAACAAGTCTTCTTCTTAGGCGGTCCCTCGAATTGAGGAAGACTTGCTTCCACACCTGTGCGTTCTTTGGTGACTGTACAGTCCAATACGAGAGCCACAGACTGTCACAGGTGGGACAGATAGTCGTTGAGGGAAGGGGTGGGTGGGACTGATTTGCCGCACGCTCTTGCCGCTGTCTGTGCTTGATTTCTGCATGCTCTCGGCGTTGAGACTCGAGGTGCTCAGTGCCCTCCCGGATGCACTTCCTCCACCTCGGGCGGTCTTGGGCCAGGGACTCCCAGGTGTCAGTGGGGATGTTGCACTTTATCAGGGAGGCTTTGAGGGTGTCCTTGTAACGTTTCCGCTGCCCACCTTTGGCTCATTTGCCGTGAAGGAGCTCCGAGTAGAGCACTTGCTTTGGGAGTCTCGTGTCTGGCATGCGAACTATGTGGCCTGCCCAGCGGAGCTGATCGAGTGTGGTCAGTGCTTCAATGCTGGGGATGTTAGCCTGGACGAGGACACTAATGTTGGTGCACCCGTCTTCCCAGGGGATTTGTAGGATCTTGCGGAGACATAGTTGGTGATATTTCACCAGCAACTTGGTGTCTGGCGTACATAGTCCATGCCTCTGACCCCAAGCTCTATAAAAGTACTATAGTGCCATTAGCAGCCATGAATATGGATGTAGGTCAGTACAGTATGAGCCCCTTGTCATGTGAACTAGTTATATACTACACTGTTTTACCATGACTTTATTTCCCTGTCAGATGATGGACCAGCCAGAGCGATGTCAATTTCGGATCCATTTTTCAATGTGTAATTAACATCTTGCAGCTTCTTTGTGCTCACATTTGCACTAACAGCAGCCGAGAGGCAAATTCAACGAGAGAGGACATAGGAACTGTTTCATTAACTTCTAGGAGAACGGTAATGGGGTTCACTGAAGGATCCTGGGCTCTGATGATTAATGAAGAGAGTCAACGGTTATGGGAGCGGGCAGGGAAGTGGAGTTGAAGCCAGGATCAGATCAGTCATGATCTTATTGAATGGCAGAGCAGGCTCGAGGGGCCGTATGGCCTACTCCTGTTCCTATTTATGTTCTTATGAAGGATCCTGGGCTTTGATGATTAATCCAGGGCTTGCAATTACATAAAATTTACAGCACAGAAACAGGCCATTCGGCCCGACTGATTGGTGCCGGGGTTTATGCTCCACACCAGCCTAAATGACTGAAGCACAAATGGAAAGGAGGCCCGGGTGGTCTAATTGGCACCAGTTTGAGATGGAAAACACCAATTGACTGTCTTGAAAAGAACTGAGACACAGCTTAGATAACAAGCAATGGGACATGTAGTGTATGGAGAAAGAGTCAGACTGAACACTGAGCTTAAAGTAAAGTGTGACCTTGGTCTTTTATTGCAGGTCTCCAGAGTGCCTCTCCAACCTGTGAAGCCTTCTTAAATACCTGTGCTCCCAAGGGATTATGAGATCCCTTGGGACTCCGGGGAATGAGCCCTCTGGTGGCTGTACAGAGTATATACAAGTCCAGATACATAATAACAGTCACCCCCCAAAGTCAATAGTGTAACTATTTACAATGCGAGTTGATCTGGGGCCCTTCTTGCACTGGTTGATCGTCTCTACCTGACCATTGGACACTGGTTTAAATGGGGCAGATGTGACATGTTTGATCCCATTGCAGGTCATAAATTCTTTGAACTCAGCACTGGTAAAACATGGCCCGTTGTCGCTCACCAGGACATCGGGTAAGCCATGTGTGGCAAACATGGCCCGCAGACAGTGTTGGCAACAGACGTGCTAGCCGACATTATCTCACATTCAATCCACTTGGAGTACGCATCTACAACCACAAGGAACATTTTACCCAAGAATGGGCCTGCATAGACGACGTGTACCCTAGACCATGGTTTGGAGGGCCAAGACCATAAACTTAGCGGCGCCTCCCTGGGTACATTGCTTAACTGCGAGCATGTATTACATCTGTGAACGCAGGACTCTAAGTCCGCATCGATGCCGGGCCACCACACGTGGGATCTGGCTATCGCTTTCATCATTACGATGCCTGGGTGGGTACTGTGGAGGTCATTGATGAAGGTGTTTCTGCCCTTTTGGGGACCACTACTCGATTGCCCCACAGAAGGCAGTCTGCCTGTATAGACATTTCATCTTTGCGCCGCTGGAACGGCTTTATCTCTTCCTGCATTTCCACTGGGACACTGGACCAGTTCCCGTGAAGCACACAGCGTTTATTAGAGTTAATAAGGGGTCCTGGCTTGTCCAGGTTTTGATCTGCCGGGCAGTGACGGGTGATTGCTCACTCTCAAATGCTTCCATAACCATGACTAGATCTGCGGGCTGCACCATTTCCACCCCCGTGGTGGGCAATGACTGCCTACTGAGAGCATCGGCGCAATTTTCTGTGCCTGGCCTGTGGCAGATGGCGTAGTTGTATGCGGACAACGTGAGCGCCCATCTCTGGATGCGGGCCGATGCGTTGGTATTTATCCCTTTGCTCTCGGAAAACAGGGATACAAGTGGCTTATGGTCAGTTTCCAATTTGAATTTGAATTTTAGCCCAAACAGGTATTGATGCATTTTATTTACCCCAAAGACACACGCTAATGCTTCTTTTTCAATCATGCTGTAGGCTCTCAGTCTTACAGACTCCTGGATGCATAAGCAACCAGGTGCAGTTTTCCGAAATCATTAGCTTGTTGCAATACACACCTGACACCATATGACGATGCATCACATGCTAGTACCAAACGCTTACATGGATCATACAACACAAGCAATTTGTTTGAGCATAACAATTTTCTCGCTTTTACAAAGGCATTTTCTTGGCTTTTGCCCCAAACCCATTCGCCCCCTTTTCGTAGTAAGACATGTAGTGGCTCTAGCAGGGGGCTGAGACCTGGTAAGAAGTTACCAAAGTAGTTCAAGTGTCCCAGAAATGACTGCAGCTCCGTCGCGTTCTGTAGCCTTGGTGCATTCTCGATTGCCTCCGTCTTCACGTTGGTGGGCCTGATGCCGTCCGCCACAATCCTCCTTCCCAAGAATTCCACTTCAGGTGCCAGGAAAACGCACTTCGAGCGTTTTGACCTGAGCCCCATGCGGTTGAGCCGACTAAGAACCTTCTCCAGGTTCTGCAGATGCTCGACTGTGTTCCGACCTGTGACCAAGATGTCGACCTGGAAGAACACGGTGTGCAGGACCGACTTCAGTAAACTTTCCATGTTTCTCTGGAATATCGGCGCCACCGATCAGATTCCAAACGGGCATCTGTTATAAACAAAAAGACCTTTGTGCATGTTGATGCAGGCAAGGGCCTTCGATGATTCCTCCAGTTCCTGTGTCATGTAGGCTGAAGTCAGATCCAGCTTCGTGAACGTCTTTCCTCCCGCCAATGTTGCAAAGAGGTTGTCGGCCTTTGGTAGTGGGCATTGGTCCTGCAGGGAGAAACAATTGATAGTTACTTTGTAATCGCCACAGATTCTGACGGTGCCGTCTCCCTTGAGGACTGGGACAACAGGACTGGCCCACTCGCTGAACTCGATCGGTGAGATGATGCCCTCTCGTTGTAGCTGGTCGAGCTTGATTTCTACCCTCTCTCTCTCTCATCATGTATGGTACTGCTCTCGCCTTGTGATAGATGCGTCGCGCCCCAGAATTAGATGGATCTGCACTTTTGCTCCTTGGAATTTCCCGATGCCTGGTTCGAACAGCGAAGGAAATTTGTTTAAGACCTGTGCACACAAAGCCATAGCGCTCGGATGTCGTCCCAGTTCCAGCGTATCTTTCCCAGCCAGCTCCTGCCGAGCAATGTGGGACCATCGCCCAGTACCACCCAGAGTGGTAGCCTGTGCATCGCTCCATCATAGGAAACCTTTACGGTAGCACTGCCAATTACAGGAATCAGTTCTTTCATGTAAGTTTTTAGTTTCGTGCAAATTGGAGTTAAGACTGACCTTAAGACCTTGTTGCACCACAACCTTTCGAAAGTCTTTTTACCCATGATGGACTGGCTCGCGCCCGTGTCCAGCTCCACTGACACCAGGAGTCCATTTAATTCAACATTCAGCATTATCGGGGGACAATTCGTGGTGACTGTGTACACCTCATGTATCTCTGCCTCCTCTATCAGAGGTTCTGTTTCATCGTGATCCTCCGCGGATCTGTCCTCCTCTGCAATGTGGTGGTTTGCAGGTTTAGCAGGCCTAGCAGCTCGCCTGCACACTTGGAGGTTTCCCATTGTTCCACAGCCCTTGCAAATGTATCCTTTGAATCGGCATGAATGGAAACGATGATCACCCCCGCAGCGCCAACAAGGTGTTAATGGCCTTGCATTCATAACCCTTGATGGTGGACTCAGACATCTGCGGACATGTAGCTGCAGGTATGTGTGACCTGCCCTGTATGTTACGATTTGAAAACAACATCACTTTGTTCATAGTACTTGTAGCAGCACTTGTGTGCTGAAAGATTTGCTTAGTATTGTCACTGGTGGCAATGAACGCCTGGGCTATCGCTATGGCCTTACTCAAGGTTGGGGTCAATACAGTCAAAAGTTTGCGAAGTATGGCTTCGTGGCCAATGCCAAGTACGAAAAAGTCTCTGAGCATGTGCTCCAAATTCGCAATGTCCTGCAAGGCGTCTTAGCTCGGCGACATAACTCGCCACTTCCTGGCCTTCAGATCTTTTGTAGGTGTAGAACCGCTACCTCGCCATCAGAACGCTTTCCTTCGGGTTCAAATGCTCTCGGACCAGTGTGCACAAATCGTCGTATGATTTCTCCGTGGGTTTCGCTGGAGTGAGCAGATTCTTTAAGAGGCCATACGTTGGTACCCCACAGACGGTGAGAAGGATCGCTCTATGTTTGGCAGCGCTCTCTTCCCCATCTAGCTCGTTGGGCATGAAGTATTGGTCGAGTCGCTCCACAAAAGTTTCCCAATCATCTCCCTCCGAGAATTTCTCCAGGATGCCCACTGTTCTTTGCATCTTTGGGTTTGTTATCTGTATCTTATCGCCAGTTGTAGTGTATGGAGAAAGAGTCAGACTGAACACTGAGCTCAAAGTAAAGTGTGACCTTAGTCTTTTATTGCAGGTCTCCAGAGTGCCTCTCCAACCTGTGAAGCACTCTTAAATACCCGTGCTCCCAAGGGATGATGAGATCCCTTGGGACTCCAGGGAATGAGCCCTCTGGTGGCTGTACAGAGTATATACAAGTCCAGATACATAGCAGGACAGGTGAAGGGGTTATTATAATATCCATTCCAAAGGACTGTTTCACATTAGCTACAATGAGAATCACACAAACCAGACAGACTCATTTGAACCATTTAACACTAGTCCAATGTTTGAGAGGAACACTTTCTACTAGATCGACATCAACAACTTGTTAAGCAACGCCTCGATTTCAAAATTCTCATCCTGGTTTTTAAATCCCTCCATGGCCTCACCCCTCCCTATCTCTAATCTCCTCCAGCCCCACAACCCCCGAGATGTCTGCGGTCCTCTAATTCTGCCCTCTTGAGTGTTAGATCTCTTAATTTTCAATGAAATGCGAACTCCGGTTGTAGTTTTAACATAACTTTTATTCTGGCAGCAGCAACAAGCTTCTGGCTGATTGCCAGTTCCTTTGTCTTACTGAGAACACATGGCCAAAATGGATGTTCATATACCTGATCAGTTTACAGAAAAGAACGTGCCTTCTTTGACCTTATTGGCTCAATTGATAGTCTGTTAACCTTTAATTGGCTCACTACCAAAGGTCCTAAAATGTCAAGTTGATTGATGACTTAATGCAATATGCTCCCACTCACGTAGCAGCTCTGACTGGGGAGTTTGTGAATTCTCACAGCCTGTCTGAATGCAGCCTGTTTGAATTCTCTATCATTGAGCATCCCTGATTATAATCACTTAACCATTGGCAGCCATGCCTTCTGTTGCCTGGGCCCCAAGCTCTGGAACTCCCTGCCTAAACCTCTCCGCCTCTCTTTCCTCCTTCAAGAACCTCTTTGACCAAGCTTTTGGACATCTGCACTAATTTCTACTTATGTGGCTCGGTGTCAAATTTTTATCTCTTAACACTCCTGTGAAGCGCCTTGGGATATTTCATTATGTTAAAGGCGCTATATAAATACAAATTGTTGTGGCACTTGAGTGGCTCACCCGTTTAATCATTCTACATGTGTAAACCCAGACCGTATGCATTGGCAGGTTATTTAAACCATGAAAGGCATCATAGCCAAACATAGTCTTGTCCTTACCCGTGCAAGCTGCTTACAAAGTACTTTTAATGAAAAGTTAGGCTTCTGTAATGCATAATAAGTTCATGTCTGATTGCTATTAGAGGGAGGGCGGTTTCCAAACTTCAGATCACTAACTTTTCTCAGCTACTTGCACCAGCTGGCTCATGGTTTTGCAGCCCTAAATTCAAATCCCCACTTTGGGAGTGAAGTTTATCTGTGCAATATTTGTAATGGACTAGTTAGGGTGTCCCGCTCGCTGGTTTAGATGGTCATCACCTCATTGCTGTTTATAGGATCTTGCTGTGAACAAAAGGGGTGTTGTGTTTGCCTAAATAACAACAGTCACTGCACTTCAAAGTGATTCAATGCGCGTGAAGTGCTCTGAAACATTTGAGATATGACGAGGAACTGTATAAATGCAAGTCTTTCTTTCCTTAACAAAGTCAGTATCAGTTTAAAAGACTTAGAACATAAGAACATAAGAATTAGGAACAGGAGTAGGCCATCTAGCCCCTCGAGCCTGCTCCGCCATTCAACAAGATCATGGCTGATCTGGCCGTGGACTCAGCTCCACTTATCCGGCCGCTCCCCATAACCCTTAATTCCCTTATTGGTTAAAAATCTATCAATCTGTGATTTGAATACATTCAATGAGCTAGCCTCAACTGCTTCCTTGGGCAGAGAATTCCACAGATTCACAACCCTCTGGGAGAAGAAAGTCTTTCTCAACTCGGTTTTAAATTGTCTCCCCCGTATTTTGAGGCTGTGCCCCCTAGTTCTAATCTCCCCGACCAGTGGAAACAACCTCTCTGCCTCTATCTTGTCTATCCCTTTCATTATTTTAAATGTTTCTATAAGATCACCCCTCATCCTTCTGAATTCCAATGAGTAAAGACCCAGTCTGCTCAATCTATCATCATAAGATAACCTTTTCATCTCCGGAAGCAGCCTAATGAATCGTCTCTGTACCCCCTCCAAAGCTAGTATATTCTTCCTTAAGTAAGGTGACCAAAACTGCACGCAGTACTCCAGGTGCGGCCTCACCAATACCCTATACAATTGCAACAGGACCTCTCTGCTTTTGTACTCCATCCCTCTCGCAATGAAGGCCAACATTCCATTCGCCTTCCTGATTACCTGCTGCACCTGCAAACTAACTTTTTGGGATTCATGCACAAGGCCATTCACAGGTAAACTCAAAAGAGTTTCATGCACAAGGCCAAATGTCTGGAGTGTCACCCAGGTCGGGTGGCACCGTTTAATGTTTTATGTTTTGCAGGTGAACTCCAAAAAGAGTTTCATGCACAAGGCCATGTCCGGCCAGTTATACGCCGTTTGCGTGGAGCCTTTCCTGCGCCTCTTGCGGACGAGGTTGACGGGACTGGCTCTGCAAGGGCCGGGCCGGGAGGTCGTCCTCTCGGCTTACGCCGATGACGTGCTCCTCGCGGTAGAGGATCCCGCTGACCTGCGGAGAATGCGTGAGTGCCAGGAGATTTACTCGGCCGCGTCCTCCGCCAGGATCAACTGGGAGAAATGTTCCGGACTCCTGGTGGGTCAGTGGTGGGTGCACTCTCTGCCGGAGGAGCTCAGGCCTTTTGCCTGGAGCACGACCCATCTCCTCTATCTGGGAGTCTACCTTAGCCCCGACGAGGGAGCCTGGCCGGCGAACTGGCAGGAGCTGGAGGCCTAGGGCGCTGGACAGGACTGCTCAGAGTGCTGTCCTACAGGGGTCGAGCGCTAGTCATAAACCAGCTGGTGGCCGCAATGCTGTGGTACCGGCTGGTCACTTTGACCCCTCCCCCTGCGTTTGTCGCCAAGATACAGAAGAAGCTGGTGGACTTCTTCTGGAACAACAGGAAGCACTGGGTCTCTGCTGCGGTCTTGAGTCTCCCGCTTGAGAAGGGCGGTCAGTCGTTGGTGTGCGTCAGCGCCCAGCTCGCGACTTTCCGTCTTCAGACCCTGCAGAGATACCTTTACGTCGAGCCCCCTCCTAGGTGGTGCGCTCTGGCGAGGTATTTCTTCCGCCAGCAGCGCGACCTCAATTATGACACGCAGCTCCTGTTTGTGAACTTGGGGGGTGCCAGGACCGCCCTCCGGGAGCTGCCTGTCTTTTACAGGGAACTCATCAGGGTCTGGAACAAAGTCTCCACCAAGCGCAGCTCTCCGCCGGCTGGAGTGGCGGCCGTCCTGCAGGAGCCGCTGCTCGGGAATCCGTACCTCCACGGCCGAGGTTTCATGTGGCGGTTGGAAGAGAGGGCTGTGGCTGGTGAGGTGACCAGGGTCAGGGACCTGCTCGATGGCGGAGGAGCGGGCTGGATGGCGCCAGACACGCTGGCGCGGCGCCTAAACTCTGCCAACGTCCGCCACGTGGCCGATGCCATCGAGTCGCTAAAAACAGCTCTGGGCCCTGACTCCGTTAGGTGCATCGAGGAGGCTCAAGCACGTGGGGAGATCCCGTCCGAACTGACCCCCGTCCGGACGGAATTCCTCATCGGCGCCAAACCCCGGAACCTCCCTCGGGGGCCGGCGCCTCACAACTTGAGCCGCCTCGGGGAAATCCCCTCCGTGCCTTTCAGTTCCGCGCGGAGGGGTTTCCTGTACGGGCTGCTCCTGCACACCCTCAACTTTGCCATCCTCGCCGGCCGTCCGGACACGCCATGGCGTACCATCTTGCCGTCCGGAGGAGGCGGGGGTCCCCGATGGAGGGCACTCTACGCAGGGGTCCTCCCACTATTCATCGGGGACTTGGCCTGGAGGGTGGTGCACGGAGCAGTGCCGTGCAACAATTTTTAAGCCGGTTCACGGACTCCCAGGCCGCCTGCAATTTCTGCGGTCTGGAGGAGTCCGTGTTCCATGTTTTTATTGAGTGCACGAGGTTGCAGCCCCTGTTCCATTATTTGAAGGGGCTGCTCCTGAAATTCTGGCTGCACTTCAGTCCCACCCTCCTGATCTCTGGGCACCCTGTGCGGAGGGGAGCGGGTAGGTCCGAAGGCCTCCTCGTAGGACTGCTCCTGGGCACGGCCAAGGGTGCCATCAGCCGGTCCAGGCAGCGGGCGGTCGAGGGGGTCGTTCAACCTGACTGCCTGCCTCTCTTCCGCTCTTACATCCGGTCCAGGGTGTCCTTGGAGATGGAGCACGCGGTGTCCACCGGTACGCTCGCGGCCTTCCGCGAGAGGTGGGCACCGGAGGGACTGGAGTGCATCATCACGCCCGGCAACCAAATTTTAATTTGATTTTACGTTTTAAAGTTTAATTTGTTTTAATTGCCGGTGCTTTTAGTGTCCCCTTCCCTTTTATAGGGGGCACTGGGGAAAAATTGTGATTTTAGTGCCCAAAAAAAACCAAAAAAAAGAAAAACACAAAAAAAAAAAGGGGGGAAAAAAAGGGCCTTGGAAATGTCTGGAGTGTCATCCAGGTCGGGTGGCACTCTTTAATGTTTTATGTTTTCGCAGGTAAACTCAAAAGAGTTTCATGCACAAGGAACCAATCGTGAAGCAGTGGAGGCGTGTCCTGCTCAGTTGGAGCTGTGAGCAGTGAGGGGAGCTGCTAGCAACTTGAGCTCCTGCCTGGAGAGCCCTGAGACCAGCCCAGGAAGAGAAGGAAGAAAGGGGCTTCAACACCAACTTCTATCCAGAGGGAGAGGAGGAGAACAGAAAACTTTAAACATCTTCATCATTTCTGCAAGGAGTTGGAGAGAGGGGGAAAAACCAACAACAACATCCAGTGTGGAAGGAGGGAGACTCTACATTCTACAGGTGGGTGTGGGTGCATTTCCCAAAAAGACTTTGTTGTTTCGGTGGGGGGAGGAAAGAAGACCACTGAGGGCCGGAACATCGCGGGGGGTGTGTGTGTGTGTGTGGTAGTGTGCGTGGGGGCCGTGCTTACAACTAGGCCCCCCCCACAATTGGAACCCCCCCCACCCCCCACATTTGCCTAGCCTGGGATAGCTGGAGCTACCAGGCTGAAGATTGTTATTAATCACCCAATTAAAGATCGTTAGGAGTGCCTGGTGGCTCCAGCTACCCCAGGTGAAGACATCTTCTCCCCCCACCTGAAGACCACCCCAAGGACTTTTGTGTTTTTGCCATCTGGGGAGTGCACCCACCCACAGCTGCGAGGGGAGACCTGCCCTCGCAGTCCCCCCCTTCCCACCCCCCCCCCTCTCTCTTTCTCTGTTACTCTGTTTCTCCCCTCTCTCTCTGAGAGCCTCTTTCTTCCAAATTTAATTTTAAAAAACATTTAAGACAACTGAGCAGAGGGAGCAAGGCCCCTCCCCAATTGCCAACTAGGGGAGAGGTACCTCATTAAGGGCTCCTCTGCTCAGTCAATCTACAAGAGGCCTAATAAAGACCATTAAGGCCTGTGACTTTGGGGTGGGTGTAGCCCTTAAAGGGACCCCGTGATGGCGACCCCATCCACGCCGGTGGCAGGGCCAGCAAGGACGTATGCGCAGGCGGTGTCCACATCCACGGCACCTCCTGCGCCACCCGCTGCCCTGCCACCATTTAGGTTAATTACGAAAAAACACGGGGTCAAGAGCTACACTCACCCCACAATGACCATCGAGGAGTGCGTGCGGGCGATGGCTGGGGTAGTCGGCCCCTCGGCCATTGTCGCAGCCTCCAAGATGTCTGGGAAGGCCGTGTTCTTCCTGGGGTCGGAGCGGGCGGTGTCCCTGGCCCTTGAAAAGGGGCTCACGGTGGGCGGGACGTTCCTGCCGGTGGACCCTCTCGAGGCCACCGCGCAGAGGGTCATCGTGTCAAACGTCCCGCCCTTTGTTTCCGCTGAGCTCCTCCTCCCTCACCTACACCAACTGGGGGAGGTAAGGTCGGGGATCAACCCCATACCGCTCGGCCTCAGGGAGAACAGCCTGCGCCACGTGTTCTCCTTCCGCCGCCAGCTCTTTGTCCGGCTGGCGCGGGAGGACCTGACAGAAGGGCACTTTAATGTGGTGCACGAGGGGACTGCCTACCGCGTCTTCTGGACGTCGGACGGCGTGCGGTGCCATGCCTGCAGGGAGGTGGGGCACGTTCGCAAGAACTGCCCCGCCTCCAAGGCCGCCAAACCACCGAAGGCGGCCATAGCTGGCGCCGCCGCCACCCCTCCCCCTAGTTGCGTCCGCGTGCCGGGAGCCATGGGTGCGCGGGCATCGTCGGAGGCCTTTGTTTTCAGGGCCTCCGGCGGGGGGGAGGGAGAGCGTCCGAGCGGAAAGAAGGCGCGGAAGAAGGAAAAACATCTAGAGGCGGGTCCCCTCGGTGCGCCGGAAAGTCTGACCACCGCGCTCAGCCCAACCCAGTCACCGGCGAGCGCGGGGTGCCCCGAGCCCGTGCCCGGGCCCTTGAATAACACCACAGAGGGGCCCAGGCGCGGGCAAGAAAAGGAAAAGGGGGGGGCGGAGCGGGAGGCCTCGGCAGACATGGAGGTCTCCCTGACTCCGCGCGCCCCCAGGAACAAAAAGAGGCACCGCCCCAATGAGGCGGAGGGGGAACAACATCCCTCCGCGGAGGAGGCGGTGCCCGCCGCGTGTCCCGCGTCCCCCACCAGCGCCCCCAAATTGCGCTGCAGGCGCGAGGAGTCTTTCCCCGGGGAGGGTGAGGCAGTCGAGGCTGCCCAGCCGCTGCCTCCTGGGGAGGGCGTGGAAGATCTGCCTGTCGTGGGGGGCGTGGGGCCAGTGGAAGAATGCGTAGCCGCCGGGTCGAGCGTCCCGGGGACCGAGGCGGGCGGGGCCGAAAAGGCCGAACCTGAGCCCGCCCAGCCAATACACAACTTACCCCGGGATTTGCTCGACCCGGCAGAGAATGAAACAATTGATTTTAATGATACTGTAGATGCTGGGCCGGGGGGTGGCAGCGGGGAGGGGGAGGAACACCCACCCTCGCCCCTTACTTTGGAGCTGGAGCACTTGGAGGGCCTGGGGATTTCCTATGGCCGGGTCTCTCCTTGTTCTCCGGTTCCTGGGGCGGAGGGGGAACCCCTTCCGCTGTCATTTCCCGACCCGGCACCATTTTTAAAAGAGCCCAGTGGGGACTCCTCTGCCGACGATCCTGGGGGTGGGATCGGGGCAGTGCCAGGGCCGGTTGGAGCGGCCGGTTCATTTGCCGTACCTTGTGCGGTCGATGGGCCGGCTGCTGGCGGCCACCTCCCGGAGGAGGACGGGGACTCGGTGGGGGACGCGGGTGAAGACCTAGAGACCACCGCCAGGGAGGCGGTGGATCTGCTCGCGGCCGCCGCTGAGGCCCTCCTCGTTCCTGCAAAGGAACTCCGGGACTTTTTGGCCCAGAGCCGGGGTCGCCGCGACCAAGCCCGACTGGCCCTGGAAAAATGGTCCGAGCCGGAGCTGATCAAGGGGTCCGTCCGCGCCGCCGTTAAAACCTTGGCCGCGGGCGGGCCCTTGACAAAGGAGCAGCACCTTGAGCTGCGCGAGCTCGAGGGACTCCTCGCTGGGCTGCGGAGGGAGCGGAGTTCAACAAAAGACTTCGCTCCCTCCCCCAAAATAGGTTAAGGTAGAGGTTGCACTATGCTTTTGCCATGAAGATAACCATAGCCAGCCTCAACATCAACGGCGGCAGAGGGGCACGCCGTAGATTTGACAATTTTTCGCTCCTGCGGGAGGGGAAATATGCGGTGTGCTTCCTGCAAGAAACCCACACCGTTCCGGGAGACGAAGCCACGTGGCTCCTGGAATGGCAAGGAGAGGTCCGCATGAGCCACCTCACCGCCATTTCAAGTGGGGTGGCCATCTTGCTGGGCCCGCATTTTCAGCCGGAGATCTTGGGGGTCGAGGAGCCCGTGCCAGGCCGCTTGCTGCACGTAACGGTTCGCCTGGGGGACGTGCCGCTCCATCTCGTGAACGTGTACGCCCCTCATCCCGGCCCGCAGCAGACGCGCTTCTTTGAAGAGGTGTCCGCTCTTCTTGGCTCCGTCGACGTCGGCGACTGCATTGTCCTCGGGGGGGATTTTAACTGCACCCTCGAGGCGAGGGACCGCTCCGGTGCCCCGCAGTGCATGACGGCGATGGAGAAGTTGAGGGACCTGGTCGGGTCCTTCGACTTGGTGGACGTCTGGCGAAATCTCCACCCCGACTCCAGCGCCTTTACTTGGGTGAGGCCTGGAGTTGGATGGTCTAGAGTCGACCGCCTTTACGTGTCTCGGGCGTACGTTTCCTGCGTCCCGGCGGCCTCCATGCGGCCGGTGCCGTGCTCGGACCACCACCTGGTGTGGGCGGAGCTCGCTTCGCTCCGCGCGAGGACGGGGTCCGCGTACTGGCACTTTAACAACCGGCTGCTGGAGGACGTGCGGTTCCAGGACTCGTTCCGTCGATTCTGGTCCGACTGGAGAAGGAAGCAGGGGGGCTTCCCCTCCTTGAGGCTATGGTGGGACGTGGGCAAGGCTCACGTCCGCGTCTTCTGTCAAGAGTACGCGAGGGGGTCGACCAAGAGGCGGGCGGCCAGAGTCGGGCGCCTAGAAAAAGAGGTGCTCGACCTGGAAGCCCGTCTCGGTCAAGTCGTCCAGGACCCGGCCCTGCGGACGGTGTACGAAGCGAAGAAGGCCGCGCTGAAGGACCTGCAGCTCGTCGGGTCCCGAGGCGCGTTCGTGAGGTCGCGGATCCGGTTCCTGCGGGATCTGGACCGCGGCTCCCCCTTCTTCTACTCGCTGGAAAAAAGGCAGAGTGTCCGTAAGCAGCTCTTGACGCTGCTGGCCGACGACGGCTCTCTCGTCTCGGATCCGGAGGGCGTCAACAACAGGGTCCGTGAATATTACGGGGCTCTGTTCTCTCCGGATCCGTCCAGCGAGGAAGCGCGTAGAGTTTTGTGGGAGGACCTGCCGAAGGTCGGCCCGGAGGGCGCCGAAAATCTGGAAGCTCCGCTAAGCCTGGCGGAGCTGACCGGTGCCCTCGCCCGGCTCTCGAGGGGAAAATCCCCGGGGCTGGACGGGCTGACCGTGGAGTTCCACAGGGCGTTCTGGGACGTCCTGGGGGGCGACTACGCGCGGGTCCTGGGGGAAAGTCTGGCGACCGGGGAGATGCCCCTCTCTTGGCGCAGGGCAGTCATCGTCCTGCTGCCTAAGAAGGGCGATCTCCGCCTCCTTAAGAACTGGCGCCCGGTCTCCCTCCTCAGCACGGACTACAAAATCTTCGCCAGGGCGATGTCTGCTCGCCTTGGTGCCGTGCTGGACCACATGATCCACCCCGACCAGTCATACACGGTCCCGGGCCGGACAATCCACGACAACATCCATCTGGTCCGGGACCTCATCCATTGCTCCCAGGAGGCTGGTCTGTCGGTCGCCTTCCTATCCCTCGACCAAGAGAAGGCGTTCGACAGGGTGGATCACGACTATCTGCTCGGAACTCTGCGCGCTTTCGGGTTCGGGACGCATTTCGTCGCCCGGATCCGACTTTTGTACGCCGCCGCGGAGTGTCTGATTAAGGTTAACGGGTCCTTGACGGCGCCCCTTCGCTTTAGGAGAGGGGTGCGCCAGGGATGCCCCATGTCCGGCCAGTTATACGCCGTTTGCGTGGAGCCTTTCCTGCGCCTCTTGCGGACGAGGTTGACGGGACTGGCTCTGCAAGGGCCGGGCGTGGAGGTCGTCCTCTCGGCTTACGCCGATGACGTGCTCCTCGCGGTAGAGGATCCCGCTGACCTGCGGAGGATGCGTGAGTGCCAGGAGATTTACTCGGCCGCGTCCTCCGCCAGGATCAACTGGGAGAAATGTTCCGGACTCCTGGTGGGTCAGTGGCGGGTGGACTCCCTGCCGGAGGAGCTCAGGCCTTTTGCCTGGAGCACGACCCATCTCCTCTATCTGGGAGTCTACCTTAGCCCCGACGAGGAAGCCTGGCCGGCGAACTGGCAGGAGCTGGAGGCCAAGGTCGCCGCTCGCCTAGGGCGCTGGACAGGACTGCTCCGAGTGCTGTCCTACAGGGGTCGAGCGCTAGTCATAAACCAGCTGGTGGCCGCAATGCTGTGGTACCGGCTGGTCACTTTGACCCCTCCCCCTGCGTTTGTCGCCAAGATACAGAAGAAGCTGGTGGACTTCTTCTGGAACAACAGGAAGCACTGGGTCTCTGTCGCGGTCTTGAGTCTCCCGCTTGAGGAGGGCGGTCAGTCGTTGGTGTGCGTCAGCGCCCAGCTCGCGACTTTCCGTCTTCAGACCCTGCAGAGATACCTTTACGTCGAGCCCCCTCCTAGGTGGTGTGCTCTGGCGAGGTATTTCTTCCGCCAGCAGCTCGACCTCAATTATGACACGCAGCTCCTGTTTGTGAACTTGGGGGGTGCCAGGACCGCCCTCCGGGAGCTGCCTGTCTTTTACAGGGAACTCATCAGGGTCTGGAACAAAGTCTCCACCAAGCGCAGCTCTCCGCCGGCTGGAGTGGCGGCCGTCCTGCAGGAACCGCTGCTCGGGAATCCGTACCTCCACGGCCGAGGCTTCATGTGGCGGTCGGAAGAGAGGGCTGTGGCTGGTGAGGTGACCAGGGTCAGGGACCTGCTCGATGGCGGAGGAGCGGGCTGGATGGCGCCAGTCACGCTGGCGCGGCGCCTAAATTCTGCCAACGTCCGCCGCGCGGCCGATGCCATCGAGTCGCTAAAAACAGCTCTGGGCCCTGACTCCGTTAGGTGTATCGAGGAGGCTCAAGCACGTGGGGAGATCCCGTCCGAACTGACCCCCGTCCGGACGGAATTCCTCATCGGCGCCAAACCCCGGAACCTCCCTCGGGGGCCGGCGCCTCACAACTTGAGCCGCCTCGGGGAAATCCCCTCCGTGCCTTTCAGTTCCGCGCGGAGGGGTTTCCTGTACGGGCTGCTCCTGCACACCCTCAACTTTGCCATCCTCGCCGGCCGTCCGGACACGCCATGGCGTACCATCTTGCCGTCCGGAGGAGGCGGGGGTCCCCGATGGAGGGCACTCTACGCAGGGGTCCTCCCACTATTCATCGGGGACTTGGCCTGGAGGGTGGTGCACGGAGCAGTGCCGTGCAATAAATTTTTAAGCCGGTTCACGGACTCCCAGGCCGCCTGCAATTTCTGCGGTCTGGAGGAGTCCGTGTTCCATGTTTTTATTGAGTGCACAAGGTTGCAGCCCCTGTTCCATTATTTGAAGGGGCTGCTCCTGAAATTCTGGCTGCACTTCAGTCCCACTCTCCTGATTTTTGGGCACCCTGTGCGGAGGGGAGCGGGTAGGTCCGAAGGCCTCCTTGTAGGACTGCTCCTGAGCACGGCCAAGGGTGCCATCAGCCGGTCCAGGCAGCGGGCGGTCGAGGGGGTCGTTCAACCTGACTGCCTGCCTCTCTTCCGCTCTTACATCCGGTCCAGGGTGTCCTTGGAGATGGAGCACGCGGTGTCCACCGGTACGCTCGCGGCCTTCCGCGAGAGGTGGGCACCGGAGGGACTGGAGTGCATCATCACGCCCGGCAACCAAATTTTAATTTGATTTTACGTTTTAAAGTTTAATTTGTTTTAATTGCCGGTGCTTTTAGTGTCCCCTTCCCTTTTATAGGGGGCACCGGAAAAAATTTGATTTTAGCGCCCCAAAAAAAAAAGGAAAAAAAAGGGGCCTTGTAAATGTCTGCTGTGTCATCCAGGGCGGGTGGCACGGTTTAATGTTTTATGTTTTACAGATAAACTCTAAAAGAGTTTCATGCACAAGGATCCCCAGGTCCTTCTGCACCACAGCATGTTGTAATTTCTCCCCATTCAAATAATATTCCCTTTGACTGTTTTTTTTTTTCCCCCAAGGTGGATGACCTCACATTTTCCGACATTGTATTCCATCTGCCAAACCTTAGCCCATTCGCTTAACCTATCTAAATCTCTTTGCAGCCTCTCTGTGTCCTCTACACAACCCGCTTTCCCACTAATCTTTGTGTCATCTGCAAATTTTGTTACACGGCCACCGGACATCCCAAAGCGCTTTACAGCCAATGAAGTACTTTTTAAAGTGTAGTCATTGTTGTAATGTGGGAAATGCTGTCTAACTGTGATGGAAAGCTATGGGGCCTCATTTTATTGTGCGACCAGAGAGGCTTTTAATGGCTTTAGCAAGCTCTCACAAACAGCAATATGATAATGACCAGGTAATCTGTTTTTGTGATGTTGATTGAGGGATAAATATTGGCCAGGACAGCAGGGATAACTCCACTGCTCTTCTTCGAAATAGCACCATGGGATCGTTTACGTCCACCCGAGATAGCAGATTCGGTTTAACGTTTCATCCAAAAGACGGCACCTCAGACAGTGCAGTACTCCTTCAGTACTGGCACTGGGATATGGCATTGGACGGGGCCATAAAAGGAGTGGCGAGCGGCCCCTGGACAGCGTGGCGGCATACCACTGCAAGGTACAGCGCGAATTGATGCAGGAGAGCGACGGCAGCGAAGAGGGCAACTGGATTGGACGTCATCAAGGTCCAGGTCGCTGATTGGAGCGTGGGCAGGTACAGCAGGAATGGCGAGGTTGGGGGCGAAGGAGCTGCGAGTGATCGTGGAACGACATGATCGGGGCCCAGGAGAGGCGAGGACCCAGGGGCAGCACGGGCCAGTCCACCCTGCGATATGTGCATGCACTAGGTCTGTGCAGCAGAGCTGGTCTCCAGTCGTCTTGGTTAACCCTTGCCACTTGATCAAGACCTAGCTCTGTCAAGCCCGTGTGGTGGCTGGTGTGCAACGGCCAACCCACGTTAAAACAATCCACGCACAGGCATCTTCCACCCTTCGGGATGCAGTTTGGGACCTGGAATATTAGGTCTTTCATTGAAACATCTGTGAACTCATCCCTTTTTGGTGTGGAAGCAAGTCATCCTCGCTTTGAGGGACTGCCTATGATGATGATGACTGACACTGGGAGGGTCAGCCTAGAGTTTTGTGCTCATGAACCCACAACCACCTGACTACCCACTGAGGCACAGCTGACACAATTTATTCGAAACAGATTAGTGACTGTCAGAGGAACGTCACACGACCGCGTTAACCAATGCAATATAAATGTCACAGCGGAATTTCAGCCACCAAGGAGGCCCTTACTGACTGGCTATCATTTTTGATCATAGGCTTAGGCGGGTTTGTGCATGTTATTTGGCTGTCCGTACACAATTTAATAGAACATGCATTCTTTACATTGGAAATTACATTCTGCGATACTATACAAGCGCTTAGTCAGTTACAATAAATTCCGCAGCCTGAAATTAACTTCTCTGTGAAAACTGCAAAGAAAATTTGATACGAGCACATAAAGCATTTGCACAATACCACTGCTCAGTATCATTCCCAAACCGTTGTATTTATCCTTAGCCACATAAACCTGGGAACGCCTGTCAAATCAATTACAAAGCGCCAATGAATTGAGGGGCTTAAATGACGTTACAAATCCATGGGAGCAACATTTAATACTGACACCTAGCCAGTTTTATTTACAGCATTTTTAGGATAGTGAATTGTTTTATGCTTCTACCTATTATTGAAACAGAGGAGCAGGATGTGAGGAGATGGCTGTGGAACCTCACTGGCTATTTTCAACAGCAAGAATCTGGGGGGTCATTTCACTTTAAATCACCCAGGCGCGGGAAAATGATGGGATCGGGTTGAACGCCGGTTTTACACCCTGCCCGATTATAGTCCATATTTAAATCAGTGGGGAGCAAAATAGGACGAGCGTATAAAACGGGCGGCCGACCCGATTCAGCCGGGCGGGTCAGATTAGAATTGTTCCCCTCTGTGTAATTCGCTATCACCGTTATGTAACAATTGTTTAATACAGTGAATATATTTTTTGAAATAATTGAACACAAGGAGTGTCACAGTTGAAATTTTTCTAAAGTGCCTTCCATTCGCTGGAAAAACATCAAAGTCTTTTTCTTTTGAAACTAATAAATATTTCACCAAAAGAAGCAGTATTCTACCCTGGCGATGCAATGTTTAAGTACAGACATTCTGGGTTCCAGCCTTAATCTGGACCTGATACAGACGGATTCTGACTTCTCCCTTATAAAATTGCGAAAATGAATCTCATTCTGAATTTTTACCAGCTTGTGTTTTTATAAAGGAACTGCATAATTATTTGATATTTAAGTACACCAAATAAAGACGTCAGTAATGACATTACCAGCAATAATACCCGTGTCTGAAGGTCATGCTCCCAAAATTCATGCCAGTTTTACTTTGCGATAATCAATAAAAATTATAATTGTTTTAAATTTCCTATTTAAAAAATCTAGAATGGCAGCAGGCGGAGGCAATTCAAAAGCAGTCATTTAAAATCCGGATTCTAATACTACTCAGGAACCACTCGAAGCCTCATCGTGTTTTGGTTGGATGTTGTATGGGCTCTATTAGATTCCAGCCGAGGAACCACTTCATTAGCCATCATTCCAAATAGAAACCATCCAAACCCTTTGATTTAGACAGCAACCTTGTGAATCCTGCCAAGTGTGCTTTATTCCACATTATTACGATGATGCACATAAACTGGCTAACCTGTACGAGTTTAGAATCACAGAATAGAATCAGAACAGTTACGAGCACAGGAGGCCATCGAGCCTGTGCCGGCTCGCTGCAAGAGCACCTCAGCCAGTCCCGCTCCCCCGCACTTTCCCTGTAGCCCTGCAATCTTTTTCTCTCAGGTACTTATCCAATTCCTTTTTGAAAGCCACGATTGAGTCTGCCTCCACCACCGTCTCGGGCCGTGCATTCCAGATTCTAACCACTCGCTGCTTAAAAAAGTTTTTCCTCATGTCGTCTTTGGTTCTTCTGCCAATCACCTTAAATCTGTGTCCTCTGGTTCTCCACCCTTCCGCCAATGGGAACAGTTTCTCTCTAACTACTCTGTCCAAACCCCTCATGATTTTGAACACCTCCATCAAATCTCCTCTCAACCTTCTCTGCTCCAAGGAGAACAACCCCAGCTTCTCCAGTCTATCCACGTAACTGAAGTCCCTCATCCCTGGAATCATTCTCGTAAATCTTTTCTGCACCCTCTCTAAGGCCTTCACATCCTTCTTAAAGTGCGGTACCCAGAATTGGACACAATACTCCAGTTGAGGCCGAACCAGTGTTTTATAAAGGTTCATGATAACTTCCTTGCTTTTGTACTCTATGCCACTATTTATTAAGCCCAGGATCCTGTAAGCTTTTTTAGCCACTTTCTCAACCGGCCCTGCCACCTTCCAATGATTTGTGCACATATACCCCCAGGTCTCTCTGTTCATGCACCCCCTTTAGGATTGTACCCTTTAGTTTATACTGCCTTTCCTCATTCTTCTTACCAAAATGTATCATTTCACACTTTTCTGCATTAAATTTCATCTGCCACGTGTCCGCCCATTCTACCAGCCTGTCTATGTCTTCTTGAAGTCTATCACCATCCTCCTCAGCGTTCACTATACTTCCAAGTTTTGTGTCATCTGCAAATTTTGAAATTGTGCCCCATACACTCAAGTCTAAGTCATTAACATATATATCAAGAAAAGCAGTGGTCCTAGTACCAACCCCTGGGGACCACCACTGTATACCTTCCTCCAGTCTGAAAAATAACCGTTCACCACTACTCTCTGTTTCCTGTCACTTAGCCAATTTCATATCCATGCTGACACTGTCCCTTTTATCCCATGGGCTCCAAATTTGTTGGCAAGCCTATTATGTGGCACGTTATCAAACGGCTTTTGGAAGTCCATGTGCACCACGTCAACTGCACTGCCCTCGTCAACCCTCTCTGTTACCTCATCAAAAAACTCAATCACATTAGTTAAACACAATTTGCCTTTAACAAATCCGTGCTTTCTTTCCTTAATTAATCCACACTTGTCCAAGTGACTGTTAATTTTGTCTCTGATTATCGTTTCTGAAAGCTTACCCACTACCGAGATTAAACTGACAGGCCTGTAGTTGCTACATTTATCCTTACACCCTTTTTTGAAGAAGGGTATAACATGTGCAATTCTCCAGTCCTCTGGCACCAGCCCCGTATCTAAGGAGGATTGGAAGATTATGGCCAGTACCTCTGCAATTTCCACCTTTACTTCCCTCAGCATCCTAGGATGCATCCCTGGTGACCTATCTACCTTAAATACAGCCAGTCTTTCTAGTAACTCCTCCTTAGCAATTTTTATCCCATCCTGTATCTCAACTACCTCCTCTAGGACTACTGGCTACAAACACCAACACTGGTTTCGGTGTTGTAACTTCAGTGTAATTCTATGTAATACTCCTTTCCCAACTCGGACATCTCTTCCTCCTTTTCAAAAGCAAAAATAGTCCCCCATTTCCCTGTCCTCATACCCGATCTCTCTCCTAATAGCCCAAATTCCCTCTGTACCCTTCCCTTGTACCTGATATACATTCAGTAACTGATTGTTACGCTACCACGTCATGAACTTAAAGGCAGAGTTGACTTTAATTTGAGTTGCATCAAATGAACTTTTTGCCATGCACATCCTAGGTTTCTAGGATGTATTCATAAGCATAAGAACATAAAAATTAGGAGCAGGAGTGGAGTAGGCCTCTCAAGTCTGCTCCACCATTCAATAAGATTATGGCTGATCTTCGACCTCAACTCCACTTTCCCACCTGATCCCCATATTCCTGGATTTCCTTAGTGTCCAAAACTCTATTGATCTCAGCCTCAAATATAATCAATGAGTCCGCATCCACAGCCCTCTGGGGTAGAGAATTCCAAAGATTCATAACCCTCTGAGTGAAGAAATTCCTCCTCATCTCAGCCCTAAATGACCAACCTCTTATCCTGAGACTGTGACCCCTGGTTCTATCTCTACGATCGGGAAAACAGCTTCTCAGCATCTTGTGATCATCATTTCAAATAGCTCATATCAATCAGACAATTGATGTCAAAATCAAACCAATAGGCATGCAGAGAGAGAGGGCCCACAGGAAAAAAGATTACAGAGGCATATCAAAAAGGGTGATTAGAGCAGCAAAAAAAAAAGAGAACTGAAATGAGTATATAGCTGTGGTGACCCCCACAGTCGAATAGCCTGCTGTCATTCACTGTGGAGAATCATATTTGAAGAATGGCACTGGAACAAGGTAGGACAATGACAGAAGGCACCCTTAAAAAGTACAGCAACAGGAAAGGGAAGGAGTAAGAAATAAAAATTTGGATTTATATAGTGCCTTTCATGGCCTCAGGATGTCCCAAAGCGCTTTACAGCCAATGAAGTACTTTTGAAGTGTCGTCACGGTTATAATGTAGAAAACACGCAGCCAGTTTGATCCCACAAACAGCAATATGATTATGACCAGTTAATTTGTTTTTACTGATGTTGATTGAGGGATAAATATTGGCTAAGCCATCAGGGATAACTCCCCTGCTCGTCTTCAAACTTAGGCGGAGGGGTTTTTAACGTCCAGCTGAGAGGGAGGACGGATCTCAGTTTAACATCTCATTCAAAAAACGGCAGCTCGGACAGTGCAGCACTCCCTCAGCACTGCACTGGGAGTGTCAGCCTGGATTTATGTGCTCAAGTCTCTGGAGTGGGACTTGAACCCACAACCTTCTGACTCAGAGGCGAGAGTGCTACCCAATGGAGAATTGCAAGCGAGGAAAAATATGAGTTTGTTCGAATATCGAAATGCAGCAAATGAGTCTTAACCCCAACCTCCAACAAGCCACCTCTTCCATCAGCGTGACATCGCTCTTACACTTTCATTTTTTATTCCCTCACTGTCCCTGTGGCCTATCTGAGGAAGATCGCATTAAACTGGAGAACTGCTATGTGTGGTGTCTGCTCCAGGCTGGAATGAGACGGCGCACGCACAGATCACTGGCACAGAGAGGCAATAATGAAGGTGTGTGGGGTAGGAGGGCGAGGGAAGCAGCACACTAGAAATGTCTTTAATGATAGCCAGTCTGTTGTTCATGCCTGGGCGGTTTATTTTCATTTACTGATGGGTCGTCATCTAATTGGCAGTCGGAATATCATTTATAAAAGATGAAAAGAACACTGAGCCAATGCTGGAAACAGGAACAAGTCACTCAGCATCGGATAGAGGTCAAGACTGCGATGGGATTCTACGTTAGAGGTCAACTCTGCTAAAGTGTCCCGTCCTAAACCTTTATTCCTTAATTTATTTGTAAATATTAAGAGTATAGACATTTCTGGTATCATTTTTGCTGCTGTATCACTCTTCACAGTCTGAAGCTGGAATGATGCACGAGGTTTGTTTCAGGTATTAAAGGTCCTGTCACTCTCAATATCGTTAATTCTATGAAATCGGACAAAGGACCGATTATTATTAGCCCTAAGATGCCCCACACTCGCTCCCCAGGCTATTTATTGTCGCTTGGCCGGATTATTGTCTTTAAATTCGTCTTTTTTTTATTCGACTGAAGGGCGGAGCAGAGCTGTTTCCAGAAAGCGCTGCAAGAAGAGCATGGAAAGATTTTCCAATAAAGAAAATAAAATGCATTCTCTGAAATCTCTAATAAGCACCCCCACCCTAAACAAAATTCACAGAACAAACAACGTGCTTACAGCAGACAGTTCCCGTTATGCTGGGCACGGAGTACACAAATAGTTCCAGTGCAGGACAGTAATCTGTTGCTTATTTTGATATAAAACGAATTTGCTAAGCAAATTAACCTGGAATAAATCAATCCTGAATAATACTTGCATGTGTGGGTGAGAGAGACACACATTTGCACCACGTATCACAAAAATTGCACTCTTTGTTAAACAGAAATATAATTTTTACTTCCAAAGGAAGACAGCTCCAATTCTGCCTCTGCAGATTCATACTTTGGTTGTGTCTGGGCGCTTTCAGCAAAAGTCCCCCACTGATATTAAGAGCACCGACTGGCAGGAGTTATTATTAATAATAATATTTCCTCTCTTTTACCTTACGCAGGAAAGCCATTCGTGGCCGATATTGCTGACCCTGAGTGCAGTTCTTGATAGTCATGTTGCCTCCGGTCTGTGGAGTCTCGGATTTGAGAATGAATCGGATCCCAGTATCCTTTTGTATCCAAGTGATGCCGGGCTTGTGCGCAGACTCGTCGCTCCTTGCTGCCAAGGCAACGGCGGCTCGCGCTCCGGGGCGGGCCACAGTCCGGCTGTCAATCAGCCGCCCGGCGCACATGCGCACACGCACTTGCCAGGGACACATAAAAAGAATCAATCTGCAAAGAACTGCACTTGCAACGCAACAACCACTTGCATTTATACAGCGGCCTTTTAAGGTGATTGGCAGAAGAACCAAAGGCGACAATGAGGGGGAAGCTTCTTTTTAGCAGCGAGTGGTTAGGACCTGGAATGCACGGCCTGAGAGGGTGCTGGAGGCACATTCAATCGTGGCTTTCAAAAGGGAGTTGGATAAGTAACGCCAGGAAAAAAATTGCAGGGCTAGAAAGGGCGGGGAGTGGGACTGGCTGAGGTGCTCTTGCAGAGAGCCGGCAGGGGCTCGATGGGCCGAATGGCCTCCAAGATTCTTATCATCATCATAGGCAGTCCCTCGGAATCGAGGAAGACTTGCTTCCACTCCCAAAGTGAGTCCTTTGATGGCTAAACAGTCCAATACAAGAGCCACAGAACTCTTTTGGGGGAAACGAAAACATTAAATCGTGGCCCACCGATCTGGGGGACGCACCAAACATTTACAAGGCCCTTTTTTTTTTGTTTTTTGTATTTTTTTTTAAAGTTTTTTTTTTGGGCACTAAAATCATATATATATATTTTTCTACAAGTGCCCCCTACAAAAGGGGAGGGGGACACTAAAAACACCGGCAATTAAAACAAATGAAACTTTAAAACATAAAATCAAATTAAAATTTGGTTGCCAGGCATAATGATGCACTCCAGTCCCTCCGGTGCCCACCTCTCGCGGAAGGCCGCGAGCGTACCGGTGGACACCGCGTGCTCCATCTCCAAGGACACCCTGGCGCGGATGTACGTGCGGAAGAGAGGCAGGCAGTCAGGTTGAACGACCCCCTCGACTGCCCGCTGCCTGGACCGGCTGATGGCACCCTTGGCCGTGCCCAGGAGCAGTCCTACGAGGAGGCCCTCGGACCTACCCGCTTACAAGAGCCACAGACCCTGTCACAGGTGGGACAGACATTCGTCGAGGGAAGGGGTGGGTGGGACTGATTTGCCGTGCGCTCCTTCCGCTGCTTGCGATTGACCTCTTCACGCTCGCAGCGTTGAGATTCGAAGAGCTCAGCGCCCTCCCGGATGCACTTTCTCCACCTCGGGCGGTCTTCGGCCAGGCACTTCCAGGTGTCAGTGGTGATGTCGCACTTTACCAGGGAGGCTTTAAGGACGTCCTTGTAACGTTTCTGCTGCCCACCTTTGGCTCGTTTGCCGTGAAGGAGCCCCACATAGAGCATTTGCTTAGGGAGTCTCGTATCTGGCATGCGAACTATGTGGCCTGCCCAGCGAAGCCTGGTGAAGTCTGCCCTAGGTGGAGAAAGTGCTTCCGGGAGGGTGTTGAGCTCTTCGAATCTCAACGCTGAGAGCGTGAAAAATGCAGGGAGCAGTGTCAAGGTTCTTAACAAGAGATTTGTCAAACAAAATTTGACACCCAGCCACCTTAGGAGATACTAGGACAGGTTGCCAGTAGCTTGGTCAAAGAGGTAGGTTTTAAGGAGCATCAGCATAGGCAGTCCCTCGGAATCGAGGTAGACTTGCTTCCACTTTTAAGATGAGTTCTTAGGCTGAACAGCCCAATACGGGAATCACAGTCTCTGTTACAGGTGGGACAGATAGTCGTTGAGGGAATCTGATCAAGTGAATGGTTGTAAGACAGGCATTAAATCTATCGCAATGGTCTCCTGGTCGGCCTCCCACCTTGCACCCTCTGTAGACTTGAACTAATTCAAAACTCTGCTGCCCATATCCTAACTCGCACCAAGTCCCGTTCACCCATCACCCACGTGCTCGCTGACCTGCATTGACTCCCAGCGCCGCATTTTTAAAATTCTCATCCTTTCAGATGCTTCCATGGCCTCGCCCGTCCCCATCTCTGCATCCTCCTCCAGCCCTACACCCTTCCCTATCTCTGCACCCTCCTCCAGCCCTACACCCTTCCCTATCTCTGCACCCTCCTCCAGCCCTACACCCTTCCCTATCTCTGCACCCTCCTCCAGCCCTACACCCTTCCCTATCTCTGCACCCTCCTCCAGCCCTACACCCTTCCCTATCTCTGCACCCTCCTCCAGCCCTACACCCTTCCCTATCTCTGCACCCTCCTCCAGCCCTACACCCTTCCCCATCTCTGCACCCTCCTCCAGCCCTACACCCTTCCCTATCTCTGCACCCTCCTCCAGCCCTACACCCTTCCCTATCTCTGCACCCTCCTCCAGCCCTACACCCTTCCCTATCTCTGCACCCTCCTCCAGCCCTACACCCTTCCCTATCTCTGCAACCTCCTCCAGCCCTACACCCTTCCCTATCTCTGCATCCTCCTCCAGCCCTACACCCTTCCCTATCTCTGCAACCTCCTCCAGCCCTACACCCATCCCTATCTCTGCAACCTCCTCCAGCCCTACACCCTTCCCTATCTCTGCACCCTCCTCCAGCCCTACACCCTTCCCTATCTCTGCACCCTCCTCCAGCCCTACACCCTTCCCTATCTCTGCACCCTCCTCCAGCCCTACACCCTTCCCCATCTCTGCAACCTCCTCATGCCCTACACCCTTCCCTATCTCTGCACCCTCCTCCAGCCCTACACCCTTCCCCATCTCTGCAACCTCCTCCAGCCCTACACCCTTCCCTATCTCTGCAACCTCCTCCAGCCCTACACCCTTCCCTATCTCTACACCCTCCTCCAGCCCTACACCCTTCCCTATCTCTGCACCCTCCTCCAGCCGTACACCCTTCCCTATCTCTGCACCCTCCTCCAGCCCTACACCCTTCCCTATCTCTGCACCCTCCTCCAGCTCTACACCCTTCCCTATCTCTGCAACCTTCTCCAGCCCACACCTTTCCCTATCTCTGCCACCTTCTCCAGCCCTACACCCTTCCCTAACTCTGCAACCTCCTCCAGCCCTACACCCTTCCCTATCTCAGCAACCTTCTCCAGCCCTACAACATTCTGAGATCTCTGCGCTCCTCCAATTCTGACCCCTTGCGTATCCCCAATTTCCATCGCTCTACCTTTGGTGGCCGTGCCTTCAGCTGGCTAGGTCCTAAGCTCTGGAATTCCCTCCCTAAATCTCCCCATCGCTCTACCTTTCTCTCCTCCTGTAAGACGCTGCTTAAAACCTACTAATTGTTTGTCTGCCAGTGGCTCGAAGGCAGAGTTGTGAGAGGGATAGGGAGGAGGTTGGAAAGGTTTACACTTGAGGAGTACACTAGATGAGATGGTTGGCAAGAGCGAAGGATGTGGCAGTTGAGGTTGCTGCTCTTAAAGATGCAGTGATGGTGATTTAAATGACAGAAATAGGGACTGTGCAGCTATAGAAACATGCATATCCAACCTGCCGTGCACATTTGTATAACGATAGAAAATATGCATGAAAAAGTGTGCATCCAGTCTTGGGTACAGATATTTTGTGTTATTACGGAAAATATACATACTTGGTCTTCTAAACAACTACATTGTGTTTGTCGAAATTTTCATCACATGCCTTTTTTGGGGGTCGATATAAATTCTTTAAGGGTAACCTACAACAAGCTCATTAAATTAACGGCACAAAAGCAAAATACTGCAGATGCTAGAATTCTGAAATAAAAACAGAGAATGCTGGAAATATTCAGCAGGTCAGGCAGCATCTGTTGGAGAGAGAAACAGAGTTAACGTTTCAGGTCGATGACCTTTCATCAGAACTAGAACTTTAACCCTGTTTCTCCACAGATGTTACATGACCTGCTAATATTTCCAGCATTTTCTGTTTTATTTCAATTAACTGTAGATTACATATTGCACAGAATTTACAGTATTCTGTAAATTCTACAGGCGATTTGGCCCAACAGTACTGCCGGTGTTTATGCTCCATGTGAGTCTCCTCCCACCTTACTTTATCTCACCCTATCAACATATCCTTCTGGTCCTTTTATGTTACTCTATTATATTCTATTCATATTCTTCAGAAAGAATCCTTTGAAGGCCTCAGCCTGCTGATGGTCCTTGCGGGTCGGGTCCTTTTCAGAATGGCAGGCAGTGACTGGTGGCATATCGCAAGGTTCAGTGCTAGGACCCCAGCTATTTACAATATACATTAATGATTTGGACGAAGGAATTGAATGTAATATCTCCAAGTTTGCAGATGACACTAAGCTGGGTGGTAGTGTGAGCTGTGAGGAGGATGCTAAGAGGCTGCAGGGTGACTTGGACGGCTTAGTTGAGTGAGCAAATGCATGGCAGATGCAGTATAATGTAGATAAATGTGAGGTTATCTACTATGGTGGCAAAAACAGGAAGGCAGAATATTATCTGTATGGTGACAGATTAGGAAAAGGGGAGGTGCAACGAGACCTGGGTGTCATGGTACATCAGTCATTGAAAGTTGGCATACAGGTCCAGCAGGCAGTGAAGGCGGCAAATGGCATGTTGGCCTTCATAGCGAGAGAATTTTGAGTATAGGAGCAGGGTGGTCTTACTGCAGTTGTACAGGTCACACCTTGAATATTGTGTACAGTTTTGGTCTTCTAATCTGAGGAAGGACATTCTTGCTGTTGAGGGAGTGCAGCGAAGGTTCCCCAGACTGATTCCCCAGACGGATGGCAGGACTGACATATGAAGAAAGACTGGATCGACTAGGGTTTTAGTCACTGGAATTTAGAAGAATGAGAGGGAATCTCATAGAAACATATACAATTCTGATGGGATTGGACAAGTTAGATGCAGGAAGAATGTTCCCGATGTTGGGGAAGTCCAGAACTAGGGGTCACAGTCTAAGGATAAGGGGTAAGCCATTTAGGACCGAGATGAGAAGAAACTTCTTCACCCAGAGAATTGTGAACCTGTGGAATTCTCTATCACAGAAAGTTGTTGAAGCCAGTTCGTTAGATATATTCAAAAGGGAGTTAGATGTGGCCCTTACGGCTAAAGGGATCAAGGGGTATGCAGAGAAAGCAGGAATGGGGTACTGAAGTTGCATGATCAGCCATGATCATATTGAATGGTGGTGCAGGCTCGAAGGGCCGAATGGCCTACTCCTGCACCTATTTTCTATGTTTCAAAGGAGCAGCGTGCGGCCCGACCCGGCATTCGGCGCGGCGGCCCCGACCTGCAAGGACCATCAGCAGGTCCACTTCAAGGTACAATACGTGGTGGAGAGCGACGGCTGCGAAGAGGGCGACTGGATTGAACGTCACCAAGGTCCAGGTCACTGATTGGAGCGTGGGCAGGAGCAGCGAGGTTGGGGCGCAGGAGCAGCGAGTGATCGTGGAGCAACGTGATCGGGGCCCAGGAGAGGCGAGGGCCCAGGGGCAGCACGGGCCAGCCCACACTGCAATGTGTGTGTGCACTAGGTCCGTGCAGCAGAGCAGGTCTTTAGTCGTCTTGGTTAACCATTGCCACTGGACCAAGACCTAGCTCTGTCAAGCCCGTGTGCTGGCTGGTGTGCAAAGGCCACCACACGTTAAAAAAATCCACACACAGGCATCTTCCACCCTTCAGGATGTAGTTCGGGATCTGGAATATCAGGTCCTTCATTGAAACACCTGTGAACTCATCCCTTTTTGGCATGGAAGCAAGTCATCCTCGACACGAGGGACTGCCTATGATGATGATTCATATTCTTCAACATCACCATTGTTAAAACCCTATTCACATCATTTACATTAAAGGGTTTATTTATTGATGGTCTTTCTTGAGGATAAAGAAATTCAGTTGCAAACTAACAATTTATAAAGAGCAGTGATCGCAAATGTTGTTGAAATATAAAACAGGAATGAACAATGAATTATAAATAAAACCAGAAAAGCATCATAAAAGATACCCATTTGTAAATCCAGCTTTGACAAAACTGCCAATTGTATGAGGACAAAACACACAAGATACTGGGGTCAACCTGGTAGTAACTGCTTAAATGGCACCACATAAACGGTTTAACTTATGCATCAATTACAGTGCTTATTGCCAATTACAAGGTTCCCAGACACAGTTCCTGTGCTTTACAGGGAAAAAACAATTGTAAATGTAGATATAAAAGAAATCTGTCAACTGACAGAGAAGATAAAGTGAGGAAGTTAGATGCTGTGTCCTTGTGTTCCACGAATACTCCCTTACTAGGTTGTAGTGATGTTAACACTGAGATGTTAAAAATCCATGAAGGATAATAGACAGGACATGTTTACTCTCCATGGGAATGTAACCAGGAAATAACAATTTTCAGCAGATGAGACCCAGGCAGAAATAGCTCGAGTTAGTGACGTACGCCAGACGCAACTAATGAATTTAAGAATGGCAAAATGTCAAATTCAATGTAATTGTCCCAGTGGGGTTCTAACAATCATTTTATTCTAAAGGACACAATTAGCAAAATCCAAGATAATGACTCAAAAAATATAGCACAGAAAATTGGATCTTCTCCAGGAAAGTCTGAAAAGAATACAATTGTGTCTTTGAAACAACAAGTCGGCCTGCTTCACATTTATTCTTCAGCAAATCCTTTAAAGTTATGTGAGTGGACCTACACTGCTATAATGCTATTGATTTATTGCATGAAATGCTTTCTAAACAGCCATAGATTTCCATCACCTATCCACACTCCAAGTCATCAACATTAGCACCGTTCCCCTAATCTCTCCCTCGATGCCATTTCGGAGTCCGGCTTTAGAAAAAAAACCTCACAGTAGAACTTCACTCTAGAGGGATTTGAATCAACAAACCCCTGATTAAAAGTTCAACACTGCACCACTGATCCAACTGTGTTAAGTATCCAAAAAACAGTAACAGAGTGCAGCAGAAACCAGCTCATAGTGCAACTGCTCTGCTCGATTTCTCAGCGACCTAATCGTGAAAATTGTAGTGACTGAAGAAGCGGGCACCAATGATGGTGCTGGGGGAATAGGAGAGATAGAGAATGCCATTGCTAGGGTGAGTAGTTTTTATTTTTCTTTTCTTTATCAGTAAGTAACCTTTTAGCATTGTTGTTGCCAAATTAAGTTAATCTAAGGGTTAAGTCATGGCAGGAGAGCTCGGACACGTGTTATGCTCCTCCTGTGCTATGTGGGAAGTCAGGGATGCTTCCAGTGTCCCTGATGACTACATGTGCGAGAAATGCATCCGCCTGCAGCACCTGACAGACCGTGTTGTGGCACTGGAGCTGTGGGTGGATTTACTCTGGAGCATCCACGATGCTGAGAATGACGTGAATAGCATGTTTAGTGAGTTGGCCACACCGCAGATAAAGGGTACACAGCCAGATAGGGGATGGGTGAACAACAGGAAGAGCAGTGGAAGGAAGGTAGTGCAGGGATCCCCTGCGGTTATCCCCCTGCAAAACAGATACACCGCTTTGGGTACTGTTGAGGGGGATGACTCATCAGAGAAGAGCATCAGCAGCCAAGTTCATGGCACCGTGGGTGGCTCTGCTGCACAGGAGGGCAGGAAAAAGAGTGGAAGAGCTATAGTGATAGGGGATTCTATTGTAAGGGGAATAGATAGACGTTTCTGCGGCCGCAACCGAGACTCCAGGATGGTATGTTGCCTCCTTGGTACGAGAGTCAAGGATGTCTCGGAGCGGGTGCAGGACATTTTGAAGAGGGAGGGTGAACAGCCAGTTGTCATGGTGCATATAGGTACCAACGATATTGGTAAAGAATGGGATGAGGTCCTACAAGACGAATTTAAGGAGCTAGGAACTAAATTAAAAAGTAGGACCTCAAAAGTAGTAGTCTCAGGATTGTTCCAGTGCCACGTGCTAGTCAGAGTAGGAATTGCAGGATAGTTCAGATGAATACGTGGCTTGAGGAGTGGTGCAGAAAGGAGGGATTCAAATTCCTGGGACATTGGGACCGGTTCTGGGGGAGGTGGGACCAGTACAAACCGGATGGTCTGCACCTGGGCAGGACCGAAACCAATGTCCTAGGGGGAGTGTTTGCTAGTGCTGTTGGGGAGGGGTTAAACTAATATGGCAGGGGGATGGTAACCTATGCAGGGAGACAGAGGGAAGTAGAATGGGGGCAGAAGCAAAAGATAGAAAGAAGAAAAGTAAAAGTGGAGGGCAGAGAAACCCAAGGCAAAAAGCAAAAAGGGCCACATTACAGCAAAATTCTAAAGGGGCAAAGTGTGTTAAAAAGACAAGCCTGAGGGCTCTGTACCTCAATGCGATGAGTATTCGGAATAAGGTGGACGAATTAACTTTGCAGATAGCAGTTAACGGATATGATGTAATTGGCATCACAGAGACATGGCTCCAGGGTGACCAAGGCTGGGACTCAATATTCAGGGGTATTCAAAATTCAGGAAGGACAGACAGAAAGGAAAAGGAGTTGGGGTGGTGTTGCTGGTTAAAGAGGAAATTAATGCAATAGTAAGGAAGGACATTAGCTTGGACGATGTGGAATCGGTATGGGTGGAGCTGCGGAATACCAAAGGGCAGAAAACACTAGTGGGAGTTGTGTACAGACCACCAAACAGTAGTAGTGATGTTGGGGACAGCATCAAACAAGAAATTAGGGTTGCGTGCAATAAAGGTACAGCAGTTATCATGGGCGACTTTAATCTACATATTGATTGGACTAACCAAACTGGTAGCAATGCGGTGGAGGAGGATTTCCTGGAGTATATTAGGGATGGTTTCCGAGACCAATATGTCGAGGAACCAACTAGAGGGCTGGCCATCCTAGACTGGGTGATGTGTAATGAGAAAGGACTAATTAACAATCTTGTTGTGCGAGGCCCCTTGGGGAAAAGTGACCATAATATGGTAGAATTCTTTATTAAGATGGAGAGTGACACAGTTAATTCAGAGACTAGGGTCCTGAACTTAAGGAAAGGTAACTTCGATGGTATGAGACGTGAATTGGCTAGAATAGATTGTGAGTGATACTTAAAGGGTTAACGATGGATAGGCAATGGCAAACATTTAAAGATCACATGGATGAACTTCAACAATTGTACATCCCTATCTGGAGTAAAAATAAAACAGGGGAGGTAGCTCAACTGGGCTAACAAGGGAAATTAGGGATAGTGTTAAATCCAAGGAAGAGGCATATAAATTGGCCAGAAAAAGCAGCAAACCTGAGGACTGGGAGCATTTTGTAATACAGCAGAGGAGGACAAAGGGTTTAATTAAGAGGGGGAAAATAGAGTACGAGAGGAAGCTTGCTGGCAACATAAAAACTGACTGCAAAAGCTTCTATAGATATGTGAAGAGAAAAAGATTAGTGAAAACAAACGTAAGTCCCTTGCAGTCAGATTCAGGTGAATTTATAATGGGGAACAAAGAAATGGCAGACCAGTTAAACAAATACTTTGGTTCTGTCTTCACGAAGGAAGACACGGATAACCTTCCGGAAATACTAGGGGACCGAGTGAGAAGGAGGAACTGAAGGAAATCCTTATTAGGCGGGAAATTGTGTTAGGGAAATAGATGGGATTGAAGGCCGATAAATCCATGGAGCCTGATAGTCTGCATCCCAGAGTACTTAAGGAAGTAGCCCTAGAAATAGTGGATGCATTGGTGATCATTTTTCAACAGTCTATCGACTCTGGATCGGTTTCTATGGACTGGAGGGTAGCTAATGTAACACCACTTTTTTAAAAAAGGAGGGAGAGAGAAAACGGGTAATTATAGACCGGTTAGCCTGACATCAGTAGTGGAGAAAATGCTGGAATCAATTACTAAAGATGAAATAGCAGCACATTTGGAAAGCAGTGACGGGATCGGTCCAAGTCAGCATGGATTTATGAAAGGGAAATCCTGCTTGACAAATCTTCTAGAATTTTTTGAGGATGTAACTGGTAGAGTGGACAAGGGAGCACCAGTGGATGTGGTGTATTTTGACTTTCAAAAGGCTTTTGACAAGGTCCCACACAAGAGATTGGTGTGCAAAATTAAAGCACATGGTATTGGGGGTAATGTACTGACGTGGATAGAGAACTGGTTGGCAGACAGGAAGCAGAGAGTCGGGATAAACGGGTCCTTTTCAGAATGGTAGGCAGTGACTAGTGGGGTGCCACAAGGCTCAGTGCTGGGACCCCAGCTATTTACAATATACATTAATGATTTGGTTGAGGGAATTGAGTGTAATATCTCCAAGTTTGCAGATGACACGAAGCTGGGAGTGATGTGAACTGTGAGGAGGACGCTAAAAGGCTGCAGGGTGACTTGGACAGGTTAGGTGAGTGGGCAAATGCGTGGCAGATGCAGTATAATGTGGATAAATGTGAGGTTATCCACTTTGGTGGCAAAAACACGAAGGCAGAATATTATCTGAATGGCGGCAGATTAGGAAAAGGGGAGGTGCAACGAGACCTGGGTGTCATGGTACATCAGTCATTGAAAGTTGGCATGCAGGTACAGCAGGCGGTGAAGAAGGCAAATGGTCTGTTGGTCTTCATAGCTAGGGGTTTTGAGTATAGGAGCAGGGAGGTCTTATTGCAGTTGTACAGGGCCTTGGTGAGGCCACAATTGGAATATTGTGTTCAGTTTTGGTCTCCTAATCTGAGGAAGGACGTTCTTGCTATTGAGAAAGTGCAGTGAAGGTTCACCAGACTGATTCCCGGGATGACAGGACTGACATATGAGGAGAGACTGGATCGACTGGGCCTGTATTCACTGGAGTTTAGAAGGATGAGGGGGGCTCTCATAGAAACATATAAAATTCTGACAGGACTGGACAGGTTAGATGCAGGAAGAATGTTCCCGATGTTGGGGAAGTCCAGAACCAGGGGACATAATCTAAGGATAAGGGGTAAGCCATTTAGGACTGAGATGAGGAAGAACTTCTTCACTCAGAGAGTTGTTAACCTGTGGAATTCCCTACCGCAGAGAGTTGTTGATGCCAGTTCATTGGATATATTCAAGAGGGAGTTAGATATGGTCCTTACGGCTAAAGGGATCGAGGGGTACGGAGAGAAAGCAGGAAAGGGAGACTGAGGTGAATGATCAGTCATGATCTTATTGAATGGTGGTGCAGGCTCGCAGGGCCAAATGGCCTACTCCTGCACCTATTTTCTATGTTTCTATGTTTCTATGAGAAACATAGAAAATAGGTGCAGAAGTTAGCCATTCAGCCCTTCGAGCCTGCACCACCATTCAATAAGATCATGGCTGACCATGCAACTTCAGTACCCCTTGATTCCTTTAGCCGTAAAGGCCACATCTAATGCCCTTTTGAATATATCTAACGGACTGGCCTCAACAACTTTCTGTGGTAGAGAATTCCACAGGTTCACAATTTGAGTGAAGAAGTTTCTCCTCATCTCGGTCCTAAATGGCTTACCCCTTATCCTTAGACTGTGACCCCTGGTTCTGGACTTCCCCAACATCGGGAACATTCTTCCTGCACTTCACCTGTCCAGTCCCATCAGAAGAATGTATGCTCAGAAGCAAGGCAGGAGGCTATCGCTAAGGTTGGGCATAGATAGGTCATGCAGGGATTTGGAAGTGAGGATGAGATGTTTTGAAGTCAACCCACTAGGGTATGGGAAGCCAATCGTAATTGAAGAGGACAACAGCAACCTGCATTTATATAACGCTTTTAAGGTGGTAAAAACATCCCAAGGCACTTCACAGGAGCATTATCAAACAAAATTTGGCACCGAGAGATTAGGACAGGTCAAAGAGGTAGGTTTTAAGCAGTATCTTAAAGGAGGAGAGGTCAAGACACAGAGAGGTTTAGTGA
The DNA here is from genome assembly GCF_044704955.1 of Pristiophorus japonicus. NCBI lineage: Eukaryota > Metazoa > Chordata > Chondrichthyes > Pristiophoridae > Pristiophorus > Pristiophorus japonicus. The sequence goes on along the minus strand of NC_091992.1, from coordinate 127,962,216 downwards.
AGAAATTCCAAAGCTTAGGGACTTGGCAGCTGAAGGTGGAGCAATAAGAATTAGAGATGTACCACAGACCAAAATTGGAGGAGGGCAGAGATCGCAAAGGCTTGTAGGGCTGGTGGAGGTTACAGGGATAGGGAGGGGAGAGGCCATGGAGGGATTTGAAAACAAGGACGGGGCTGATGGGAGTGTGATTCTTCCTTTGTACAAGGATGTAGCATCATTAATGAAGTGAAGCCGTAAGTGTCGAAGGCACGGTCTCAGGATTTGTAAGCTGGAGGGGAAGAAGTCGAAGTAGAGCTGGAGATTGAGCCCATGCCGACTCTCAGCTAGTCCCACTCCCCCGCCCTGCAATTTTTTTTCTTTCAGATACTTATCCACCTCCCTTTCGAAAGATGATTGAATCTGCCTCCACTACCCTTTCAGGCAGTGCATTCCCGATCTTAACCACTCGGTACGTAAAATGTTTTTTCTTATGTCGCCTTTGGTTCTTTTGCCAAACATCATAAATCTGTGTCCTCTGGTTCTCGACCCTTCTGCCAATGGGAACAGTTTCTCTCTATCTACTCTGTCCAGACCCCTCATGTTGCGAAAGTGGATGAAAGCAATGCACTTGCAATCGGACTGGATGTTTCGCGAGCTCAACCTGGGTTTGAGCAGTAGACCAATGGTTCCACACTTCCTGATTTAGCCTGTGGTGTGAGGCGCTGGCTCCCGAGGGAGGTTCCAGGGCTTGGCGTCAATGAGGAATTCCGTCCAGACGGGAGTCAGTTCGGACAGGATCGCCTCACGTGCTTGAGCCTCCTTGATACACTTAGTGGAGACAGGGCCCAGTACCACTTTTAACAACTCGATGGTTTTGGCCGCAAGCCGGCAACAGCTCCACAACTGTTTCAGTTGAAACTATAAATCAAGTGCCCCTTTAACCAACAAATTAAACAAATTAAACTCTTACCATTAAATGAATCAAATTAGAATTTGGTTGCCGAGTGGATGATGATGCACACCAGTCCCTCCGGCGCCCACCTCTCGCGGAAGGCCGCGAGCTTACGGGTGGACACCACGTGCTTCATCTCCAAAGACACCCTGGCTCGAACGTAACCGCGGAAGAGAGGCAGGCTATCGGGCTGAACGACCCCCTTGACCGCAACAGCTCCACAAACTTGTGATGCTCACAGGTGCATACACTACACAATGTGAGCTTGAGCACAGAGCTTGGATGAACGCAAATGGGAAAACAATGTGGGAACTACCTTTAAAAAAAATTAAACAACAAACACCCAAATTATAAATAAAACAAAGGAAACTCAATAAATTAAATGAGAACAAAAGCAAAGCACTGTGGATGCTGGAAATCTTAAATAAAAACAGAAAATAGCGGAAATACTCGGCAGGTCATGTAGCATCTGTGGAGAGAGAAACAGAGTTAACATTTCATGTGGTCAGAAAGGTCATCGATCTGAAACGTTAACTCTGTTTCTCTCTCCACAAATGCTGCCTGACCTGCTGAGTATTTCCAGCATTTTATTTTTATTTTACGTTTCCAGCATCAATTTGCTCTTGCCAATAATGACGAGTTATCTCAGTCCTTCCACAACCGGTAGGCACCAGAGGTTCTGGTGTGCATCATCACCCCAGGAAATAGAATTCTAATTTAATTTGTTAAGTTTACTTTCAATTTTGGTTAAGTTATAATTTTTATTGGTTGTGGCCCTTTAGGAAGTGGGGCACATGCTTAACTCTAAATTGGTGATGGTAGTTGCCATCCAGCAGTGAAATAAGAGTGAAGTATCGCAGCAGGACCCAGTGCAGGAGGGGAGCGGGTAGGTCAGAAGACCTCTTCATAGGACTGCTCCTGGACCTGGCCAAGGTGGCAGTTAACAGGTCCAAGCAGCGGGCGGTCAACTCCTCACCCACCCTTTCCTTCAACAACTGTCTGTCCCACCTGTGACAGAGACTGTCATTCCCGTATTGGATTGTTAAGTCACTCGCTGTACTTGCCCATACACCAAACATGCTTCCCACTGAGCCATGGCTGACACACACGAGTCTCAAAGGAATTGGTCAGTTTGAAACTTCGAAGGTGCTGCTGAACCTGGAAAAGGAGGATCATCACAATTCCATCTTTCTAAGCACAGTGAGTGAGAAAAGAAAGAAAAAGCAGTTTCGATGAAAATCAGCTTCCCCGGCGAGAAGGAATCCAAAAAGAAAAGAGACACGGTCAGTATTTAAAAGAATCAGAGCAGTTCTTAAGAGTTGTATTTTGTCCACTTGCAGAGTTGGATTACAGACTTTGTCCTGTAAATATCGACCTGGATTATACAGCTGGTATTTATTTACATGTATGGTCTTTTGTTAACATGATTGGAGCGGCGAGAGATTGTAGAGCAACGTGATCAGGGCCCAGAAGAGGCGAGGGCCCAGGGGCAGCACGGACTAGCCCACACATGTGTGCGCGCGCTAGGTTGTGCAGCGGAGCTGGTCTCCAGTCGTCTTGGTTAATCCTTGCTACTGGACCAAGACCTAGCTCTGTCAAGCCCGTGTGGTGGCTGATGTGCAACGGCCGCCACACGTTAAATAAATCCACGCACTGACATCTTCCACCCTTCATTATGTAGTTCGGGATCTGGGATATTAGGTTCTTCATTGAAACACTTGTGAACTCATCCTTTTTTGGTGGAAGCAAGTCATCCTCACTACGAGGGATTGCCTATGATGAAGATGTTAAGACACCAAAGAACTCACTTTTAGAGTGGAAGCAAGTCATCCTTGATTTCGAGGGACTGCCTATGATGATGATTTGGCCCGACTGCATGTCTTTCTTCTGCGGCTACGTTCGTGTCACGGTGTCCCTGGAGATGGAGCACGTGGTGTCCACCGGTACGCTTCAGGCCTTCCGCGACCGGTGGCCACTGGAGGGACTGGAGTGCATCAGCACCCCAGGAAAAGGAATTCTAATTTAATTTGCTACGTTTCCTTTTAATTTTGGTTAAGTGACAGTTTTTAATTGGTTGTGTCCCTTTAAGAAGGGGGCACATGCTTAACTCTAAATTGGTGATGGCAATTACCATCCACCAGTGTAATAAGTGAGCAATCTCAGCAGGAAATAGAATTATAATTTAATTCTTTTAAGTTCCCTTTTAACTTTGGTTAAGTTGGGGCTCAACTCTAAATTGGCTATTGCCATCCACAGCAGGATATCCCGGGGGAAAAGGGGTGCCCTTTACGTCACATCGCCATCACGTCACAAGCTGACCCGTAGTAAGAAGAGCGCCTTTTACCGCGTCAGCGCCATTACGTCACAAACTAACCCGTAGTAAGTCGGAAGAGCGCCGACCGAGCGATTTATGAATGGCCCGCCCTCGCTTTTTCCCCCCCCCCCCCCCCACCATCATCTCATCTCTCTCATTGGTCTGATCCCGCCGTGACGTCCGCAGCCGTTATAATGAGCTATCGGCGCAGGCGCGCTGCCGAATGTGGGTTGTGGCCCCGCCCCCCCTTTCCCTCCTCTCCCCTCCCCCCTTTCCCTCCTCGCGGCCGCCGCCAACACCGCTGCAGCCCGTTGTGCCCTTAAAGCCGCCATTACCGTGTTTACAGCGTGCGCGCCGCGGGCCAGGCCGACAACCGCCGCACACAAACGGTCTCTTTTCCCCCCCGCCCCCGGCACACACACACACACACTTTTTGAAATATCTGAGTGAGAGGGGGGGGAAAAAAAAAAAAAGTTTGAATAAATAACATTTTTTTTTTTGCTTCGTATAATAATAATTCATCGAGGAGGAGGGGGGGGGAAAAAACCCACCCACGCGGTAAAATCTCTCGGGGAAGTTTTATTTTGTGAAGGAAGAGAAGAAAACTTGAGAAGGAAAATGGGCGACAAACTCGACATGTCCTTGGACGACATCATCAAACTCAACCGGCAGAAAAGCCCGGGCGGCCGCGGCGGCAGAGGCGGAGGTCGGGGCGGCGGCGGCGGCGGCGGCGGAATGGGCCGTGGAGCAGGCCGAGGTGGTGGTGGCGGCCTGGCCGGCCGAGGAACGGGAGGAGGAGGAGGAGGAGGCCGCGGCGGCGGCGCTACTGCTGGTGGCGGGGGCCTGGGTGTAGGCCTCATGCGCAACAGACAGAGTGCAATGCGGGGAAGAAACCGGCCGGCTCCGTACAGCAGGGTAGGAAGCGACCGCGGTATAACATGATAACAAAACAAAAAAAATGTGATGCATTTTTTTAAAAAAACAAACAAAGAGAGAGAAAAAAATCTTTCGTTAGGTTTTTTTTTTGGTTTTTGAAGTGATTTTTAAAAAAAAAAGAAAAACGGTGTAAATTTGGAACCGTGACGGAGCGGCGCCACATTGGTGGAGCCGTTCTAGATTAATCTTTCTTTATATTAAAAAAAAAATACATTTGTTAGCCCGTTAATTTTTTTTTTAAAAAACGACGAATTCCGGGCCCGTTGGTCTCAAAAGTTTTTAAACATCGGAGAGACAGAAGTTCGAAAGCATCGCGGCTGAGGAGGAATTATTGGACGGGAGTCTCGGATTGGACGGAGGGCAGTCGGGCAGGATCCCAATGGCTTCGGTTTTCGTGTGTGAAAATATCTCTCGTGTGTGTGTGTGTATATATTTTATCGATATATTTTATTTGCTTGGCACAACGTTGGGCTATAACGAGCTGTGGATTCTCGGGAGGACGGCCTTCATTCTTCAGGAGGTAAAATGGCGGCCCGACCAGCACAAAGATGTCGGGAGGCGCCATCATCGCCTGCGTGGGATCAGCAACTGCACACCAAACAATGGCCACTGCCCTGCTTCTTCAGCAATTTAAAAAAAGGATGAAACACAATTGTCGCCATCTGCCAAGGAAGTGTAAAGACTGTTTTTATTTAAACATCAACCTCTCTTCCCACCCCCCCCCCCACACACACACACGTTTTTATATTTATATCTTTTGAGAGAGGAAAACTCTGAACTGTCGCAAACTCTACAATACCTATTCATGGACTTGTCTGAACATTCACTTAAAACATCAACGGCTCAACTCTTATTTCTCAACAGCAACCCCACGTATTTTTCTACTTAAAAACAAAAATGACTAGTACTCTGCAACACCGTTTCATGGACTTGTATGGACATTCACCTTAGATGTGTCTCACGACTCGGCTAGTTTTCTAACAAGTCGCGGACTTTCGAAGGACTTTTTTTATATTTATAAAAAAAAAACACTCGAAAGGAGCTTAACAGGCAAATGCAAAATTGCTCCTTGGGACTGTTAACACTACGAAGAAATTTGTGAAGAGATGGAATGTTTCCCGCTTGGGGAAGAGGTGGAGACGTACAGATGTCCCCTATGGAGAAGCTGAGGAGAATTTCACACCAAAGTATCTGGCTAGTGGCTAATAAAAGGAATCCAGGCTTTAGTTCGAGATGTGCTGTGGAAACAGTGGTAGGATAATAAGTGAATTCATTTTTCACCAATTAAACAGTTGCATCAGATTCTCTATACTTAATTTTCATTTGATTTATCATTGTGTATGTATGAGCTCTTTACATGTTACTAATTTAGTGAACTGAGCAGAAACAATGTAATTAGCTACCAAATACATTCACTACACACATGCGTGATCGTGTTAAGTAGTTAATCCATCTCAGGTAAGGTCAGTGACCTTATTTTGTAATGAAACTTCCCTTAACACAACATTGCTGAAGCAAGTGATATTTCAAGCTTGTCTACATTTAAATATTGAGGAGGGGGGTGAGGTTGGTCGACATGTGAATCAACCAATGTTTGGGGTAACAAAATGTAGGAAGTCAGCGAGGTGTATCTCTTTATTTTCTTATAGCCGAAACAACTTCCAGACAAATGGCAGCATGACCTTTTTGACAGTGGTTTTGGAGCTAGCGGTGGTGTTGAAACTGGTGGAAAGCTCTTGGTGTCGAACTTGGACTTCGGTGTGTCTGATGCGGATATTCAGGTAAGTGAAGTGCAGGATGGTAACCGTTTTCTTTTAACGTGGTCATTTATTTTGTCTGCTGATAAAGTTGTGGATTGGAAGCCTTGGTTGTTTCTAGTTCTGGTAGGATTGGGCTTTGTCTGGTACCACCATTTTATCGACCTGTGCAAAGTGGAACAATGTAGAGGAGTTGAGTGAACAAGTGCTCTTTTTTTACCCCTGCGAATTGGTGTCAGCTGACCAATTTCGAGCAATCGTAATTTGACTTAATGTGACTTCCGTTTAATTTACGCACAGAAGCTGCCAGTTTGGTCATTCCTGACATTGCTAGGATCATCATCATAGACGGTCCCTTGAACGAGGATGACTTGCTTCCACGAGAGTTCACAGATGCTTCAATGAAGGACCCGATGTTCCAGTCCTGAACTCCAATTGAGGGGGTGGAAGCTGCCTGTGCGTGGATTTTTTTAACGTGTGGTGACCGTTGCACATCAGCCACCACACGGGCTCGACAGAGCTAGGTCTTTATCCAGTGGCAAGGATTAACCAGGGTGACGGGAGACCTGCTCTGCTGCACGGGTCTAGTGCACGCACACATTGCAGTGTGGGCTGGCCCATGCTGCCCCTGGGCCCCGTACCCTCATTTGCCACACCTTCACCCACGATGTTCCAGGGCCCGGCGCTCCAGCTCTATTTATAGGCCCGACCTGCGGTGGTGTTAACATAGGTCGTGGCGGCCCACGATGTTCAAGGGCCCGTGCTCCAGCTCTGTTTGTAGCAGCAGTGAGTACATAAGAACAGGAGTAGGCCATCTAGCCCCTCGAGCCTGCTCTGCCATTCAACAAGATCATGGCTGATCTGGCGTGGACTCAGCTCCACTTACCCGCCCGCTCCCCGTAACCCTTAATTCCCTTAGATAGATTTTTAACCAATATCTGTGACTTGAATGCATTCAATGAGCTAGCCTCATCTGCTTCCTTGGGCAGAGAATTCCACAGATTCACAACCATCTGGGAGAAGAAATTCCTTCTCAATTCGGTTTTAAATTGGCTCCCCTGTATTTTGAGGCTGTGCCCCCCGAGTTCTAGTCTCCCCAACCAGTGGAAACAACCTCTCTGCCTCTATCTTGTCTATCCCTATTATTTTAAATGTTTCTATAAGATCACCCCTCATCCTTCTGAACTCCAACGAGTAAAGACCCAGTCTACTCATCATAAGGTAACCCCCTCATCTCTGGAATCAGCCTAGTGAATCGTCTCTGTACCCCCTCCAAAGCTAGTATATCCTTCCTTAAGTAAGGTGACCAAAACTGCACGCAGTACTCCAGGTGCGGCCTCACCTGTACAGTTGTAGCAGGATCTCCCTGCTTTTGTACTCCATCCCTCGCAATGAAGGCCAACATTCCATTCGCCTTCCTGATTACCTGCTGCACCTGCAAACTAACTTTTTGGGATTTTATTGAGTGCACGAGGTTGCAGCCCCTGTTTCATTATTTAAAGGGGCTGCTCCTGAAATTCTGGCTGCACTTCAGTCCCACTCTCCTGATCTTTGGGCACCCTGTGTGGAGGGGAGCGGGTAGGTCCGAGGGCCTCCTCATAGGACTGCTCCTGGGCACGGCCAAGGGTGCCATCAGCCGGTCCAGGCAGCGGGCGGTCGAGGGGGTCGTTCAACCTGACTGCCTGCCTCTCTTCCGCTCTTACATCCGGTCCAGGGTGTCCTTGGAGATGGAGCACGCGGTGTCCACCGGTACGCTCGCGGCCTTCCGCGAGAGGTGGGCACCGGAGGGACTAGAGTGCATCATCACGCCCGGCAACCAAATTTTAATTTGATTTTACGTTTTTTAAGTTTTATTTGTTTTAATTGCCGGTGCTTTTAGTGTTCCCCTTCCCTTTTATAGGGGGCACTGGGGAAAATTGTGATTTTAGTGCCCAAAAAAAGAAAAACACAAAAAAAAAAAGGGGGGGGGGGGGGAAAAGGGCCTTGTAAATGTCTGGAGTGTCACCCAGGTCGGGTGGCACCGTTTAATGTTTTATGTTTTGCAGGTGAACTCCAAAAAGAGTTTTATTGAGTGCACGAGGTTGCAGCCCCTGTTTCATTATTTAAAGGGGCTGCTCCTGAAATTCTGGCTGCACTTCAGTCACACTCTCCTGATCTTTGGGCACCCTGTGTGGAGGGGAGTGGGTAGGTCCGAGGGCCTCCTCGTAGGACTGCTCCTGGGCACGGCCAAGGGTGCCATCAGCCGGTCCAGGCAGCGGGCGGTCGAGGGGGTCGTTCAACCTGACTGCCTGCCTCTCTTCCACTCTTGCATCCGGTCCAGGGTGTTCTTGGAGATGGAGCACGCGGTGTCCACCGGTACGCTCGCGGCCTTCCGCGAGAGGTGGGCACCGGAGGGACTGGAGTGCATCATCACGCCCGGCAACCAAATTTTAATTTGATTTTATGTTTTTAAGTTAATTTGTTTTAATTGCCGGTGCTTTTAGTGTCCCCCTCCCCTTTTATAGGGGGCACTTGGAGAAAAATATGTTTTTGTGCCCAAAAAAAACCCCCCAAAAAATACCACAAAAAAATAAAAGGGCCTGTAAATGTTTTGGTGTTTCCCCCAGATCTGGGGGGCACGGTTTAATGTTTTTTGTTTACTCCCAAAAAGAGTTTCATGAACAAGGACCCCCAGGTCCCTCTGCACTGCAGCATGTTGTAATTTCTCCCCATTTAAATAATATTCCCTTTTACTGTTTTTTTTTTCCCAAGGTGGATGACCTCACACTTTCCGACATTGTATTCCATCTGCCAAACCTTAGCCCATTGGCTTAACCTATCTAAATCTCTTTGCAGCCTCTCTGTGTCCTCTACACAAGCCGCTTTCCCACTAATCTTTGTGCCATCTGCAAATTTTGTTACACTACACTCTGTCCCCTCTTCCAGGTCATCTATGTATATTGTAAACAGTTGTGGTCTCAGCACCGATCCCTGTGGCACACCACTAACCACCGATTTCCAACCCGAAAAGGACCCATTTATCCCAACTCTCTGCTTTCTGTTAGCCAGCCAATTCTCTATCTATGCTAATACATTTCCTCTGACTCCGCGTACCTTTATCTTCTGCGTGTGGCACCTTATCGAATTTCTTTTGAAAATCTAAATACACCACATCCATCGGTACACCTCTATCCACCATGCTCGGTATATCCTCAAAGAATTCCAGTAAATTAGTTAAACATGATTTCCCTTCATGAATCCATGGTGTGTCTGCTTGATTGCACTATTCCTATCTAGATGTCCCGCTATTTCTTTCTTAATAGTTTCAAGCTCCTCCTGACATTGCCAGAATAGTCTTGCAATGTAAGCCCTATAATTGAAGTAGTTTAGATGTTAGCTGTTGTTTACTGTTGCTGCTGACTCGGTGTAAGCACATGGACCTTTTACCTCCAGGATGCAAGAGACCGTCTGGACTAATTCTGCCAAAATCTCAATCAAATTTGCAATTCCCCCAAGGACAGGTTGATGCCACAGTGACGGCCTTTAATTTAGGTGTAATAACTTATCAGAAGGCTGTGGGACCAAATGTCCAAATACATTTTTTTTCTATTTAAGTATTCGAATCCCCACCTGGAGCATAAAGGTTCACCACCAAAAATTGGATTGACGTTATAGTCTAAACACCTATGGAACTGGCCTATTGGCCCACATGGGCTCTTTCCAGAAATCAACCATGCCGCTATCCTATACCCCTTCTGTATATACTCGAGAGTCTGATCGAAGGGATGGCACCTCTGACAATACAACACTTCCTCCTTGTTACGTTGGAGTGTCAGTCTACATAATATGCTTATGTACTAGTTCAGGGTTTATGCTCGCAAGCTTCAGGAGGGCCCATGAATTCTACCGTGTGCCATGTTGTGCATCCAATGTCTGTATATCCGCTCCCATCACTAAGACTGCCTATTTGCACATCCATAACATTGCCCGACTTCGCCCCTGCCTTTGCAAATCTGCTGAAACCCCATCCATTCCTCTAGACTTGGCTATTCCATCGCACTCCTGGCCCGTCTTCCATCCTCTGTAAACTTGAGGTCATCCAAAACTCTGCTCCCTGCATCCTAACTCGCATCGTCTCATTCGCACATAACCGCCTGTGCTCGCTGATCTACATTGGCTCCTAATTGAGCAATGCCTCGCTTTTAAAATTCTCATCCTTGTTTTCCAATCCCTCCATGGCCTCGTCCCTCCCTACTTCTGTAGCCTCCCACCGTACAAACTGTGGATATTTACGTGCCTCCAATTCTGGTGTCTCAAATTCAGGATGCTCAATTACTTCACCATTAGCAGCTGTGCCTTCATCTGCCTAGGCCCTAAGCTCTGGAATTCCCTCCCTAAACCTCTCCGCCTCTACCCCTCCTCTTTAAGATGCTCCTTGAATACTGCCTCTTTAATTAACCCCTAATATCGCCTTATGTGGATCGGATGTCAGGTTTTGTTAATGCTCCTGTGAAGCCCCTTGGAATGTTTTAAAACGTTAAAGGCGCAATACAAATACTTGCATGCAGCTTCTAACGTGACCCAATATCAGAGATCACCTTGCCCTGCGTTACTCTTTTTTTTAAATATATATATATATATATATATATGTGCTTCAGATAGAACATTTAAAAACTTCTAATTAGAGAAAGGTACACTTTGTTCCTTGAATGCATTTTTTATATTTTGTTAAAAACAAATTATTGCTTGTCAGTGTTTCCCAGTCATCCCTAGTGGGTTAATCCACTTGCAGATTAACATTGCCTTGAATGAGTTGCCAGTGGAAACCAACTGACCTTTTTAGTACCTCTTTTGGCATTTGTAACTTGTTGGAATTGCAGTACTATGTGCAGTTAAAAATGTACTACCGAGTTCCAGAAACCATGATTGCTGTTTCTTGAGCTTTGTGGGCTACCTGTAAACCATGGTTTCTAAATTGTTGTACAAAACAAGTGTAAAATGCAGCAGCACATGCTATTGGATATGAAATGCACTGAAAGCTAACATCTAGGATTGTGACTTCAGTGGAATACATTTCGTTGTCCTGTCAATGTCTCCATACCGGATGTGTTGGGTCTGCTCACTTGTCACACTCTAATTATATGCAGTTTTTGATTTTCAGGAACTTTTTGCTGAGTTTGGAACACTGAAGAAAGCGGCTGTACATTATGACCGATCGGGTCGCAGTTTGGGGACAGCGGATGTCCACTTTGAGCGAAAGGCAGATGCTCTAAAGGCCATGAAGCAATATAATGGAGTTCCCTTGGATGGTAATCTTAGCCTAGCAGTGGCAGAATGCTTGAATCGAGAAAAAAATTTAAGTTGCATCAGCTTTTTAAAGTTGAATCCAGTTTAAGATCATTAGCACAGCTGGCAGATCCTGGACTTTGCTTCTTGATCTTACTTTTTCAGTTTGTGCAACAATACTGAGCGTACAATGATATAAATACGAAAATCCTATTTTAAAAAAAAAAGATGCGAAGTGTTGATAGATTTAAGGCAAAACACCAATTTAAATTTCTAATTATCCAATTATGTTTAGGAGTTTCTTCTCTTTCTCCCCCCCCCCCTCCCCCCCCAAATGCCCATTTTAATTATTGGTGTGCTTCCCTGGTCCAACTTTCTTTTGGGATTGAAGACATCTACAAAATATATTAAACCTGCTCCAATCAAGTTACATAAGAACATAAATAGGAACAGGAATAGGCCATACGGCCCCTCGAGCCTGCTCCGCCATTCAATAAGATCATGGCTGATCTGATCATGGACTCAGCTCCACTTCCCTGCCCGCTCCCCATAACCCCTTATCGCTCAAGAAACTGTGTTTCTGTCTTAAATTTATTCAATGTCCCAACTTCCACAGCTCTGAGGCAGCCAATTCCACAGATTCACAAGCCTGAGAAGAAATTCCTCCTCATCCCAGTTTTAAATGGGCGGCCCCTTATTCTAAGATCATGTCCTCTAGTTCTAGTCTCCCCCATCAGTGGAAACATCCTCTCTGCATCCACCTTGTCAAGCTCCCTCATAATCTTATGTTTCGATAAGACCACCTTTGATTCTTCTGAATTCCAATGTGTAGAGGCCCAACCTACTCAATGGTCTGACTGCTCAATCCTTGCTTCAAGTTTCCTTGTATTTTAATTCCTCCTTTGGAGCCTGCAGTTGAGGTGCAGGCACACATGCTGCTATCGATGCTCGGGTGAGTCGCCTCATTGGAGGAAACAATGATTGCTTGGAGATTGAGTGGAGCTGAGTAGCACATGTTGATTTTTGAGCCTCCATGCTGCTACCTTTGAAATATTAAAGATATTGTCACGTCAGGAGGAGCTGCTGTGGGTCACGGGTGTGTTAATGGCCAAGGGTGCTCTAGCATTTATGGGTGGAGATTCTCTGGCCCAGTAGCAACGAATGTAGCCTAGAGCACCCATCAATGCCGTGAGATTGGTTTAGTTTTTAAATTTGGAAGTAACATCTGCTAGTTAACTCCAAATGTAACCATAACCCATGTTTAAAATTAAGTACATATTGACTGCCAATTTAATGGAGTTAATTCTAAAAATAACGTAGTTTATGAATTAGAGAAGATTTACAGAGCCAGTACCTACTGAAGACAGCAAGATCCTCTAATAATATTTCCAAATGTATGAAAGTAAGCTTTGGCTTTGTTGCATACCGTAACGGGATTAGGAGTAGGCCATATGGCACCTCGAGCTTGCTCCGCCATTCACTCGATCATGGCTCATCTTCGACCTCAACTCCACTTTCCTGCACGATCTCCATATCCCTTGATTCCCCATGAATTCAAAAATCTATCTATCTCGGCCTTGAGTATACTCAATGACTCAGCTTCCACAGCCCTCTGGGGTAGAGAATTCACAAGATTCACGACCCTCTGTGAAGAAATTCCTCATCTCCATCTTAAATGGCAGTATTCTTATCCTGAGACAATGTTCTATACGCTACAGCCAAGGGAAACAGCTTCTCTGCATCTACTCTTTCAATCCCCCTCAGAATCTTGTATATTTCAAATGAGATCACCTCTCCTAAACTCTCTGTAGAGTCTAGGCTCAATCTCCTTAGGACAAATCTCTCATTCCAGGAACTAGCGCACCTTCGTTGCACCGCCTCCAGGGCAAGTCTCTCCTTCCTCAGTTAAGGAGACTAAAACTACAGGGAATATAGCAAACTGTTAAGATCTGTTTTAGTGGCTTCAATGGGAACGAGCTGTAAAATGCCTCTGATAGAGGGACAAACCTCTGCACAGTGTAACACATCGGTAGATTTTTTGGTGTCAAATTCTCCTTCACGATTGAGATCTATAAAGCGAAGTAGAAACATAGAAAATAGGAGCAGTATTCGGCCCTTCGAGCCTGCACCGTCATTCAATATGATCATGGCTGATCCTCTATCTCCGCACCATATTCCTGCTTTTTCCCCCCCATACCCCTTGATGCCCTTTGTTTCTAGAAATCTATCTATCTCCCTCTTAAATATATTGCGACTTGGCCACCACAGCCTTCTGTGGTACAGAATTCCACAGGTTCACCACCTTCTGAGTGAGAAATTTTCCTCGTCTTGGTCCTAAATTTCCTATCCCGTATCCTGAGCCTGTGACCCCCTTGTTCTAGACTTCCCAGCTAGGGGAAACATCCTCCCCGCATCCAGTCTATTCAACCCAGTCAGAATTTTATACGCTTCAATGAGATCCCCTCTCATTCTTCTAAACTTTAGTGAATATAGGCCTAGTTGACCCAATCTCTCCTCATACGACAGTTCCGCATCCCAGGAATCAGTCTGGTGAACTTTTGCTGCACTCCCTCTATAGCAAGGAGACCAAAACTGGACACCATACTCCCAAGTGCGGTTTCACCAATGCCCTGTATAACTCATTGCGAGAGGGATGGAGTACAAAAGCAGGGAGGTCTTGCTGCAACTGTACAAGGTATTGGTAAGGCCGCACCTGGAGTACTGCATGCAGTTTTGGTCACCTTACTTAAGGAAGGATATACTAGCTTTGGAAGGGGTACAGAGACGATTCACTAGGCTGATTCCAGAAATGAGGGGGTTACCTTATGATAGATTGAGTAGACTGGGTCTTTACTCCTTGGAGTTCAGAAGGATGAGGGGTGATCTTATAGAAACATTTAAAATAATGAAAGGGATATACAAGATAGAAGCAGAGAGGTTGTTTCCATTGGTAGGGGAGACTAGAACTAGGGGGCACAGCCTCAAAATACGGAGGAGCCAATTTAAAACCGAGTTGAGAAAGAATTTCTTCTCCCAGAGGGTTGTGAATCTGTGGAATTCTCTGCCCAAGGAAGCAGTTGAGGCTAGCTCATTGAATGTCTTCAAGTCAAAGATAGATTTTTAAGCAATAAGGGAATTAAGGGTTACGGGGAGAGGGCGGGTAAGTGGAGCTGAGTCCACGACCAGATCAGCCATGATCTTATTGAATGGCGGAGCAGGCTCGAGGGGCTAGATGGCCTACTCCTGTTCCTAATTCTTATGTAAGACATCCTTGCTCCTGTATTCAAATCCTCTTGCAGTGAAGGCCAACATAACCATTTGCCAAAGTATTTAGATTTTGTTCAGTCCCCTGTGACCAGAAATATGGCTTGTTGCTGCTATCAGTAGTATTACCTGAAATAGACATGATTTTAAAATAAAAACGTGACGCATTTGCAGGCAGTCTGTATTTGAGTTATCTGTAAATGACTAAGTGCTTTTGTACATTGTCGATTGTAGATTACTGTTGGAATTGCTGCCTAACACTTTTTTCCTTTCTCCTCACGGGGAATAGGGCGACCAATGAATATTCAACTGGTTACCTCACAAATTGATGCCCAAAGACGACCGATTGTCGGGTGAGTGAGTTTCTCTACCTCCAAAGGTTTATTTTGTAGCGTTTTAACATTTGACATTTATGGGCTAAAACGATTTCTGTCGGAAAAGCGCACTGTTGATTTATCACTGGCTAGTTGGTGCTTTAGGGCGATGATCTTCATGACTCTTTCGTGACCGCATTATTTATAATTTCAGTGGCAATCGAGGAATAAGCCGAACCCGCGGTAGTGCGTTTGGGGGTGGAAATAGACGATCCAGAGGAGGCAACAGAGGTGGAAGAGGCGGCCGGGGTGGAAGAAATCCGAGGCAGCAGCTTTCAGCAGAAGAGCTGGATGCCCAATTGGATGCTTATAATGCTAGGGTGAGTCTGGTGGTGTAGGGTTCGTCTTCATTGTTTAAAGCAGCATTAATGGGCTTTCTTAAAAAAAAAATCAATGGAAGATGAAATCGTGTATCACAAATGTTTCATTAGCAATGTCATTAGTGGGATTTAAATCTGTCCCAAGTGTCCTTTTAATATTGCGTTTAGACCGTTTATTGTGTCTAGCAAGGAAAAAGTAATGACTTACTGGTGGCTACAATGCTGATCAGTTGAGGTTTCTAAGCTGAGCCACACAGACCAAGAGGCTCCCAGTGTTTGATCTCCGTCAGAGGTGATAGAAGTGCTGTTGTTGGGCTGAGTACTCTTTATGGGAGGAGCAGAAGCCCAATTGTTGGGATTCAAAGAAGGAATGTGCCTTAAAGAAAAGGAGGGGTGGGAAAGTATCTCTCTCTCCTTGGGATAAAGGTTGCACACGCATGTGTGGATAGTAAGGGAACCGAGGAATTGCTTGATAAGGGTCTTGTCAGTGATAGAAACCTTGGATGGAAAAGCCACGTACTGTATAGGTGAGACAAGTTGCTTAATGAAGGCTCGTGGATCTCTGGGCAATGGTAGCCGATGAGAGCTGTAATAGGATGGCAGAGGAAGGGTTGAAGTCAGCCTTGCAGATGAGCTATGACTCAATGGTCTGGGTGGAGAACATGCAGGTGAACCGGCTTGGTTGAAAGGGCAAACACTCTGGGTTTTAGTCCGGTCCAGGATGTAGGTGGATTCACCCAGGATTAGATCATGGGTGAAGAGGTGTAAGGGACAGCCATTTTATAGTATAACCTGTGCTGGTAGGATCAATGAATGGGATAGATTCAGTAGAGAATTAGAAGATGAAACTTGTATTTCGGGAGCAGGGTATACAGTGGGAACTTGCTGACAACCGGTGGTGGAGTAGATTTGTGTGGGTGAATGAGGGCTGAGGAAGAGTGACTGAAATTCTGAGATGGGGTGTGGAAATGGCAGGGTAGGCTGGGAAACAGGCCGGGTAGGCTGGGAAACAGGCCGGGTAGCTCTAGTCTGGCAGCTGTGGATGCAAGTAAACACAGGTGATAAACTTGGCTAATTATAATACTTTAAGGAAGACTGTAAATAAGGGTCCAATGGGGGAAACACAGGTGCATTTGGCAACCAGAGCTGAAGCTTGGTAAGAGCTAGTCTGCTTAGGGGTCAGAGGAGAACTGTAGATTGGTGATATAAGGGCCAGGGGTACAGTCCAGTGACACATGGCCTGTAAATTGGTCTCTTTGGATGCTAATGGTTTGACTCTAGTGCTGAATTAATCTAAAATGGATAAAAACTGAGTAGTGTACATTTGTAGCTTGTTTTAAAATCTTGATGCTGATCAATATGCTGACATTTACCATTGGTGTATTTCTTCTCTTGTAGATGGATACAAGTTAAGTGACCTTGAAATGGACTCATCAGCGGTTGACTTTTTCTTGTGGGAGGGACACGAACAATGTAGTCTAGTAACTCCATGGAATAGGTTTTTAAATCTATGTAACTTTTTAAGTCACAGTCTTGTTTTGTACTGAATGTTTTCATTTTGGGATACGTTTTACTGGTTGCATGTCTTCATGGGAGGATGGACCTGCCCGCCAGACCATGAAATAAATGCGCACTGTTAATTGAAGTTATCTGGCTTTCTTGTCTCATTGTGCAACTTACTTGGAGAAGCATACAACTTCTGACCGCAGTAACAACACAACATACGGCACAGATATGTACGATTTTGAATGTTCTACATCGTGATGCATGGGAATCGGGTAACGTTGCAAGACATTATGACTTGCTGAATGGCTTTTTCCAGTTACCAACAAATAAACTAACATGGAGTGTGGTCCTGTTCAAAATATTTGGTTGAACTGAATTTGGAATTATACGTTGTCAAGAATATTAACTTTTTTAAAGTGTGAAGGTAACTTGCATATTGTTTCCACTTCAGTACATTGGGGGTCACACGATTGTAATTTCAAAAAGATCCCACATTTTCTAACCTGAATATTGCAGTCTTGCCAAATTACTTGAAACTTGCGTGTTAGCATTTTCGTCGCAAGATCTGCTTGCTCAAACGAATAATTGCAAAATAAGCAGAAGTCCTACTCCCAGGGTTTCTACATCCATATGTTGGAGTTTATTAAAATTGGTCAGTCCCTATCTTTTTTTTAAAACAAAATAAAGATCCTTTTTAGGGGGAGTTAAACCTTTGTAGAATTGTTAAATTGACGGGTTAAGTGTTGGACTCGAGGGTAAATGACAGGAATATTGTTTTTCTAAATGCATGGCATTTCTCTGACCCATCCCATGGTGCACTATGGTCATGCACTTCTACAGTTACATTCTATGCATTTCTTGCTCAAGCAGCATGGAATATGTTTAATTGGTTAATCCACATTAGACAAAAGATGCATGCTTGTTTTATGATTATTCCTATTCTGTAGCTAAAAGCATTAACGCATTAGTCTTTTTCTAAAACTGCATTGCATTCTGTTGAATTTGCCTCACTTTAAACATTCATATGAATAAAGTCAGTATTTGGAATGTATGGAGAAATCTTCAATATACTAATTAGCCATAAGCAAAATGTGTATACCGGGGTGGGGGGTGGTTTCAATGGATGGAAGTTCTGTCATCGAACAAGTTTGAGGGGATTGTGCAAAAACTGCTAATGGTTGTAATGTCAAGGCACACTAACACTGGCTGTTCATATTTGTCAGTTAATGTGTTGCGATGTTCCATTGTAGGTGTGAAAAATGTATTTTGCAATTACTCAGCTGTTGTCAAATAGCTGAAGCTAATGACTGTCAGCTTTTATAACCTCAGTGGCTCCCACTTAAGTGGAGATCAGTTGCCCTTATTTTACAGTGCTGCGTTCTATAACTTTTAACAAATGTGGATCCTTTCTCCTGAAATACTTGAATCACTTGCCCTAATTTAATTAAAGCGCAGGCTCAGTGGAAGGAAATTGAGCTGGGTTTTTGTTAGATCTCTTAATTTTAATGAAATACGAACTCCGATGGTAGTTTTAACTTTTTAATCTTGGCAGAGAGTAACAAGCTGCTGGCTGATTGCCAGTTTCTTTGTCTTACTAAAACCACATGGTCAAAATGGCTGTATTTATACCTGGATCAATTTACAGAAAAGAACTCTCCTCCTTTGACCTTATTGGCTCACTACCCAAGGTCCGAAAATGTCAAGTTGATTGATGACAACGCAATGTGGCTGAAATGCATGCAGCATCTCTGACTTGTCTGAATTTTCACAGCCTGTCTAAATGCAGCCTGTTTGAATTCTCTATCAATCCCCCCTTTGATTCTTTCACAAACTGAATCATAAAACTTCAGGTATCACTGGTTAAACATTCTACAAAATAATTTCATACGTGTTAATAGAGTTTCCTTCTAAAATTTGTTGATGTGTTTCGCCACATGTCCGGACTAGTAGCTGCCACACAAATTTACACCAACCCGAGTTCCATCCTGGCCACAATGGAAGTCTGGTTTTAGTAGATTAATTAACCTTATTCCAATTTAATCCAAATCAATATCTTAATTCAACCAGTAAACAACCTTTCCTTAAGCATACCATACCCCTGTACCACGTACAGACAGTCTGCTGGGACCTGCAAGGTGTCTCACCTGCGGGACAGCCGCCTGGTCGCAACAACATTTAATCAACATAAACAAACAATATAAAAGTAAAAGGTATTTACATGTAATTCCCTTGGTACTCTACTATTTCCCTTTGGTGCAGAGGGTCGGCTAGTAAGAAGTAGGCCTATGCCAAGAATACCTACAATCAATACTACAGTAAATTTATACATTTTCGCGAAAAGTAATTGTCCTTATTAGATTTCAGCTTCAGTTACGCGTGCTCGTTTAACGTGTGAAGCGTGGATCCAGGCTTTCTTTCCTTGGACTTTAACAGCTGCCTGGGTGGTCAATAACACTTGATAAGGTCCCTCCCACTTGGCACCCAAAGGTTCTTTATGCAACTTTTTCACATACACCCAGACTCCCGGGATGATGTGTCCACCTTCGCGTGGATTACCCCAAGCTGCCGATAACTGTCGGGAAACAGAACTAATAGCATTGGTTAGGTTCTGACAGTATGATAACAGAGTGTCACTCATTTAAGTGAACATCAGCTTTCCGTAAATCGATAGTTCCTGGCAGCGACATGGGTCTTCCTGTTATAATTTCAAATGGGCTTAGACCTGTAGTTCTGTTTGGGGTTGCCCTAATGCTACATAACACTATTGGTAGTGCCTGGGGCCATGGTGTTCCTTCTTGGTGATATTTGGCAAGCCGTTGTTTCAGAGTTCGATTCATTCGCTCTACTTGTCCTGATAAGGACAGTGTAAATCCCACATAATGTTCAGTAACCTACAGACTTCTTGGCAGACAGCACCTGTGAAGTGTGTTCCCTGATCTGAGTCAATGCTACTCGGGACTCCCCATCGGGGAATGTAATCCTTACACAAGACCTTTGCAGTGTGATTGGCTGTGGCTCTTTTAGTTGGGACAGCTTCTACCCATTTAGAGAATCTGTTGACCATAACAATGTTAGTGTAGCCTTGGCATGAAGGAAGAGATATATAATCAACCTGCAGATGCTGGAATGGTCCGACAGGGGCAGGGGGCCTCAGTTGGGGCATTACCGTGATGGGTCCAGAATTATTTTTCTGGCAGACCACACAGCGGTCTGTTATCAGCTGGGCATGTTTTTTAAATCCCCGACCCCACCAGCTTTTCTGGAACCGTGCCGTCAGCTGTTGTGAGGCCAAGTGTCCCCACGAGTGGATCTGTTGGGCTAAAAAAGGCATAAGCGCTTGTGGCGCGACTGGCTTGTCGGTAACTCTTTGTCTCCAGACACCATCTTCGCATAGCTTAATTCCTGCCTCGATCCATGTCCATTTTTCCTCTCGGGAGCACTCGCCTTGCATTGTTTGAAGGTCTCGTGTCAGAGTCCTGAGTGCTTTCAATCTACACATCTGTGTTGGTTCTTCTGGAGGAATGCCCTGTGAGGCGGCATCTTTAGCTGCCTGGTCAGCTAGGGCATTTCCCTGTGCTTCTGTGGTATTTTCCTTGGTATGGGCCTTACACTTCAGGATGGACACTTCCTGAGGTAATTGTATGGCCTCCAGTAAGTCTCGGACTTCTTTTCCATTTCGGATAGGTGTACCAGCAGCAGTGAGGAATCCTCTTTTCCGCCATAACATACCAAAGTCGTGAGCGACTCCAAAAGCATAACGCAAATCTGTGTAGACATTAGCTGTCTGTCCTTCTGCTATTCGACATGCTTCTGACAGGGCCCGTAACTCGGCCTGTTGTGCTGACGTTCCTGAGGGTAAACATCCTTTTGCCACTACCTCATATAAGGTTGGAACTGCCCATCCTGCTTTTCTGGTACCGTTGTCAACAAAGGAGGAACCATCTGTAAACAGGATGAGGTCTGGGTTGTGCAGAGGCTCCTCTGCTACCAAGGCTGCTTCTTCTGTTTCTTTTAAAATCTCCACGCAGTTATGCTCTTCACATTCTCCCCCCTCTTGCTCCCTCGATTCTGACATCGGGAGCATAGTTGCGGGATTAACCGGGCTGGCCCGGACGATATGGAAATTAGGAGCTTCCAAAACTGCTGTCCAGCGGGTCCATCTTGCTGCTGTCACCTGAGACATTCTATTCATAGACAGCAAAGCGTGTACGGTGTGGGGACACTTGACAATCAGCTTTTGGTCGAGGACTAGACCCGCAGTGATCATTACCGCTCGACATGTAGCTTCCATGGCCCTTAGGCAACTTCCCCATCCGAGGGCTACCGCATCCAGTTTTGCCGAATAATAGCCAATAGGTCTTTGCCGATCCCCATGTTCTTGTGTCAGTATAGCTGTCATATATCCTTCTTTCTCATGAACAAACAGGGTAAATGGCTTACCACTGTCGGGGATTCCCAGAGCTGGTGCCGAATACAAAGCCTTTTTCAAACTCAGGAAGGCCTCTTGCTGTTCTTTAGTGAGGGTAATGGCTTCTTTAGAGGCACATTTCCCCTTTAAAATATCATTCAGTGGCTGAGCAAGCTGTGTGAAGGAGTCAATCCAATTTCTGTTAAAGTTACACAATCCCAAAAAAGCCCTTAGTTCCTGAATAGTGGTGGGTTTTTTAGCAGCCCGAATGGCTGCAGTTCTATCCTGGGTAAGTTCTCTCTTTGCTTGTGAAATCTTTTGTCCCAGGTATACAACCTCTTCTTGGGATATTTGTGCTTTGTCGATGCTGGCTTTATGTCCTTTCAGCCAAAGGTGGTCCAGCAAAGCTCGTAAATCTTGTTCATGCTGTTCTTCCGTATTTGAAGCTAGCAGGATATCGTCTACATATTGGATGACTGTGGATGACAGGGGAGGTAATTCTCGCAAATGGCTTTGTAAAGCCATGTGGAATACCGTAGGGCTGTTGTGGAAACCCTGTGGTAACCGGGTCCAAGTATACTGTTGTCCTTGGACCGTGAAAGCAAACCACTGTCGAACCTCCGGTGCTAGAGGCACCGACCAAAATCCGTTGGCCATATCTATAACCGAGAAATATTTATGTTCCGGTTTGAGGGCATTAAAAATGGTGGAGGGTTCTGCGACCAAAGGAGCTTTTTGATCAATACACTGGTTAGCTTTCCTATAATCGACAGTCATACGCCAAGTCTCATTAGATTTCTGTACCGGCCACACGGGGCTATTGGAGGAGCTATGCGTTTTAATAAGCACCCCTTGTTTCTCCAATTGCTGAATAACCGGTAAGATTCCTGCGATGGCAGTTGGACTGATGGGATACTGTTTAGTGCCTGGAGGCTTGGTCCCGATAAATGACGCAGGCTCCATCTGGAGTAGGCCACAATCGTTCTTATCTTTAGCCCATATCGGGTGTTCCTTCAATTCTTCTTTCTTCAAAGTTCTAATTGACCATGTCACCCGACCATCCTCGAAATGCAACGATGAATCTATTTGGATTAGAACGTCCATTCCCAAAAGGGGCTGATCTACTGGGCCTATCCAGACCGGCGTGGTTAGTTCATGTGGACCCAGCCCTATAAGTACCGGTGTTGTCCTTTTAATTTCCATTTTATGGCCCCCAACTCCATAGACTGTACGTGCCCTACCATCCAACGGCAAAAAGTCTCCATATTGTAGGGGTAAGCATGTTAATTCCACCCCTGTGTCTAAAAGACAGTCCACATCCTTATCGCCCACCCTCACAGTTATATATAACCCATCTCCCCTTTGTTGTATTAGTGCGAGGAGGGGGGCCAGGGTGGGCTCTAACCGTTTTTTGCTATCCCAAGTAACTCCTTCTGTTGTATTGTCAGTCGCTTAAATGCTTCTATGAGGTCGTTATCTTGTGACAAGCCTGGTTTGTTGGCTGAATTGTATCCCTGGCTGCGTCCTCTTCCCCAGCCACGACCTTTCTGTTTGGCCCTGCACGTCTTGGCCCAGTGACCTTCTTTCCCACAATAATGACATTTTCCGGGTAATTTTCCTAATGACTGTTTATCGGAATCCTGGGATTTCCATCCTATAGCCTGTACAGCTCGGACTTTAGCTCCCATATCCCGATCTAATTGGTTACATCGATCCACAAATGCTGCAAAGGTAGTTCCTCTACCTTCCCAGTCCAGTAACACTACCTTAACCATTTTGGACAGTTCTGGCTTTAGACCTGCCACGAAAGCTGCTTTCAGGGGTCCAAACGCTTGTTCATCCATTTCCTCATCCGTATTATTCATACCCGAATGTTCTAGCCACGTGCATCTAAACCGCTCGTCATACTCCAGGACCTCCTCTGTTCCTTTCTGTTGGCAGGCTGCAATTTTTCCCCAGTCTGTCTTAGCTGGACTGAAGGCTTGCAGCCAGTGTTTAATCGCCTCCCATCCTGCGTCTAATTCTTGCTCATTCTGCCCCAAAGCTTCATCTACCTTGTCGTGCAATTTTCTTCCCTGTGTTTTTGACACCATTATGGTCAAAATTTGCACTCCATCCCAGGGATGAAGTTGATATATATTTCTTAAGCGGTCCAATTGGTCCCACGTTTTTACTCCCCCTTTCTTTGGATTGGGCAATTCCTTGGACCATTTATCAATTTTCTCTGGGTCTGCCGGAGCATGAACTAAGTATTCTGCATACACTCTTCTCTTTGTTTTTTTGGTTCCGCCCTCATCCGCAGTCTCTTCTGATTTGACTACAACTCGTCTTTTTTTAAACGGGGCAAAGCGCACCCCTAATTCTTCATCATCCTCCGACACTGTATTGTCGGAGGATTCAGAAACCGTATCTATTCCTCGGTCGTGTCTTCGGGTTTGCGCTTTTAATTTATCCAAACATGGGTACCCTGGGAATTGATCAATACATTTTCCTTTTCCTATTACTGTCTCTTGACCTAATGATTTTTCCCATTCTTTAATTTCACCTTTAAGATCTTTAACTTCCGCTTCCAGCTTTTCAAGTTCAAGCTTTTTCTGTCGTAGTGTGCACAAACTGCTTGCAATTGATCCTTTGTACTGGTCAGTTCTCGATCATGTTGGGAACGCATTATAATTTCATTCTGGTTTCGAATCTGGCCCATAACCGCTAGGGACCATCTAGTTCACTCTTTATTTTTCATACGGGTCGTTTTTCCCCAGACCCTTTTAATCTCGTCCAAGGACCATTGTCCTTTGGAGGTTCCGTACTTTTGTTCGATCTTAATACAGGTTTTAGATAAGTTGAATTGTTGCTCTATGTATTCTTTCAACTGTTCGAGAATTAAATCTAGCGAAACTTCAGGTGGTGCCTGCCCACCTTTAACAGTTGTAGGCAATTCTTTGTTCTTATCTCCTGCTGCCATTTCTTTACTGGGGTCTCGAGTCGTAGGCTTTTAGCCGATCAATAGGTCGGTGATTAATTAACTAACACACCGCCGAAGTTTAGACGTCTATGGGACCTCGAGCCGACTACCAACCAGAGGGTTCGCAAACCGGAGGCTTTTGGAATCGCGTAGAAGAAGAGGCGAATTTAGACTTCTGACCGAGGACTTTTTTTTTAAAAAGAGGTGTCCTTACCTCAATATGTAGGTCCGATGTCCAAAATTCAGTTTCTTTCCTCAGCGACCCTGCTCACAGCGCCAAAATTGTTAGATCTCTTAATTTTAATGAAATATGAACTCCGATGGTAGTTTTAACTTTTTAATCTTGGCAAAGAGTAACAAGCTGCTGGCTGAAGGCCAGTTTCTTTGTCTTACTGAAACCACATGGTCAAAATGGCTGTATTTATACCTGGATCAATTTACAGAAAAGAATTCGCCTTCTTTGACCTTATTGGCTCACTACTCAAGGTCCGATAATGTCAAGTTGATTGATGACTTAACGCAATGTGGCTGAAATGCATGTAGCATCTCTGACTTGTTGTCTGTGAATTTTCACAGCCTGTCTAAATGCAGCCTGTTTGAATTCTCTATCAGTTGTGTTGACACCACTTTCACTGGGCAATAATTGTTCTGGCAAAGACTGGACAGAGTTCTGAAAAGCACAGTATTCAACAGACATGTATTTCCAGCACTTTCATTTGAAAACGAATTTGCAAGCAATGAATGAGCTCACTGGGATACCTGCCAATTCCACCTATGAATAAATTGCTTTTAATGAGATGCTAATTGAGTACTGGGGTGTTTTTTTTAAAATAGTGATAACCACCTCCAATCGTAGTGTGACAATGTAGAAAGATTAATGTGATCGCATTGAAAAGTATTGATATAAATGCAGTCATTGTCTGGCAACAAATGTACAATGCTGACACTGTGGTATTGGTGTCACCAGTGTGCCGGAGGAAGGACACCAATGCTGATATTTTGCAGAGTTGTTGGGATCTGGGATACTCTACCTGCAAAGGTGGTGGGAGCTGATTATGTAAATTTGAGAGCTGGCCAGGTACTAGAGGATGAGGAACGTAAATGGTTACAAACAAAAAGCAGGGGTGTGAGACTAAGCACGGCAGCTCTTTTAAAAGAGCCAGCATAGGCACACTGGCCCGAATGACCTGTGCTGTAAGTTTCTATGAAAAGTTAGCATTCTAGCTGCAAGGGGTGACACCCTCTCCCACATACGGAAGCACCTATATGGCATGCTCCTATCTAAATGAGTGATCTTTGGACTCCACTTGGAACTGGAGAAATATTTAGTTGTGAAGCCTGGACCCTGAGTCTAACTCAGCACAAACCAACCTGCTGCTCCACCTCTTAACAACTTCTAGGAGAGACAGCAGACCAACACAGGAATGCAACCATAGGTGAGGTCCATTACCCCAACCAACAGGGCCACTTTTGAGCAGAACCCTCTTGTTCCCCAACCTATTTGAATTCCAAAGATCAAGCCCAAACCTAAACTTGAAAAGGAGTAATTTGCAGGTATATGGGGAACGAGCAGGGGAGTGGAGCTAATTGGATAGCTTTTTTAAAGAGCTGGCGGAGCTATGATGGGCCATTTTTAAAGTTCCTCTTTAAAATAAAGCTGATTCTGGTCAGTAAATGTTGGCAGGGCTGGGGAGCCACTGACTATCACCATGATGCGCTCACAGTTGGCATTTATACTGATGCCACTGGCCACTATCTTGGCACAATCCCAACCCAGCGTAAGGTTGAAAAGACCATCCGACAGCTGAAATACAACAAGGCTCCCGGAATAGATGAAATCCCTGCCAAAGTACTAAAGCGTAGAAATACTGTTGGTGTGAATCCATGGCCTCATCTCCCTTATCTGGCAGGAGGAGAGCATAGCAGGGTATTTCAGAGATGCCGTAATTGTGACTTATCTTCAAGAAAGACAGGCCGATTGTGGTAATTACAGAGGAATTTCCCTGTTTGCCACAAGGAAAGTCATTGCAAGCATCCTCTTCCGTCGTCTCCTCCCAGTGGCTGAAGAGCTCCTCCCAGAGTCACAATGCAAATTCCACAACAGACATGATTTTCACCACGTGACAAATCCAAGAAAAATGTAATGAGCAGCATCAACCTCTCTACATAGCCTTTTTTAACCTCACAAAGGCCTTTGATTCTTATTGACCGAGGGGGATTATGGAGTGTCTTTAAATTCGGCTGCCCTCAAAAATTTGTCACCATCCTTTGCCTGCTTCACGATGACATGCAAGCCGTGATCCTTAGCAACGGATCCACCACAGACCCAATGCAAGTGCAGACTTGCAAGGCTGTGTCATTACACCAACGCTCTTCTCAGTCTTTCTCACTGCAATACTTTATCTCCCCTTTAACAAGCTCCCTGCCAGAGTGGAGCTAATTACAGGATGAATGGGAAATTGTTCAATCTCTGTCACCTCCAGTCCAGAACAAAGGTTGTTCCAACCTCCGACATTGAATTACCCTATGCAGACGACGCCTGCGTTTATGCACACTCTGAGGCTGAACTCCAAACCATCGTTGATTACTTCAATGAAGTGTATGATAGACTGGGCTTTACATTAAAAATACAAAAGACAAAGGTTCTTTAACAACCTGCCCCCGCCCCGCCCCGAATGATCCAACATCTATGATGAAACCTTGGACAGCGTAGACCAATTTCCAAACCTTGGGAGCCTTCTGTCAGCGAGGGTGGACATTGATGACAAAATCCAACATCGCCGTGAGTGTGCCAGTGCGGCCATCGGCCATTTGAAAAGTGTTTAAAGACCTCAAACTTGGCACCAAGGTCATGGTCTACAGAACAGCAGTGATACTTGCTCTCCTATATGTTTCAGAGAAAAGGACAGCATATAGTAGGCACCTCAAGGCACGGGAAAAGTGCCTCCAACACTGCCTCTGCAAAATCCTGCAAACCTATTGGCAGGACAGGTGTACAAATGTCAGTGTTCTTTCTCAGACCAACATCCCTAGCATCGAGGCATTGATTATACTCAATCAGCTCCAATGGACAAGCCACATTGACTGCATGCCTGTTACAAGATTTCTGAAACAAGCACTCTACTCAGAGCTCTGACACGGCAAGTGATTTCCAGGAGGGCAGAGAAAACGCTGTAAGGACATCCTCAAAACCTTGGAAAAAAACGTAATATCTTCATCAACTCTTGGGAATCCCTGGCCTAAGACCGCTCACATTGGAGGAGGAGCATTCAAAAAGGCACCAAACACTGACTCTTCAAAGATATTATGGCTAGGAGTCAATTGAAAATTTCCCAACTAACATTGATAAATTCTTGTTAGGGAAGTGATTTGGGCACAAGGTAAGGGTCAGGAGTGCCGTGGAGGAGGTCGAGGGGCCGAACAGTCTTAACACAAAAGCAAAATACCGCGGATGCTGGAATCTGGACCTCTGCTCTCACCCCCCCCCCCCTCAGAATCATGACAGGGTTCCCCCTTGTCCTCACCTTTCACCCCACCAGCCTCCACATTCAATGGATCATCCTCTGCCATTTCCGCCACCTCCAGTGTGATCCCACCACCAATCACATCTTCCCCTCCCCTCTCATCATTCAGAAGGGACCTCTCCCTCAGCAACACCCTGGTCCATTCCGCAGTCACCCCCAGCACCCCCTCCCCTTCCCACGGCACCTTCCCATGCAAGCGCAGGAGATGCAACACCTGTCCTTTTACCCCCCCTCCCTTCCCACTGTCCAGGGCCCCAAACACTCCTTCCAGGTGAAACAGTGATTTACTTGTACTTTCAATTTAGTATACTGTATTTGCTGCTCACGATGTGGTCTCCTCTACATTGGGGAGACCAAGCGTGGATTGGGTGACCACTTTGCGGAACACCTCCGTTCAGTCCGCAAGAGTGACCCTGAGCTTCCGGTCGCCTGTCACTTAAATTCTCCACTGCATTCCCACTCTGACCTCTCCGTCCTCGGTCTCCTACACTGTTCCAACGAAGCTCGAGGAACAGCACCTCATCTTTCGTTTAGGCACTTTACAACCTTCCGTACATGACATCGAGTTCAACAATTTCAGAGCGTAACCGCAGCTAATCTTTGGCTCCCTTTCCCCCTATTTTCGCCCCTGAGCCTGTTTCTTTTTTTCTCTTTGTCTCTAATGGCAGTTGGTCAGTATCCCACCAGTCACACCCTATCTTGGCTAATGTTTTTCTAACTCCTGGCATTACCATTTGAATTAGGGCCATCATCCCTTTTGTCGCTCTAATCTCTCCTGTCTTCCACCCTATCACAGACCTTCCCTTTTGTTCTTTCTTCCCCTCCCCCTTTCAGTGCTTGTTAAGAATTTGTTCTTTCCGAACACTCTCCAGTTCTGACGAAAGGTCATCGACCCGAAACGTTAACTCTGCTTTCTCTCCACAGCTGCTGCCTGACCTGCTGGCATTTCCAGCATTTTCTGTTTTTAGAGCAGTCTACTCTTCCTGTGTGATACTCCCCATGGAGTCCATTAATTGGCAGACAGTGATCAGCTAGAGCAGTAATATTTAAACTTTCTTTGGAAATATTGACATTGTGCAATGGACTCACTGAATCAGAAGCTCGTGGATTCGAGTCCCACTCCAGAGACTTAAGCACAAAATCTGGCTGGCACTTCAGTGCAGTCCTGAGGGAGTGCATAACTTGCTGCGCTGCACTATTGAAGGTGCCATCTTAAACCGAAGCCCCGTCTGCCCCCTTAGATAGGCGTAAAACAATGAAACAATCTCGAAAAAGAGCAGTTTTCACCGGTGCCCTGGCTTCAAATGTAATTAACACTTCAAATGTAATGAATTGGCTGCAAAGCGCTTTGGGATATCCTGTGGTTGCGAAAGGCACTATTACCATTCTACAGTGTAAAGGTTGCAAGTTCTGCATCTTTAACTAAACTCACACCCACATTTTTGCATGTGGTGTAGGGGCCTTCAAAGGCTATGCAATGTATGGCTCTTCATTCCTGTTTGGTCTCTGATGGGCTGATATGGGGAATAGTATACTGCAAAAGAATATGTGAACGGCAGCAGTTCATGAGTCTTCACTTGAAAACCACCCTCCCAGATTTAGTGCTTGAATCCGCATGTGATAGATTAGGCAGAGCTGCCTCTTCACCCCCGATACTCAGCCCCACATGTACATGACACTATTGGACCTCATTGTTTCTGTTCTACGGGACATTTTGTGGTGTCCATGCCAGCAAAATAAAACAGGCATTAGACCCCTTATGTATCTAAATAATTGTTTGTTACCTCTAGACTTGACTATTCCAACTCACTCCTGGCTGGCCTCCCACATTCTACCCCACGTAAACTTGAGGTGATCCAAAACTCGGCTGCCCGTGTCCTAATTCGCACCAAGTCCCGTTCACCCATCGCCCCTGTGCTCGCTGACCTACATTGGCTCCCGGATAAGCAATGCCTCGATTTCAACATTTTTGTCCTTGTTTACAAATCCCTCCATGGCCTCGCCCCCTCCCTATCTCTGTAATCTCCTCCAGCCTCACAACCCCCGAGATATCTGTGCTCCTCAAATTCTGCCCACTTGAGCATCCCTGATTATAATCACTCAAAGATCGGTGGCCATGCCTTCAGTTGCCGAGGCCCGAAGCTCTGGAACTCCCTCCCTAAACCTCTCCGCCTCTCTTTCATCCTTTAAGATGCTCCTTAAAGCCTACCTCTTAGACCAAGCTCTTGGTCACCTGCCATCATTTATCTGGTTCGGTGTCAATTTAGTTTTGGTCTTATAACACTCCTGTGTAGTGCCTTGGGACATTTTACTACTTTAAAGGTGCTATATAAATACAAATTCTTGC
This sequence comes from Pristiophorus japonicus, assembly GCF_044704955.1. Taxonomy (NCBI): domain Eukaryota; kingdom Metazoa; phylum Chordata; class Chondrichthyes; family Pristiophoridae; genus Pristiophorus; species Pristiophorus japonicus. The sequence goes on along the minus strand of NC_091992.1, from coordinate 127,932,308 downwards.
TGTAAAGGAGGACTTTAATGCCTGTCTTAGGTCCTCTCACAGAACTGGAGAGATGGATGCAGAGAGGATATTTCCACTCATAGGGGAAATTAAAACTAGGGGACATAGATTAAGGGGCCGCCCATTTAAAACTGAGATGAGGAGCAATTTCTTCTCTCAGAGGGCTGTAAATCTGTGGAATTCTCTGAACCAGAAAGCTGTGGAGGCTGGGTCATTGAATATATTTAAGGTGGAGATTGACAGATTTTTGAGCGATAAGGAAGTAAAGGGTTATGAGAGCGGGCAGGGAAGTGGAGCTGAGCCCAAGATCAGATCAGCCATGATCTTATTGAATGGCGGAGCAGGCTCGAGGGGCCCAATGGCCTACTCCTGCTCCTATTTCTTATGGAGCTGCGATCAGTGGGGCAGGGGTTGAGCCTATCCTGCTCGGGGTTCTTCACTGGCTGCCAACTAAAGATAGTTTTTTTTAAACCTGTCTGCGGAGCCAGGAGTTCTCATTCCAGCTCCACAGCACTCTTGACAGTCGCTGCTAGCCACAATCAACTCTACACCCCCCCGCCCCCCCCCCCCATCCTGTACCCCAACCCACTCTGCGGAATTTATCCGAGGGCTGTTGACGGTAAGAGAAGCAGCCTGAAAATCATCTCCTGAAATGGGTGAGCTGCCTATGGAGGCGTGGTAGATGCTGGTTGCTCACCTTGCATTGACATGAGCCCAACTTCGGGACAGCCTTGGGCCTCCCGGCTAGGGTTGCCAACCCTCTAGGATTGGCCTGGAGCCTCCAGGAATTGAAGACGGATCTCCAGGACACTGCTGCAAGCAAAAACCCGGGAGAAAAATCATTGACCATTAAAAATAAAATCATGTGTTTTTGTTTCATTTTCTTTGAACACGTCTGTTTATTAGTTCTAAAAGTATTGGAGACGGTTTAAAAAATGGCTGCTTGACTGACAGTAATTAAGTAATGAAGAGTTTTTCCGCTTTCCAATTGGCGGCTTATGATGGAGGTGTTAGGTGACCAATGGCGGGGGTGCAGGGGCAGGGTAAGTTGGCGGGAGGAGGTCATGTGACTAAACCTCCAGGAATATGTCCAATCAAAGTTGGCAACAATAGTCCCGGATGGGGAACGTGCTGCCCACACACAAACTTCTGCCCCAATGTATGTTGGATGATATGTGCATTTGGAAAAATAAATTGCATTACAATCCATCATTTTACCAATAAATTGTCAAATTAAGAAGCAAAACTCTTTCATTTTGATCTTTATTTTGCGTCTGTTGCTCATCACATAAAATGAATAAAAACAGGAAGTAAAAAGACGGTAGTGCTTCTGGGGCCTAAACCGTTGGAAATGGGCTCAGTGTTTTATTTGTTGGTAATTTTGTACACTTTGTCCAGTAAGCACTCAAAAACTGTGGTAAAAATTCATAAACAAGTATTTAATTTTAGGATTGAATGTAAAATTAAAAGTTTAACAAGTACAGATCAGCCACTATGGTGCTGATAAAGCACAGGCCCCATGAGTCACAGATCGGATGCAAAACAGGAACTACATTGTGACTTGGCATGTTAGTTACAATACAGGAAGAGCCTGAACATATATGTCTGCATAGCATCTAACCCAGATGGTTTCTTGAATGGAGGCATCTTTTGTACTTGTCTTAGTAGTTTTGATGCATATTATGAACCGCAGGATATAAAGCAGTGGGATTGTAAACTGTGTGGCCATGTGCATTAATCAGCTCAGTAATATTCCATCTTTCCTTTTCTTTCTCTCAGTTCTCTTCCCTCTTCTGAATATTCTGAGTTATGCAGAGGTACCAAGCCATGGGCACTGGCATCCCACTGGTATCGTGCCCAGGTAGCATGACCCTGGGCAGTGACTGTCAGTAGGCGATTCAACCCCAGGTAGGTAGGATAGGACTCACCTGTAGGGGGCATCACAGCCGGGTCCTGCCCTATCCTGCCCGAGTCACTGGGTAAGAATCATGAGCAGGAACCCTGGCTCATTTCTCCCCACCCTAGTTCAGCAGCACTGTAGTCATCTTCATTGCTTCTACTGTTGCCTTGAGATCAGTTAACTGAGCATAGACCAGGGGATCGAACCTAGGTCCATTCTGCTCTGCATACCTCTAGATACTGAGAGGATGTTTCCCCTGGCTGGAGAGTTTAGTACTAGGAGTCACAGTCTCAGGATAAAAGGTCGGCCATTTAAGACAGATGAAGAGAAATTTTTTCCACTCAGAAGGTTGTGAATCTTTGGAATTCTCTACCCCAGAGAGCTGTGGATGGTCAGTCATCGAGTATATTTAAGACAAAGATCGATAGGTTTTTGGACACTAAGGGAATCAAGGGATATGGGGACAGGGCAAGAAAGTGGACATGAGGTCTTAGATCAGCCATGATCTTATTGAATGGCGGAGCAGACTCGAGGGGCCGTATGGCCTACTCCTGCTCCGATTTCTTATGTTCTTTTGTTTTAATTTTTAATTACAAATCTATGTTGCTGTATAATAGGATTTTAAAAAGTGATAGTTGATGCATTATTGCAATGAATGATATAAGGATTTGAGCTCCTTATCAGGATTTCCAAATTGTGAAATGCCTGCACCAAACTCAACTCTGAAGATTAAATAAATAGTGGAAGAAATGAAGTCAATTTGCTCAGTGGGAGTCCTGGCCTTGCCGATTGCCAGAACAGTGTGACCTGTTATTCACCACCCTCCTTATTCGAGTTTCTCTATTCCTAAATTGCATGCAATACAAAGGTCTATGGAGTCAACTAAATACATGGCAGTTAGGAGCTGATAGTGTACAGAGTGCAGAAACACAACAGAGGGCTTCTCTGATTCCTGGAATTGTTAATGTTTTTGCTGACATCATTTTTCCCACACTTGGTGAGTCAGACTTTAACCTTTTCCTAATGAGAAAATTGTGAGTTCTCTTTGGTGCACAATGAATACATTGTTTGTAGACCTGTGGCCAGAGTCTCCACAGGGGAGGATATGTGGTGGGTAACAGATGAAAACCATTCCCATTCCTGAGTGAAAAAGGCTGTATAACTTATTAGCAATGAAGTTGTGAGTGAGTAGAGAATGTCTTTCTTCAATTGACATCAGCCCAATAGCACATTTACCTCTGATCAAGAAGATTGTGGGTTCAAGTTCTATTCGGGATTTAGGGCTACAATCTAAGCTAACACATTAGTGCAGCGCTGAGGGGAGTTCTGTGTTGTGATAAGTGTTAAACTGAGGCCCTGCTCAGCCGCTAAGGATCTGATAGAACTATTGAAAGGACAGGGAACTCTTACAGGATATTGGCTAACATTCCTGTCTGGTCATTCACCTCATTGCTATTTGTGGTTTCTTGCTGTGTTTGCCTACATAACAACAGTCACTGCACTTCATCCATCTTTCAGATGTTAAACCGAGGCCCTGTCTGCTCTCTCAAGTGGACGTAAAAGATTCTATGGCGTGATTTCGAAGACGAGCAGGGGAGTTCTCCCCATGTCCCGGCCAATATTTATCCCTCAACCAACATCACTAAAACAGATTATCCGGTCACTATCACATTGCTGTTCGTGGGACCTTGCTGTGCACAAGATTGGATGCCGCGTTTCAGACAATACAACCGTGATTACACTTGCAAACGAAGATACTTAATTGGCTGTAAAAGCGCTTTGGAACATCCTGAGGTTGTGAAGTCTTTCTGTTATAAATATGTTATTATATGTGAAGTGCTTTCAACTGTTGCTGCATGCTGTGATATGCTATCTAAATTAAGATCTTGTTAATCCCAGTTGTACAGTCTCGTGTTATTTCCTTGGTCTGAATTTGTCCTTCTCCATCCTGGGGAACTGTTGATCAAATCATTATCAACTTGTCCTATGAGGCAATGCAACATATGGTTTTGGTGCTGTCCACAGCAATTGACTCCTCACTCAAAGGATACACATGGCTTTACACCATGGTTTGCCAGTCATCATCACCCCAGAACATAAGAACATGCTCCTCAGGGTAGCATCCTCAGTTTAACAGCATTAAAGGTACTATCTCCTACCTTGGCGGATGTGGTAAGATCATTGAATGTTCCTCTGCACCAATTCCAAGTGTGGGAAGGGCAGCATTCCCACCAGAGGCCAACACTTCTCCCATCCACTCGGCTGTTCCTCCTGGGTGTCTGCACTTGCTGTCAGAGGCCCACCCCATCCCTCTTCTGCCTCATTTCCTCCAAAAACATTTTTTTATTCGTTCATGGGATGTGGATCTCACTGGCAAGGCCAGCATTTATTACCCATCCCTAATTGCCCTAAAGAAACCCCCTTCTTGAATACAACTGAGTAGCTCGCTGGGCCATTTAAGAGTCAACCTTATTACTGTGGGTCTAGAGCCAGATTTCCTTCCCTAAAGGACATTAGTGAAACAGATGGATTTTTACAACAATCCGGTCATTTCATGGTCACTATTACTCATACTAGCTTTTTATTCCAGATTTATTTAATTAACTGAATTTAAATTCCCCAGCTCCTGTAGTGGGATTTGAACTCATATCTCTGGATCATTAGCTCAGACTTCTGGATTACTAGTCCAGTAACATAACCACTATGCTACCGTACCTCTATGGCCCTATCAGCGAAGGAGGGCTCTCAGGCCGATTCCACTCCTTCCAGACATTGTTTCTCAACACAAGCTATCACACTGCCCATCAAATGACAAGCTTTAAATTACAGGCTCTCTTCAAATCTGGCGCTTGCCCACAATTGTTAAATTGGGCACATGTCAGAAATATGTTTCATGATTCGCCTGATTCATGCACTGCCCCACTATGGTCTCCACAAAACCAGTATAGTTGGGGCAAGTCTTAGCTGTGAATTGGAGATATTTGTAAAATGAACAGAATTTGGATTGTGAAGCATATGCATTTATCAATGAATGCAGGATCTATTTCACCCTAGCGATACACAAGAACAATCACTGTACCTCGAGGTTATTAATTTCATGTGAAGCACTTGGTGATGTTATGAGAGATGTAATAAAGTTCTATATAATTACAAGGCTTTCTTTCCTTTCAGTGCATAAACCAAGGGAAGGACCCAGGTGTTGGATGTCCCTGACTGGATGATTAACTCAACAGAATAAATCCCACAGTTAAAATTATGCTTGCAACTCAAAGTCTTGCTTTAGGCTCATGTAACGCAGTAAGCTTACATACCATGGGCATACTATAGCCAGACACATAGGTCACATTACAGAGGTTTCACACATGGTGTAAATTACAATCCTGACACGCCCTTTAATCTGTTAGATGATGATTGTGAGCTAAATACCCGTGGTGATATAAAACAAGATAATGGTGATCAATGTTATTAAAACAAAACAAAAGTTACAATCCAAGTTCAAAGAATCACAATGTGACAGACTTGATTTATGTTATTTTGTGAATAAAGTATACTCTTCTGAATTGCTGGAGTCTTGTGTCAGATGTATAAGACTTGTAGACTTCAACCTCCTCCCTGGAAATGGTCTTAAAATTAAGACTCTTCCACTCTAAACTCATTCTTTTCCAGGAGCTCAAAAACTATGGAACCCCTGCCCTCCCTCAGATCTGCATTCCTCTTGCCATCTACAGATTTCCATCATCATCATCATCATCATAGGCAGTCCCTCGAATCGAGGAAGACTCGCTTCCATTCCAAAAGTGAGTTCTTAGGTGACAGTACAGTCCTATATGGGAATTACAGTCTCTGTCACAGGTGGGACAGACAGTGGTTGAAGGATAGGGTTTGCCGCACGCTCGTTCCGCGCTTGGTTTCTGCACGCTCTCGGTGACGAGACTCGAGGTGCTCAGCGCCCTCCCGGATGCTCTTCCTCCACTTAGGACGGTCTTGGGCCAGGGACTCCCAGGTGTCAGTGGGGATGTTGCACTTTATCAAGGAGGCTTTGAGGGTGTCTTTGAGACATTTCCTCTGCCCACCAGGGACTCACTTGCCGTGTAGGAGTTCCGAGTAGAGCGCTTGCTTTGGGAGTCTCGTATCGGGCATGCGGTTGATGTGGCCCGCCCTACGGAACTGATCGAGTGTGGTCAGTGCTTCGATGCTGTAGATGTTGGCCTGATCGAGAACACTGATGTTGGTGCGTCTGTCCTAAGAAACATAGAAACATAGAAATTTACAGCACAGAAGAAGGCCATTCCGGCCCATCGTGTCCGCACCGGCTGACAAAGAGCCGCACGGCCCTTGGTCAGCAGCCCTAAAGGTTACATATAAACCTATGAACAATGGCGGAAAGGCAAAAAACACCCAGCCCAACCAATGTGCCTCACCATAACTGTGACACCCCTTATACTAAAACATTCTACACTCCACCCCAACTGGAGCCATGTGATCTCCTGGGAGAGGCAAAAACCAGATAAAAACCCAGGCCAATTTAGAGAGAAAAAATCTGGGAAAATTCCTCTCCGACCCATCCAGACGATCGAAACTAGTCTAGGAGATCACCCTGGCTGTATTCTATTCCTTGCAGTACTTACCATTATATCTCCTCCGTCCAACAAAAGGTCATCCAGTCTAATCCCAATTACCAACTCTAGGTCCGTAACCTTGCAGGTTGCTGCACTTTAAGTGCCCATCCAACCATCTCTTAAAAGTGATGAGAGTTTCTGCATCCACCACTCTTCCAGGCAGCGTGTTCCAGATCCCCACAGCCCTCTGCGTTAACCCTCAAATCCCCTCTAAACCTTCCACCAACCACCTTAAAACTATGCCCCCTCGTAATAGACCCTCCACCAATGGAAATAGACCCTTACTATGTCCAAGCCCCTCAATATTTTGTACACCTCAATGAGGTCTCCTCTCAATCTCTTCTGTTCCAATGAGAACAAACCCAGCCTATCCAATCTGTCCTCATAACTAAGATTCTCCATTCCAGGCAGCATCCTAGTAAATCACCTCTGCACCCTCTCTAGTGCAATCACGCCCTTCCTATAATACGGCGACCAGAACTGTATGCAGTACTCCAGCTGTGGTCTAACGAAAGTATTATACAATTTAAGCATAACCTCCCTGCTCTTATATTCTATGCCTCGGCCAATAAAGGCAAGCATTCCTTATGCCTTCTTATCCACCTGGCCTGCTACTTTCAGGGATCTGTGGACAAGCACTCCACAGATCCTTTGTTCATCTACACTATTAAAAGGAGATTAAGTCCTCCCAGTGAATTTGCAGGATCTTGCGGAGGCAGCGCAGGTGTTACTGCTCCAGCGCTTTGAGGTGTCTGCTTTATGGTCCACTTAACTTAGCTTGGCATCACCTGTCCACTTATTGATTTACCTCATTTTATTTTTTATTTTCAACCTCGGTCCTGTTTTTCTTACAGCTTATACCAACCAATTTTCTTGTGTAAATGGCTTGACAACACTTTCTGTAAGCATACTGAGGGCTCCTATGAAAGGAAACCTGTGGTCTTTATTGCCTACTGTGTAGCCCAGGTCTAACAAATAACCATCATCACAGTCAACGTACCACTGGGAATACAAGCTGCTCCCATACACCACAGACAATGGACAATGTCACACTGTTAGCCCACATTCTACAGGCTAAATTACTGCCTTGGATTTATTTGCAAATAAAATGGTACACAGAACCCATAGGCAAAATACTCAACATCGCAATAATTATGAGAGCTGGAATCAGTCCACAGAGCTAATAACTTTTTTGTTAGGAAGTTGCTTTATTGCACTTTCTAGGAAGTGAAAAGTTGTTAATCATTGGTGCACAGTCCATAGTCTCATAAACGTGTCCTTCAAGAGTAAATGTTAAAAGTGGAATAGATGAGCTTCCAGTATTCACAGAACCTGATGCTCCCTCACCAGTATAATTGTCAACCCTTAATTATCTGCTAATACATTTTAATTATTTCTAACTCTTGGGTGCAGTCGGCGATTATTTTCCCAGATGTGTACATCTGTTAGTAATCAACAATATTACCTTCTTTCTGGCAAACAGAATGAGGATATTTATTCAGTGAAGCATCTTTGATATGAAACCATTTCAGTTCCTTCAGTCTGTTTACACACATATGCTCATAATTACAAGTACTATATCTATCTCACAACAATTGGGTTCATTAATATTTAAACATACTGCTCCTTGACATCAAAGGGAGTTTTCTTTATCAGCTAATTAGCAGCCAGCAACCCTGCCTGACTCACACAAAGTGTCTGGTTAAGTGTCTGTAAAAAAGGGCAGCTTCCATTTTTGACCCTGGCCCTTTACCCAGGTTTCTCAAACTCCTATTGTATAAATAAAAATGTTGCTCTTAGTACATGTATTGTTGTCACACAGCAGAAAAGAAAAGAAAGACAATCATTTTATGCTGGTGCTTCTAGCTCGGAACCAGAAACTTCCAAGTATTTTCCAATCTGCAGAATACTTTCACCAAACAATTAAACTCTGATTGACCCGAAGCTATGTTTACTTAACAACATTTAGACTTGTTGCCTTAAAAAGACAAAATCTCATATTAGCAACAGATCAATAAATCGTGCATTAGATGATGTAACACACTGTGATAAAAAAAATTGTTCTCTGTAGCATTTGGCTTCCTCTCTGTGTTGTGCTTCAGGACAAGTTATTTTAAGAAAAAATTCCACCCTTACAACAACAACAACTTGTATCTATATAGCAGCTTTAACATAGTAAAACGTCCCAAGGTGCTTCACAGGAGGGTTATAAGACAAAATAATTTGATACTGAGCCACATAAGGGGAAATTAGGGCAGATGACCAGAAACGTGGTCAAAGAGGTAGATTTTAAGGAGCGTCTTTAAGGAGGAAAGAAAGGTAGAGAGGCGGAGAGATTTAGGGAGGAATGCCAGTACTTAGGGCCCAGGCAGCTGAAGGCACAGCTGCCAATGGTGAAGCAATGAAAATTTGAGCAAGAGGCCAGAAAAGGAGGAATGCAGAGATCTCAGGGGGCTGGAGGAGGTTACAGAGATAGGGAGGGGTGAGGCCATGGAGGGATTCAAAAACAAGGATGGGAATTTTAAAATTAAGGTGTTGCTTAACCGGGATTTTTAAACTTAAAATTGTTTCTATAGTGCATTCTAAGAGATTAGCTTCTATTTCATATTGGCTTTGCATGAAGAGTGCCTGAAAAAAGTTAATACTATAGATTAGCAACAGATATAGGTATCTGAGAAAATAATTCCTAAACGCACCCAAGAGTTAGAAATAATTGAAGTGTATGACTGAGCAATTAATGAACAAGAAAATCTAATGAAGCCCTAATGTAAACAACAATTGTCAGATGCCACATGACTCTTGTGTATGAGTTAGGAAACTTGCTTTTCACTGAGTGAAGTATCTCTATATAAAATTCTCATCTTTGTTTTCAAATCCCTCCATGGCTTCACCCCTCCCTCTCTGTGTAACTTCCTCCAGGCCTACAGCCCTTCTCTAATTCTGGCCTCTTGAGCATCTCTGATTTCAATCGCTGTATCATTGGTGGCTCTGCCTTCAGGTGCCTAGGAACATAGGAACAAGAATAGGCCATTCAGCCCCTCGAGCCCGTTCCGCCATTCAGTGAGATCATGGCTGATCTGCGACCTAACTTCATATACCCGCCATTGCCCCATATCCCTTAATACCTTTGGTTAACAAAAAGCTATCAATCTCCGATTTAAAATTAACAATTGATCTAGCATCAATTGCTGTTTGCAGAAGAGAGTTCCAAACCTTTGGGTGTAGAAGTGTTTCCTAATTTCACTCCTGAAAGGTCTGGCTCTAATATTTAGACTATGCCCCCCATTCCTAGACTCCCCAACCAGCAGGAATAGTTTCTCTCTATCTGTCTGTCTGTTCCCCTTAATATCTTGAAAACTTTGATCAGATCACCCCTTAACCTTCTAATTTCTAGGAAATACAACCCTCATTTGTGTAATCTCTCCTTGTAACAGAACCATTGAAGTTGAGGGATCATTCTGGTAAACCTATTCTGCACTCCCTCCAAGGCCAATATATCCTAGCCCCCCACCCCCTGCCCCCCTCCCTAAACCTCTCCATCTCTCTACCTTTCTTTCCTCCTTTGAGATGCTCCTTAAATCCTACCTCATTGATCACCTATTCCAATATCTCCTGATGCGGCTCGGTGTCAAATTTTGTTTTATAACGCTCCTGTGAAGCACCTTGGGATGTTTTACTGTGTTAAAGGTGCTTTATAAATACAAGTTGTTGTTGTTATATCACAGATTGACTCCTCAAAGGCAAGTCTGTATTTCAAAATGTTTTATGAGTATAAAGATCATACGCAGTTGATAAATTGGCCCATTATGCGTTTCACCGAGTCACAACAGATGCAGAGGCAAGACAAGACTCCATAGGTAATAATATGTATGAAATTCCGAGGAAGATTATAACCGGTAGGGATCGGACAGTTACAACCATTCTGAGAAGTATTTGTTTTTTGGCTGAAAGAGCACGAAGAAAGCCATTCATAGGAATTAAACTTTCCATCAACTGATTCAAAGCAGCTTTGTTATTTGGACTGACTTCAGCAACTCACTGTTACAGCAACAACTTGCATTTATATAGCGCATTTAATGTAGTAAAATGTCCCAAGGCGCTTCACAGGAGTGTTATCAGACAGAATTTGACACTGAGCCACATAAAGAGATATTAAGGCAGGTGACCAAAAGCTTGGTCAAAGAGGTAGGTTTTAAGGAGCATCTTAAAGAGAGGTGGAGAGATTTAGGGAGGGAATTCCAGAGCTTGGGACCATGACAGCTGAAGACATGGCCACCAATGGTGGAGCGATGAACATTGGGGAATGCACAAGAGTCCAGAATTGGAGGAACACAGAGATCTCGGAGGGTTGTAGGGCTGGTGGGGGTTACAGAGATAGGGAGTGACGAGGATATGGCGGGATTTGGAAATAAGGGTGATAATTTTAAAAACGAGGCGTTGCTGCAGTAAATTATTCAGTCCATGAATGAACCTGTTTTGTAGTTAAATATGTTACAAAATTATCTGGTGTAACTGTAACTTATAATGTTGTGAAATGATGGGGGCCTGTAGTGAAAATCTCAGAAACAATAAATAGGTTTATTGTTCGCCCGGAGCAGACTATCCAGGTTACTTTGTGCACGAGGTCTTACTTCAATTCATAGGAGTTGCAGGCTGACCGATAAGATGTGATATTCCTGGCTTATAAAACTGAAATCCATCTGATTTCAGTGAGCAATGCCACAGGAGACTCATTCGTAGTAGGAAACAAAATACTTTGTCCACTGGACTGTTAAAACTTGACATCATAAATCTTTTCAAATGGATGCAACTGAACTTAGTAAAACAGTATATAACTCCCCAAAATAGCTGTTCCTTCTTCTTTTTCTAAAATAAATGTTTTAGCTGTGGTACAGTTTAATCAGCCTCACTAAATCAATTAAAATTATGATCGGAATTAGAAACAGAAAATTGTGGAAATACTCAGCAGGTCAGGCAGCATCTGTGGAGAGAGAAACAGAGTTAATGTTTCAGGTCAATGTCCTTTCATCAGAACTCAACTGGTTTAGGGTTGGATACTGTTATGTATGTAAACTTTACTAGTGTGTAAGACTTGCCACCAGGAGGCGCACCTGTTGGAGACCCAAGAGTCACCTGCATACCCTGGGCAAGCAGGTATAAAAGGCAGTCTACCATGTTGCTTCCTCACTCTAGAGTTACATTAAAGAGACCAAGGTCACAACAGTTTGAGCTTACAGTATACAGTCTTCTGGAGTTATTCCGAACATAACAATTGGCGACGAGTAACAGATCACGAACTTTCACACGATTATGGCTGCAGTTGGTATTCTTAAGAGATTTGTTGAGGGTGATGATTGGGAAGCCTTCGTTGAGCGTCTTGACCAGTACTTCGTGGCCAACGAGCTGGATACGGAAGATACCGCGGTCAAGCACAGGGCGGTTCTCCTCACCGTTTGTGGATCCATGATATATGGCCTCGTCAAAAATCTACTAGCACCGATGAAGCCAACGGACAAGACATAGGCAGAGTTGTGCACGCTGGTTCGGAAACACCTCAAGCCGAAGGAGAGCGTCTTAATGGTCAGGTATCGCTTTTACACGCACCATTGCTCCGAGGGCCAGAACGTGGCGAGCTATGTCGCCGACCTAAGATGCCTTGCGGGACCGTGCGAATTTGCTGGATTTTGGGGGGAAATGTTGCAGGACTTTTTCGTGCTTGGAATCGGCCACGAGGTCATTCTTCACAAACTGCTGTCTGCCGAATCCCCAGATCTGAGCAAGGCCATCACAATAGCCCAGGCTTTCATGTCCATGAACGATAACACTAAACAGATATCTTTGAGGCATCGAAGCTCAACGGCAAGTAGTGTGCATAAAATAATGCCTTCAGCAGGCAGAACTGTACATGGCAGGGCCTACATGCCTGCAGAGGCCAGACCTAGAATGACTCAGGGATCGCCGTGGAGCATGAATACGAATCCATTAACACCATGTTGGTGCTGCAGGGGCAATCATAGAGCCCATCAATGTCGATTCAAGCACTACGTGTGCAAGGGCTGAGGAACAATGGGGCACCTCCAGCAAATGTGCAAATATACTGCAACTCACCACGTGGCAGAGTCAGCAGAAGATGACTGATCCGGCGTGGATCCCGCTGAACGAGTGAGAGAGGCAACTCAACCCAAGGCTGAAGAGGAAGTGTATGGGGTACACACCTTCACCACCAAAAGCCCTCCGAAAATGTTGAAAGTCAAATTAAACGGCATTCCAGTTTCCATGGAATTGAACACGAGGACAAGTCAGTCAATTATGAGCAGGAAGGCTTTTGAGAAACTGTGGGATAACAAGGCACAAAGGCCAAAACTAAGCCCGATTCACACACAGCTGCGCACTTACACCAAATAACTCATACCAGTCATTGGCAGTGCGGCAGTGAAGGTATCGTACGATGGAACTGTGCATGATTTATCACTATGGATTGTACCAGGTGATGGCCCAACTCTGTTTGGCAGAAGCTGGCTAGGAAAGATCCGATGGACTGGGACGACATCAAAGCACTGTCTTTGGAGAATGACGGCTCATGCGCCCAAGTGCTAAACAAATTTCCATCGTTATTTGAGCCAGGCATCGGCAACTTCACAGGCGCCAAAGTGCAGATCCATCTAGTCCGTGATGCATGCCCTTTCATCACAACGCCTGAGCGGTTCCATATATGATGTGAGAGAAAGTCGAGATCGAGCTGGACAGACTTCAACGAGAGGGAATCATATCGCCAGTTGAATTCAACGAGTGGGCCAGTCCAATTGTTCCGGTATTGAAAAGCAATGGGACGGTCAGAATCTGTGGGGACTACAAGGTAATGATCAACTGAGTCTCGTTACAGGACCAGTACCCACTACCCAAAGCGGATGACCTGTTCGCAACGCTAGCAGGGGGGAATTCATTCACCAAGTTGGATTTTACCTCTGCTTACATGACACAGGAGCTGGCTGAACCTTCGAAAAAATTGACATGCATCAACACGCACAAAGGACTGTTCATATACCACAGATGCCCTTTTGGGATTCGCTCGGCTGCAGCCATCTTCCAGAGGAACATGGAGAGTCTGCTGAAATCAGTTCCGTGCACCGTGGTGTTTCAAGACGACATCCTGATCATTGGTCGCAACACCACCGAACACTTGCGCAACCTGGAAGAGGTTCTAAAGTGACTGGACAGAGTGGGACTCAGGCTGAAATGCTCCAAGGGTGTTTTCCTGGTGCCAGAGGTCGAATTTCTGGGGAGAAAGATTGCGGCGGACAGCATCAGACCCACGGACTCCAATACAGAGACCATCAAGAATGCACCCAGACCACAGAATGTGACGGAGCTGCATTTGTTCCTGGGACTCCTCAACTATTTTGGTAACTTTCTACCGGGGTTGAGCACTTTGCTGGAACCTTTGCATTTATTGCTACGCAAGGGCGACGACTGGGTTTGGGGTAAATCTCAAGAGACAGCCTTTAACAAGGCCAGAAACCTGCTATGTTCTAACAAGTTACTCGTATTGTATGCCCCATGTAAACATTTAGTATTAGCTTGTGATGCATCTTCGTACGGGGTCGGTTGTGTGTTACAGCAAGCCAATGGGTCAGGCAAACTGCAACTGGTTGTATATGTGTCCAGAAGTTTATCTAAGGCTGAAAGAGCCTACAGTATGGTTGAGAAAGAAGCATTAGCATGCGTATACGGGGTTAAGAAAATGCACCAATACCTATTTGGACTCCGGTTCGAGCTCGAAACCGACCACAAGCCGCTCATTTCGCTGTTCACAGAAAGCAAAGGTATTAACACCAATGCTTCGTCCCGCCTCCAAAGATGGGCACTAACATTATCGGCGCATGACTATGTAATCCGCCACAGACCAGGCACGGAGAACTGTGCTGATGCCCTCAGTCGGCTACCATTGCTCACCACCGGGTTGGAAATGGCGCAACCCGCAGACTTGCTTCTTGTAATGGATGTTTTTGAGAGCGAGAGGTCACCCGTCACGGCTAGCCAGATCAGGACCTGGACTAGCCAGGACCCAGTGCTAGCACTAGAAAAAAGCTGCGTCCTCAATAGGAGCTGGTCGGCTGTTTCCGGGGAAATGCAAGATGAAATTAAGCTGTTTTACCGACGCAAAGATGAAATGTCCATCCATTTGGTTATCTCCTATGGGGGAATCGCGTGGTTTTGCCAAAAAAAGGCAGGGAAACGTTTATACGCGACCTGCACAGAACCCACTCAGGCATAGTCATGATGAAGGCTATCGCCAGGTCACACATTTGGTGGCCCGGCATTGACTCGGAATTGGAGTCATGCGTACACCAATGTAACACTCGCTCACAGTTGAGCAACGCACCAAGGGAGGCCCCACTGAGTCTGTGGTCATGGCCCTCCAAACCGTGGTCCAGGGTCCACATAGATTTCGCTGGCCCCTTTCTAGGAAAGATGTTCCTTGTAGCAGTGAACGGATACTCTAAATGGATTGAATGTATGATAATGTCATCATGTACATCCACTGCCAACATTGAAAGCCTCCGGGCCATGTTCACCACCCATGGTTTGCCCGACGTCCTTGTTAGTGACAACGGACCATGTTTCACCAGCTCGGAATTCAACGAGTTCATGACCCGCAATGGCATCAAGCATATCAGGTCTGCCCCGTTTAAGCCTGCATCCAATGGTCAAGCGGAACGGGCAGTCCAAACTATCAAGCAAAGCTTGAAACGTGTGACGGACGGTTCCCTGCAGACCCAGTTATCTCGTGTTCTGCTCAGCTACCGGACGCGACCCCACTCGCTTACTGGTGTTCCCCCGGCAGAATTGTTAATGAAGAGAGCACTCAAAACCAGGCTCTCCTTAGTCCACACGGATCTCAATGATCATGTAGAAACCCAATGTCACCGGCTGTATCGTGTGACATTGAGGCTAATGACCCTGTGTTTGTTCTTAATTACGGTTATGGTCCCAAATAGGTTGCTGGCACTGTTTTAGCCAAGGAGGGGAATAGAGTGTTTGTTGTCAAACTTTTGAATGGACAAACGTGCAGGAAGCATTTGGATCAAGACCAAACTGCGATTCACTGACAACCAAGAATAGTTTGAAGAGGACATTATCATCATTGATCCACCAACACACACCCAACCAGCAACCGACCTCGCTGTCAACCACGAGGATGAACCCACCATGCCCCACAGTCCGATCAGACCAGCCGCGCTGCAGTGTAGCAATGATCTGACCAACTCACCCAGGCCAGGATTTCAACTCAGGCGATCAACCCGGGAACATAGAGCCCCAGATCGCCTCAACGTGTAAATAACTTGTATCTAAGACTTTGGGGGTGGGGGGAGTGATGATATGTATGTAGACTTTACTAGTGTGTAAGACTTGCCACCAGGGGGCGCACTTGTTGGCGTCCCAAGGGTCACCTGCACATCCCGGGCAAGCAGGTATAAAAGGCAGTCTACCATGCTGCTTTCTCACTCTGGAGTTACATTAAAGAGACCAAGGTCACAACAGTTTGAGCTTACAGTATACAGTCTTGTGGAGTTAGTCTGAACATAACAGGTACCTTGTTGATTCACAAATAAGTTTTACTTTAAAACCAGGTTGTGCTCTAATTTTATGTAATATGAATATTGGTCCTAAAGGAGATGTTTTCTCTGGTATTTTGTGTTCTCTGCAGTATTTTGTGTGTGGTATTGGTTTTAAAATGTAGAGCATAAAACATTTAAATAATTTTGCAATTTAACAAAATGAATTTAGAAAATTAAGCTGACTGGCTCTGTATTGTGGAGATAATCTGTTCGAAGATAAATGACAGCACTAGAAATAAACAGGAAACTACTGATGCCTCGTTTGTTAAATAAATCCGTTAGTGCTCTGCTAAGCCTTACAACAATAAATTGCATTAATATAGTGCCTATAAAGTTGAAAAACCAGCCTAAGACACTTCACAGAAGCGTTATCAGACAAAATTTGACACTGAGCCACGTATGGAGATATTAGGGCAGGTGACCAAAATCTTGGCCAAAAAGGTAGGTTTTAACATGGGCTCAGATCACAAGGATTTGTTCTTAGTTGTATGTCAGCTGTGGCTCAGTGGGCAGCACACTCGCCTCTGAGTGAGAAGGTTGTGGGTTTAAAAGTCCCACTCCAGGGACTTGAGCACAGAAAATCCAGGCTGACATTCCCAGTGCAGTGTTGCGGGAGTGCTGCACTGTCGGAGGTGCCGTCGTTCGGATGAGACGTTAAACCGAGGCCCTGTCTGCTCTCTCAGGTGGACGTAAAAGATCCCATGGCATTATTTCGCAGAAGAGCAGGGGAGTTATCCCCGGTGTCCTGGGGCCAATATTTATCCCTCAATCAACATCACTAAAAGCAGATTATCTGGTCATTATCACATTGTTGTTTGTGGGAGCTTGCTGTGCGCAAATTGGTTGCCGCGTTTCCCACATTACAACAGTGCCGCTGCCTCCGCAAGATCCTGCAAATCCATTGGCAGGATAGGCACACCACGTCAGTGTTCTCGCTCAGGCCAACATCCTCAGTATCGAAGCATTGACCACGCTCGATCAGCTCCGATGGACAGGCCACATCGTCCGCATGCCCAATACGAGACTCCCAAAGCAAGCGCTCTACTCGGAGCTTCGACATGGCAAGCGAGCCCCAAGTGGGCAGAGGAAACACTTCAAGGACACCCTCAAAGCCTCCTTGAAAAAGTGCAACATTCCCACCGACACCTGGGAATCCCTGGCGCAAGATCGCCCCAAAGTGCAGGAGAAGCATCCGGGAAGGTGCCAAACACCTCGAGTCTCTTCGTCGGGAGCAAGCTGAAGCCAAGCGTCGACAGCGGAAGGAGCGCACGACAACCCAAGCACCCCACCCACCCGACCCTCCGACCCCCGTCTGCCCCACCTGTGACAGAGTCCCACATTGGACTGTTCAGTCACCTGAGAACTCATTTTTGGTGTGGAAGCAAGTCATCCTCGACTCCGAGGGACTGCCTAAGAAGAAGAAGATTATAACAGTGACTACACTCCAAAAGTACTTCATTGGTTGTAAAGTGCTTTGGGACGTCAGGTGGTTGTGAAAGGCGCTATATAAATGAAAGTTATTTTTTTTCTTTAGTTAGCTGATCACAGCCCAGACAACCGTTGGGGCAGTACAATTGGTCTCAGGGTTAGGCAGTGGAAAGGTCAGCCAGGGTCTCCACCCCTGGTCACTATCCAGTGGCCCTTACTGAAAAGTGCGGATGTCAGGTAAGGTCAGAATTGGCTTTGAATGTGATAACCTGCCCCCACCCAAGAATGCATTTTCTTGGGCAGATGTCCAACCACTGGAACGACCGAGGTCTGACCCCAGTGAAACCTCAAAGGTCAACCTCTTTTTCATGTGCAGTACACTGCCAACGTGAAGAATGTCTCCAGTGATGCTGCTCCAGGCTTTAAAACCCCCAGAGCAGCAGCTCAAAGCTGCAATTCTGTATTCACATTTATAAACATTGTTGCAGCCAATTTTGGGGTCCAATTTCACCCAATACATTTGTGGCACAACTCACCAAGGAAAGCCATTGAGGCAAAGAATTAGATTTGGGAGGTAATATGTGGAGAAAGGGGGGAGTGAGGGAGATGGTGAGAAGGTGGGAAGACGAGAGTGAAAACAACAATAAATTGGAGATAAAATCAGAAAGTGCTGGAAACGCTCAGCAGGTCAGGCAACAGCTGTGGAGAGAGAAACCGAGTTAATGTTTCAGGTCGGTGGCCTTTCGTCAGAACTGGAAAATGTTACAGATGTAACACAAGTGCAGAGGCAGGGAAAGCAGGAGGGGAGGAAAGAACAAACGGGAAGGTCTGTGATAGGGTGGAGAGATTAAATGACAAACGGTATAATAGTAAAAAGGAAAAGGAGATGGCAATGGGACAAATAAAGAAACAACAGATGGGTTTATTATTTTTTATTCGTATAAGGCCGGCATTTATTGCCCATCCTAATTGCCCTTGAGAAGGTGGTGGTGGTGAGCCGCCTTCTTGAACCGCTGCAGTCCGAGTGGTGAAGGTGCTCCCACAGTGCTGTTAGGGAGGGAGTTCCAGGATTTTGACCCAGTGACGATGAAGGAACGGCGATATATTTCCAAGTCAGGATGGTGTGTAACTTGGAGGGAACTTGCAGATGACGGTGTCCCCATGCGCTTGCTGCCCTTGTCCTTTTAGGTGGTAGAGGTCATGGGTTTGGGAGGTGCTGCCAAAGAAGCCTTGGTGAGTTGCTGCAGTGCATCTTGTAGAGGGAG
This sequence comes from Pristiophorus japonicus, assembly GCF_044704955.1. Classification (NCBI taxonomy): domain Eukaryota; kingdom Metazoa; phylum Chordata; class Chondrichthyes; family Pristiophoridae; genus Pristiophorus; species Pristiophorus japonicus. The sequence continues at coordinate 127,913,476 of NC_091992.1, read as the reverse complement.
TGAATGTTGAAGGTGGTGGATGGGGGGCCAATCAAGCGGGCTGCTTTGTCCTGGATGGTGTCGAGCTTCTTGAGTGTTGTTGGAGCTGCACTCATCCAGGCAAGTGGAGAGTATTCCATCACACTCCTGACTTGTGCCTTGTAGATGGTGGAAGGGCTTTGAGCAGACGACTGATCCGAAATTGTTGAACTCAAGGTTGAGTCCGGAAGTCTGTAAAGTGCCTAATTGAGATTGGAAAGATTGTTGGGCAAAATGACCTTTCCAATTCCTACTATTTCCTGTTTTCATCATATATTGTTTATAAATGATTGAATTTAGAATGAGAAGTGCAACATAGACCAGGGTTGAGTGTGAGCTGGGGTGAGTCATTAGTCTGGTCATGTTAGGATCAGACAGCTCTGTTTGCTAGTGGAATCTCAAATTGTGGAGTCAGGAATGAGTATCAAGTGAGTGATAAACAAATGTGATGAATTTCAAAACAAAGTTCAAAGTTCAGGTAGTTTATAGGCATCACTTGAACTCCTGAGAATAATGCGATAATTTTACTAATTTGCTCTCTGTGGGTGCAGCCCTCCCTGCCCGAGACGCCTATCCACAACTTCCCACACCACTCAATTCCCGATATGCACTTCTGGCAGGAAAGGATCCACATCAGGATTTATTTTCTGAATTACCGATCAATCATTTTTAAGCCGTGTTCACAATAAAATTAAAGCAGTGCTAATGCCATTCAACAGTACAACAACAACTTGTATTTATATAGCACCTTAACATAGTACGACGTCATAGGAGCGTTATAGAACACAATTTGACACTGAACCTCAGAAGGAGATATCAGGGCAGATGACCAAAAGCTTGGTCAAAAAGGTAGGTTTTAAGGAGTATCTTAAAGGAGGAAAGAGAGGTGGTGAGGCAGAGAGGTTTAAGGAGGGAATTCCAAAGCTTGGGGCCCAGGTAGCTGAAAGAATGGCCATCAATGATGGAGTGATCGGGGCCTCAGGCCAGCTCAGCCATTCAACCTCAACTCCACTTTCCCGCCTGATCCCCATATCCCTCGATTCCCCTAGACTCCAAAAATCTATCGATCTCGAACATGAATATACTCAAAGACTGAGCATCCACAGCCCTCTGGGGCAGAGAATTCCATTATTAGTGGTGTGCTGACTGTTCGCAAACTTGGCCTCACATTTGACCCTGAAATGAGCTTTTGACCACATATCCGCAGCATAACTACGACCACCTATTTCCACCTCCGTAAAGCCACACCTGGAGTACTGCGTGCAGTTTTGGTCACCTTACTTAAAGAAGGATATACTAGCTTTGGAGGGGGTACAGAGACGATTCACTAGGCTGATTCTGGAGATGTGAGGGTTACCTTATGATGATAGATTGAGTAGACTGGGTCTTTACTCATTGGAGTTCAGAAGGATGAGGGGTGATCTTATAGAAACATTTAAAATAAGAAAGGGATAGACAAGATAGAGGCAGAGAGGTTGTTTCCACTGGTCGGGGAGACTAGAACTAGGGGGCACAGCCTCAAAATACGGGGGAGCCAATTTAAAACCAAGTTGAGAAGGAATTTCTTCTCCCAGAGGGTTGTGAATCTGTGGAATTCTCTGCCCAAGGAAGCAGTTGAGGCTAGCTCATTGAATGTATTCAAATCACAGATAGATAGATTTTTAACCAATAAGGGAATTAAGGGTTATGGGGAGTGGGCGGGTAAGTGGAGCTGAGTCCACGGCCAGATCAGCCATGATCTTGTTGAGTGGCGGAGCAGGCTCGAGGGGCTAGATGGCCTACTCCTGTTCCTAATTCTTATGTTCTGATGTAACATCGCCCGTCTTCACCCTTGCCTCAGCTCATCCGCTGCTGAAGCCCTCATCCATGCCTTTGTTACCTCTAGACTTGACTATTCCAATGGGCTCCTGCTGGTCTCCCACAATTCTACCTTATGTAAACTAGAGGTCATCCAAAACTCGGCTGCCCGTGTCCTAACTCGCACCCAGTCCCGCTCTCCCATCCATCATCATAGGCGGTCCCTCGAACGAGGATGACTTGCTTCCACAAGAGTTCACAGATGTTTCAATGAAGGACCCGATGTTCCAGTCCTGAACACCAGTTGAAGGGTGCAAGATGCCTGTGCGTGGATTTTTTTTAACATGCGGTGACCGTTGCACACCAGTCACCGCACGGGCTCGACAGAGCTAGGCCTTTATCCAGTGGCAAGGGTTAACCAGGACGACTGGAGACCTGCTCTGCTGCACGGACCTAGTGCGCACACATATCACAGCGTGGGCTGGCCCGTGCTGCCTCTGGGCCCTCGGCTCTTCTGGGCCCCGTACCCTCATTCGCCGAACTTTTGCCCACGATGTTCCAGGGCCCGGCGCCCCAGCTCTATTTATAGCCCTGACCTGGTGTTCTCACTATACCCGGTATACCCAGCCCTCACGGCCAACCCTGCCCTGTTGCCATTGTTGTGGCCGCCACACCAACAGCTTCTGCTCCATCACACCTGTGCTCACTGACCTACATTGGCTTCCGCTTAACAATGCCTCGATTTTAAAATTCTCATCCTTATTTTCAAATCCCTCCATGGCCTCGCCCCTCCCTATATCTGCAATCTCCTCCAGCCCCCCACCCCGCCGAGATGTCTGCGCTCCTCTAATTCTGCCCTCTTGAGCATCCCTGATTGTAATCGCTCAACCATCGGTGGCCGTGCCTTCTGCTGCCTCGGCTCCAAGCTCTGGAACTCCCTGCCTAAACCTCTCCGCCTCTCTACCTCTCATTCCTCCCTCAACACGCTCCTTAAAACCTACCTCTTTGACCCAGCTGTTAGTCACCGGCGCTAAGTTCCACTTTTGCGGCTCAGTGTCAAATTTTTTATCGCATAATACTCGTGTAGCGCCTTGGCACGTCTCACTACGTTAAAGGCGCTATATAAATTTTGCTTTTGATATGTTACATATAAATACAAGTTGTTGATTTATTTTTATTTTTTTTTGAAATTCGTAGCCAATCGTTCCAATTCTTTGTCAAATCACAAACGCCAGAGGTCACCTTGCACACGCCAAGGATCACTCTACGCCAATGCTCTGAGCCAAAAGGCCTAGAGCCACTGCAGCGTTCCTGGAAGTACTGCAATACCAGGTTCGTGCCATGGAGGTGGATGGGTCAGGTCCCCCACACACCTCCGTGGAGGTGGATGGGTCAGGCCCCCCACACACCTCCGTGGAGGTGGATGGGTCAAGCCACCCTACCCACCTCCTATTTCCAAAAAAGCAAGCATATACCTTCCTGATCCAGGGAGAACCACCTTGGGATAACCCCAATGTTTCACCGCCTGTTGCCCCATCAAAGCAGAGCAGGACCCACTTGCTGGAGACGGGACCTGCTGCAGTACTGGTGAGGCGCCGGTAGGTGTCGCCCCGCTCGCCGGAAGTGCCGGGCCGGGCCGGCCGGAAGCGGCGGCTCCCAGGCAGTGTCGGGCGGATCCGCTCATTCAGCTGTCGGCTGAGCGAGAGGTGTGAGCGCGGTTTGGACCCAGAGGCTTGCGGTGTGAACTACATACATAGAGCAGGGTAAGGAAGGCGATCTGTTTCGGTGACATTATGTGAGGGGGTGGGCCTGTTTGTGGGGATCGTTAATCCTGGGGCGGGGAGAGGGAGCTCGAGCCGTCCGACTGCCCAACGGCCGTGGCAGAGCCCGGGGCGCGCGGCGCATGGTCCCAGTGCAGAGCTCCGAGCCCGGGGCGTGCTTTGGTCCCTTTGCAGAGCTCCGAGCCCGGGGCGTGCGGCGCTAGGTCCCTTCGCAGAGCTCCGAGCCTGGGGCATGCTTTGATCCCTTTGCAGAGCTCCGAGCCCGGGGGCGTGCGGCGCTTGGTCCCTTCGCAGCGCTCCGAGCCCGGGGCGTGCTTTGGTCCCTTTGCAGAGCTCCGAGCCCGGGGGCGTGCGGCGCTTGGTCCCTTCGCAGAGCTCCGAGCCCGGCGCATGCTTTGATCCCTTTGCAGAGCTCCGAACCCGGGGCGTGCTTTGGTTCCTGTGCAGGTGGTCCCAGTGCAGAGCTCCGAGCCCGATGCCCTGGTCCCTTTGTAGAGCGCGGTGCTTTGCTCCCCCAATGGTTGAGCAGCTCTGAGCCCGGGGCGTGCTTTGGTTCCTGAGCAGAGCTGGCAGCGCGGTGCTCTGGTCCTTGAGCAGTTGGTCCCCTGTGCAGAGCTCCGAGCCCGATGCTGGTCCCCTGTGCAGAGCTCCGAGCCCGGGGGGTTCGGTCCCTATGCAGAGCGTGGTGCTCTGCTCCCAATGGGTCGGGTTCCAGCACCAGAGCCCGTGGTGTTTTGCATGTGCGAGCCTCAATCGAATCTGCACCTGAGTAAATGCAAGCGAGGGAAGGTGGTGGTGAAATGATCCTGTTTAAATTGAAAATAAAATCTAGGAATTGGGGAAAAAATAAGACCCCGGAAGATGACTTGCACGGTGTAGATTTTTTTCTATCTGATTTGCTCAATCAAACATGGCGGGTCACTTCCTGGTTTGCAATTTCAAAAAAAAATTCAAAAAAAAATGCAGAATGTGTAATTACCGCCATCAGTTAATAATCGGCGCCTGCACCAATCCTCCGAGTACTGGCACCCGGGCTCTGTGATTAAACACCGATTCAATTAGCAATTAAAATAAAATGTAATGCGCTTTTAATTAATTTCTTTTTTTTGTGCTTTTTAACCTGTACGGGGAAGAACCCGTGTGTGTGTCTGATGGCCCCATTTCCTACCCTTTCTTTCCGGTTAGGGCGGTGTCGTGGTGCTCGTTGCTCGCTTTTACAGCGGCCAGGAAATGTGCCATATTGCACCTTTTTTATTTCAATACCGGCGATTTGCCGCCTGTTTCTATTCCTTTTTTCATCTCCGTCAACCGGTGCTCCTCGAAAGTTACATTTTTGCATAAGTTTCATCGATTGCCTGATCGACACGAGGGGACAAAAAAAAGGGAAGTGCTTTTGTTGTAAATCATCGGAGGGAACACCAGCTTGCCCCCACTTAATAACTGCCGCATGGTGCATTACTTTGAGAATCGGGCTCGTGTGTTACACAATTTTTCCTTTTTTCAGCTGCAAAGGAAAGCAGGTTGCAGCATACGAAGGTAGCTGGCCATATTGTTCATGCATATTCTTTACCTACTGATTCGCAAATAAGTTTCAATTATAATTTGTAGGCCGGCATGAGGGTTTACAGCGATAAAGCAACACTGTAGGTTTTGATTTGTTATATCTATTTTCCCCTCATAACCGGGTATCTAGCTAGCAATGTAGTGATTTTTTAAATTTCAGACCATAATGCCATATCTCCTCACCATTCCCGTTTTTGGTGTCACCAAGCAAGTCACTATACATATTACTTGACTGAATAAGTTATGGTGTGTTTCCAGAAGCAAGCCATTCAGCCCATCGCGTCAACTCTGCAGGCTCCCTTGAAGCAATACCAAATGCCCTACCTTTTTTCCCAATGGCCCGATAATCATCATCTTCAAATATTTACCAATTTTTCCTTCCAGCGATGCAATAGAAAATAGGTGCAGGAGTAGGCCATTCGGCCCTTCGAGCCTGCACCGCCATTCAATGAGTTCATGGCTGAACATGCAACTTCAGTACCCCATTTCTGCTTTCTTGCCATACCCCTTGATCCCCCCAGTAGCAAGGACCACATCCAACTCCTCCCTGAATACACCTAGCGAACTGGCCTCAACAACCCCCCGTGGTAGAGAACTCCACAGGTCCACCACCTCCCGGGTGAAGAAGTCTCTCCCCATCCCGGTCCCAAATGTCCCACCCCCCATCCCCAGACTGCAACCCCTGGTTCTGGACCCCCCCAACATTAATAAGAACATAAAAACATAAGAATTAGGAACAGGAGTAGGCCATCTAGCCCCTCGAGCCTGCTCCGCCACCCAACAAGATCACGGCTGATCTGGCCGTGGACTCAGCTCCACTTAACCGCCCGCTCCCCATAACCCTTAATTCCCTCATTGGTTAAAAATCTATCTATCTGTGATTTGAATCTATTCAATGAGCTAGCTTCAGCCGCTTCCCTGGGCAGAGAATTCCACAGATTCACAACCCCCCAGAAGAAATTCCTTCTCAACTCGGTTTTAAATTGGCTTCCCCGTATTTTGAGGCTGTGCCCCCTAGTTCTAGTCTCCCCGACCAGTGGAAACAACCTCGCCGCCTCTATCCTGTCCATCCCCCTCATTACCCTAAATGTTTCTATAAATCACCCCCCATCCCTCCGAACTCCCAACGAGCAAAGACCCAGTCTGCTCAATCTATCATCATGAGGCAACCCCCTCATCTCCGGAATCAGCCTCGTGAATCGTCTCTGTACCCCCTCCAATGATCTCGGCATCAACTGCTTTCTCTGGAAAAGCATTCCATGCTCCAACAACTCAAAAGTACTCATTTGACCCCTTGTCAAAGAATCATTAACCAGAGGAAGTAGACTAATGTATTAGCAGATCTTGTGTGGCATTGCGTGCAGCCTTGAAGCAATAGGGGGGGTTAACAAAGTGACTGGGGGAAGTGTGGGCTATGTGCCAAGCTTTTAATGTATGTTTTGAGCTTGCAATTTATGATCCAGTATTACAGCCTCGGGAAGCAGTGGAATTCACAAATACTGCTTTACTTGGGGCTACTGTTTTAGTAGCTCCCAACATTGTAGTATTTTTTAAACTAATAACAAGTGATGCCAAAATGTGAACTATTTCTTTAATACCACTTGATGAGTTTAACTTATTGTTTATTGCTGTGTTATGAAGAATGGTTTTACATTGGATATACCGCACAGAAACAGGCCATTCAGCCCAACCAGTCCATGCCGGCGTTTATGCTCCACTTGAGCCACCTCCTGTCTGTCCTCATCGAAATCTATCCTCATAACCCCCTTCCCTTCTCCCTCATATGCTTGTCTAGCCTCCCCTTAAAGCTTTCAGACAGAGGTAGAAAACCAGGCCTAAATGTCTTTTTACTAAATTAATTTTAATATAGAATCTTAATACCCTTAAATTTATCTTTCACTTGATGTATGGTAATGTCCAGCTTTACTCTGTCATATGTTTAATCAAAAAACTATCTATTACTGGATTAGGGCTTTTGCCAAGAAGAAATGGCCCCTGATCAGTCAGTTAAGCAGTCACTGACCATATTAAAATGTTGGCAGGAATGATTTGTCATAACGTTCTGCTTTTTGCAAAAGGGGGAAGTAGGTTCTGCTGATGAACAGATAGCTATCTGATTACATTCAGGAATACAGAACACTTCAGTTGATGGTACTTCTCTTTAATTTATTTCTGTTTTTGCAATGTTACTGACTGTTTCCATTTTCCTAACCAAGGGCAGGCAGATGACTTGCTCCCAACGTTGTTGCCTCTCTGTTCTTGGAACTGGCTGTTGAGAACTTAGCGTTCAATAGAGAAGTGCTCAGTATCTGCACGACTTCCTCCTCCCACAATGTTGTATAATTGTGATTGGAAATATATTTGAATCATTGTTACAACCGAGGAGTATTTTTGGAAGCTACAGTATGAATGAGAACGAACCATAGTGTGTAATATTTTGCTATATTTTACCCGTATTCATACCTAAACCCGATCATATACTATGCTTAATCTTCATTCACAGTCCATATTTTCATTATTTTACACCCATGTCAATATTATAAATGCAAGTATTACTATTGCAGGTAGATAAAAATAATTAAGGATGGTTCTTGGTACATAAACATGGTATCTTAGGGGTATGGTAGCATAGTTACTCGACGTAATCCAGCGGCCTGGACTAATGATCCAGAAACATGAGTTCAAATCCCCACCACGGCAGCTGTGGGAATTTAAATTCAGTTAACTAAATAAATCTGGAGTTAAAAAAAAAACTAGTATCAGTAAAATTGATCATGAAACTACCACCTGAAAAACCCAACTGGTTCACTAATGGCCTTTAGGGAAGGAAATCTGCTGTCTTTACCCGGTCTGGCCTATGTGTGACTCCAGACCTGCAATGCCCTCTGAAATGGCCCAGCAAGTCACTCAGTTGTATCAAACTCGCCACAACAAAGTCAGCACTGTGGGAGTACCTTCACCACACTGAATGCAGCAGTTCAAGAAGGCAGCTCACCGCCACCATCTCTAGAGTAATTAGGAATGGGCAATAAATGCCGGCCTTGCCAGCGACATCCACATCCCGTGAATGGAAAAAAATCTCCGCATATTGTTCAAATTCTGTGCCTCTGTCGGCCTCTTCAGAAGGCAAGGCTTTAATTAAGATTGTTTTCAGGTGAAACTATAGCATTACTCACATAATTAGATCCTAACTTTGAAGACTTGCATATTAATGAAGATGCAGAATAATTAAGATACAGATACAACGTCTGAAACTCGGCAACCCCCGGGACCGAAATCCGTGCCGGATTTCGGGTCTTGCTGTTGGCGCTCCTCGCCGCCCGCCGATTCTTGTGGCCCCTCGCTGCTGTGTTTTTTTTTTAACCGATTTCCTTATCCCTTGCCGCCCGATGTCGCCATCTTGGCCACCTCAAAAATGTCTGGTTTTTGGACAATTCCGGTTTTCGGTATTCCGGATTTGGGACTTTGTACCTGTATAATGATGCACACAGAAGTTACAATAGAGTTGTAACCTGTGAGTTAAACATGACAAGTTATGATCAGGCTGGACTGGAATGGGCCCCAAAAGCACAATGCAGAAAATTAGATGATGTCACAATGATGTGGGTTGTCATATTCTGATATCGTACGGCTATGGCAGTTACTTTACTTTCTATTTTTATGATGCTAATGATTCATTAGCCTGAAATTTACTGTTAGTGGACGAATACTTAACCTGTGTTAAAATAGCAGACACAGGAATATTGTTTGAATGGAATAACTTTGTTGCCATCACAAACAATAATTTCTGGACTTGAAACAATATGAGGAACTGAAACAAGTACGTTATCACAATTTCCAATATTCATTAAAGATTTCTGTTTAGCTCTCCTATGAAACATAACATAAGAAATAGGAGCAGGAGTAGGCCATACGGCCCCCTCGCGCCTGCACCGCCATTCAATAAGATCATGGCTGATCTGATCATGGACTCAGCTCCACTTCCCTGCCTGCTCCCCATATCCCCTTATCGATTAAGAAACCGTCTATTTCTGTCTTAAATTTATTCAATGTCCCAGCTTCCACAGCTCTCTGAGGCAGCGAATTCCACAGATTCACAACCGTCAGAAGAAATTTCTCTGTTTTAAATGGGCGGCCCCTTATTCTAAGATTGTGCCCTCTAGTTTGAGTCTCTCCCATCAGTGGAAACATCCTCTCTGCATCCACCCTGTCAAGCCCCCTCATAATCTCGATAAGATCGCCTCTCATTCTTCTGAATTCCAATGAGTAGAGGCCCAACCTACTCAACTTTTCCTCGTAAGTCAACCCCCTCATCCCGGAATTAACCTAGTGAACCTTCTCGGAACTGCCTCCAAAGCAAGTATATTCTTTCATAAATATGGAAACCAAAACTGCACGCAGTATTCCAGGTGTGGCCTCACCAATACCTTATATAGCTGTAGTAAGACTTCCCTACTTTTATACTCCATCTCCTTTGCAATAAAGGCCAAAATAGCATTTGCCTTCCTGATCACTTGCTGTACCTGCATACTATTCTTTTGTGTTTCATGCACAAGTACCCCCAGGTCCCGCTGTACTGCGGCACTTTGCAATCTCTCCAGTTAAATAATAACTTGCTCTTTGGCAGAAAAAAATCAAAGTGCATGACCACACACTTTCCAACATTATACTCCATCTGCCAAATTTTTGCCCACTCACTTAGCCTGTATGTCCTTTTGCAGATTTTTTTGTGTCCTCCTCACTCTGCTTTTCCTCCCATCTTTGTATCGTCAGCAAACTTGGCTACATTATGCTCGGTCCCTTCTTCCAAGTTAATATAGATTGTAAATAGTTGGGGTCCCAGCACTGATCCCTGCAGCATCCCACTAGTTGCAGGTTGCCAACCAGAGAATGAACCATTTATCCCAACTCTCTGTTCTCTGTTAGTTAGCCAATCCTCTATCCTTGCTAATATATTACCCCCAACCCCGTGAACTTTTATCTTGTGCAGTAAACCTTTTATGTGGCATATGAAATAGTATACATAATATTACGTATTACTGAAAAGCCTATTCCAAAATGCTGGAAAAAGCACTGAATAGTGTCAAAAATCAACATTTTCTGGTTACAGGAAGCCTTGGATTACTGCCCTGGAAAAATAAATCCGTGCAAATATCGTGTACAGTATACCCACTGCTAAAATTGCCACTACCATTCATTGGTTGCTAATCTTTATAGCTCAGTAATTTTGCTTTGTAACACTAAGTTGCAATACGTCACCATGAGGTGGTAACATTTCAAGTGTTCTTGTACCGTAGGTATCAAGTAATAATTCCTTTGTGTTAACATTTCTGTTGGTACCTGTACTTTCAGACGAATGTGCAGAGTACTAAGGTCGTATTTGAATGGGAGCCAGATGTTGTAGAAGGCAGATACAATAAGTAGTGTAAATGGTGTAGATCGTTTTAAGTTGATGGGTACAAAGTCGACTGAAATCCGAGCAGTGTTTCTTGTAGCAGTTCTAACTGGGACGGTTACTGTGGGATAGGTTGAAATGTTTTTAAACTGATGACTACTAGTGTCTAAGTTAACAGGCAGTAAAGCAAGCAACACATTGTTTGGTCTGATGGACCAATGATAGCCATGCAACATTGCTGATCTTTTTGGTTTGAGTACAGAGGAAGCTTCTTGCATAAGTATCTGCTGGGTATGAAGAGTTTTTCTAGTTTGCTTGTTTGGAGCCATCTGTCACATCGCACTTACTTCAGCTTTTTAAATGCTGTTTATTTTAGTGTTAACTGATGTAGTGTAGCATTCCTTTATGTAACAGTCTCATTATTCATATTGATTTTTATATTAGCACTTTGGGGGGAGGTTTCTGTTGCTGTCTTAATGATCCACGGTGTTCCTTAGTCACGAGACTAATGAGGCTTTGAGCCTGTGAATAAACCGAACGCCAATTCTTAAATTACACAGTAACCATGTCACTGCTCAATGTGGGTCCATTGACACTAATATGTATAGTAGTGAATAAATGATTAATCGAGAACAGTGATCAATCTTTGATTCAAAAACTGAGCCCATTCATTGGCAGTCTACGTTTAAAAAATGTTTTTTTCTAATATTTGTGATCTGTTAGATTATAATAAATGTTAGAATCTCGAGCTTGTTTTAAAAAAAAATACTAATTCTGTATCCTCCAGTATCTCTTGGATACACAGGATGATTTGGGTGCAGAAACATCCTTTTCCTTGTCTGCCGCCAAAGCCAGAAAGATTTATTTGTGAGTTCGCAGTACTAATATCAGCGTGATAGCCAGCCGCTAGCCATAATTGTCTGTAATTTAAACAGCAACTCATCACCAGAAGCAGTATTCATATGCATCAGTTGAAACTCCTTTGTACTGAAGCCTATTGCATCATCACATCCACCGTTTCTTTTTTTATTATTTTCCATTTTTAACTTCCTTTTAAATCCCTCATCAGTTTTACTTTCTTTGCCTTTTAGATTTATTTTCCTTTTATACTTGACAGCTTTTCCCTAGTCTGTTTTCACTCTTTTCTTCCATCTCATGTCAACCATTGCATTTTATTGTGCAATATTTTGTTCCCACCCCCCTGCCGTTCATTTTATGGGTGTGGAGTCAACAGGACAAGTGGGGAGAAAGAGTTGAAACCTGTGGGGAGACAGAGCTCGGGGTGTAGATAAGATGGGAACAATTTACAGAAATTGGAACTAATTGTACATATGTGGCAGAGCGTGACAATCTGGAAAAATGAAAACTATTCTTGGGCATTGATGGGAGAGAAAGACAGAGAAACAGCTTGAATCTGGAAGAGCTACAAGGTTGGAACATGTGAGGGGTTTGTATTACAAACTGCTTGGGTTTTGCACGCACATCTCCAGTATCTTGTAGCCTTTCAGCAAATGCTTAGGAGCTCTCAAAAATATTATACTGTAATACTCAATGGTAGTTTTATTGTATCTGAAAACCACTTGTGATTAAATTAAATATAATCAGTTTGATTCCTGGGAAGTCTATAATTAATAGAATTCTGTAATGAGTTTTATATTATGATACTTCTATTCACTGCTGCTTGCCAAACAGCAGGGACACTGGAATTATGAGGAGACTGCAATTCATTCTCATTCATTTTCTCCTGTTTCCCTGCCAACCTCTCCCAGGATGAAACCTGTTCAAGCTCACATCTCCCAGTTGAGGAAACAATTTTGCTAACCAGCTTTTTATAATCTGATTGTGAAAGTTTTGTCTCCTGTTGTGATTAATATGCATAGTTTTGGTGGTCTGGTTCCATGACACTTCAGGTAAACAATTAGAACTACTGTAGGGTTATTTTGTATTGTACTTTTTTTTGCTTTTGTTTGTTGTGTCTTCCTGTTGATTGTAACACTGACTGAGGGGTATGACCATGTTTTAGTACAATATCGCTACTTTGTGCAATCATGGGCTCCCTGACTGCTGATTGTTCTAAGGTGGCCAGTTTCTGGTTTAAGTTTTGAATTCTTTTAAGAGGTAGTGTTGGTGACTCCCCATATAATAACCAGACTCCCCACCCACCCTTTCCTTCAACCACTGTGTCCCACCTGTGACAGAGACTGTAATTCCCATATTGGACTGTTCAGTCACCTAAGAACTCACTTTGAGTGGAAGCAGGTCTTCCTCGATTTTGAGAGACTGCTGATGATGATGATATAATGAATATCCAAACCTCAACCCAGAAGTAGTACTATGCAGGGACAGACTTTTCCCAATGCAGGGGCCACACAGTGCCAATCCACTCACTGATGCCAATCCACTGATTTCACTACCTTTTTATAACAGCGAGAACAAGAATTGTCAAAAGCCTCTGATCTTGTCTGTCTCTGGCGATACATGTTGTGATGTCAAGGTCGCTTAGTAGGAGGAACAAGTGGTGTCTTTTCTAAAGTTGATTCCTTTCTGTCGTGACTACCTGCAGTGTATTCCAAAGACAATTGTATTTAAGTAGGTTCCGTCATCTTTTGATGCCAAATAATAGGAATTAATTTAACTGCTACTGCTGATGAGAAGAGGAATCAGTTACCAGAGATTCTTTTATGAATGCATCGAAGTTGAATCATGTGGGTTGTGAAATTTGTTGCCTGGGTTTGGAGTTTTCCACCACTTCCCAATTTTGTATCAAGCTGCTTTTGTTTAAATCTTGATTAAGATTAAAGCATTTTTTGTGCTAAACACGGACATCTTCCCATTTGACTAATTTGATCATCACTGATGAGTATACCTAAGCAGGAGCTTCTCATTAATGGATAAGTAATTATATATGTTTTAGAACAAATGATATTGAAGCACAATCAATCCCTATGTATTATTGTCCAATTTACTTCATTGCAAATGTTCCCTGACTAACTTGTGGTGTTGGCATGACAACAATGTGACGTAAGCAGGCGTATCTGCTGTGGAGAGTCTAGTGCCTCTCTGATCATTAAATGTACAAACAAGATGGGGTGCTTGCTTTCTGTTCTAGTTTACTTGTCACTTTGGGGATTATTAGATATATTAATAAAAGATAATTAATTTTAATTAAATCTAAATCGTGTCATTGATTCTGCTCCTGAGATCCCCATTATATAATTGGCTGTCTATTGTGAATCACACAGCCGTAGTCCCCAGCTGGTGCTGATTTTCTCAGTTTGGATAACTACCTTGAAAGGTTTATTATTGTGAATATTTTTCAGTCTCACTTCTCTGGTCAAAAGCAGCGCTCTCATTTTGAGCCAACTGCATCAACATAATTTATACTTGAGCACAAAAATCTAGGCTGACAGTCCAGTGCCAATACTGAGGAAGTGCTGCACTGTCAGAGGTGCCGTCTTTCGGCTGAGACGTTAAACATAGGCCCCCGTCTGCCCCCCTCGGATGGACACGTGATCCCATGGCACTATTTAGAAGCAGCGCAGGGGAGTGATCCCCAGTGCCCTGGCCAAGATTTATCCCTCAATCAACATCACTTAAGCAGATTATTTGGTCATTGTTGTATCGCTGTTTATGGGAGCTTGCTGTGCACAAATTGGCTGCCGCATTTCCCACCTTACAACAGTGACCACACTTCAGAAAGCATTTCATTGGCTGTATAGCGCTTTGGGACGTCCTGAGATAGTGAAATGTGCTATATAAATGCAAGTTTGTCTTTAAGACGATGGGTGAATATTGCAAGGTTATTTTTCATGTGCAAAATGTATCCAAATATCTCTGCTTTTCAAATCTCATTAACTTTGAAACATCTGCAATCCATATAATCCCATTCCTGTTTACAAATGTTGAGGTGTTGCTTCACTGGCATTTTGTGTTAAGTGTAGATGCCAGATTGGTGGCTTGTGATGCTAGTCCACTAAATGTATAAATATTTGTGTATTTAAATATCACGGTTTACCAAATATGAAAGTAAAGCGAAGTGTCTTGGAGTCAGGAGGGCATCCTCTGGTATGATGGTGGAAGAGTAGTATTTTCAGGGTCATCATGGTTGACAATGAATTGCAGGGATTCACCTTCAGATTGAGGGTCATTTAGCATTCAATTGGAGCCTGGATTGTTGCTAGGAACTGAGCTGAGTAGGCTACATCACATGTCTGCTAGTGCTCTGCCCTTGATAGGAATTTGTCATAAGCTAAATCTATAATGAGCTTTGTATATTTAGTTATGAGGCTTTAATTTCACTTGTGCCTCTTGTATTTGTGATGTGGTTATAGAAGCCATTTTAAAATGAATAACCTCAGGCCATTGCCTGTAACGAGCAAATTATTATGGACCGGGCGATGCAGCATTCCGAATGATAACCTAATGTATCAACATAACTCGTGTTGCATTTGAGCCTACAGATGCATTGGTGCCCACATGTTTTCACTTCAGTGAATCTGTTTGCCATGTGCCATGTTTAAACTATTAATAAAGTACAGTATGATCTCTTCATAACGTTGCGATGGGCTGAACATTGCACAGATGCGATGGGTGGAATGGCCTGCTATGCTGTTTCAATCTAGTCTGGCAGAATCTGCTTTGAAATGGGTTGAAGTGTAGACACACGGTCAATAACGTATCGTTGATAAAAGCTACTTTTGGATGTCTAATTGATGGGGCATACAAAGTCTTGCAAGTTCATTTCAGTGCTGTAGTCTGAGCCCCCCTCCCCCACCGAATCCTCAATGAAATAGGAATGCCTCTGGGTGGCTCTTTGGGTTTACACCATGAATAGCTGAGCTGAAAATGGCTGGACTGCTGATTTATCATTTGGTGACCCCTGATGGCAGACCAGTTGCATGAAAACAGAATCACACAACTGTATGATTTAGTATACTGTATTCGTTGCTCACAATGTGGCCCCCTCTACATTGGGGGAGACCAAATGCCGATTGGGTGACTGCTTTACCCGTTCAGTCCGTAAGCGTGACCCCGAGCTTCCAGTCGCCTGTCACGAATTCTCCATTCCGACGTCTCTGTCCTCGGCCTTCTACACTGTTCCAATGAAGCTCAATGCAAGCTCGAGGAACAGCACCTCATCTTTCGTTTAGGCACTTTACAGCCTTCCAGACTCAACATAGAGTCCAACAATTTCAGATCATAACCTCTGCCTATATTTGGCTCCTTGTCCCTCTTTTTGGACCCCCCCCCCGGTGGCCAGCTCGCCGATGATATGTAATTTTTTTCTCTGTCTCCCATGGCAGCTGGTGGTAATTCCGCCCAGTCACACCCTGTCTTGACCAACCTTTTTCTAACTTCTGCCATTACCATCTCAGGTCGGCCCATCATCCCTTTTGTCTCTCTCATCTCTCCTGCCTTCCGCCCTATCACAGACCTTCCCTTTTGTTCTTCTCCCCTTTTCAGTGCTCCTTAAGAATCTGTTCATTTCAAACATTCTCCAGTTCTGATGAAGTCATCGACCTGAAAAGTTAACTGTTTTTCTCTCCACAGATGCTGCCCGACCAGTGAGATTTCCAGCATTTTCTGTTTTGATTTCAGATTCCAGCATCCCCACAGTATTTTGCTTTTGTGTATATTATACAATGTCTCCAGTGGTTCAGTATCCTGCGGCACAAGGTCTCTGAGCAACTATACATCAACAAAGAGCCAATGCCCTTGGGGAAAGGGAGAAAATTGGTGCCAGTGAAGAGAGAAATACAAGAAAGTTGAACCCTAATGCATACAACCAAAATTTACCTGCAGTCCTCTAGCATTCTGGATGTTAAATAAGTTTTCCAGCAATGTAAATAGGGCACTTATTTTAATCATCCCCACTAGCAACCATGTTCTACACAGGGAGTGGTAATTTTAGAATTACATGTGATTGTTCCTTAGCTGTCATCACTGAGCCAATTCCAACAAAATTGTACTTCTGTGGTGTACAGCGCAGTTTTTCAAAACTATTTTCTCATCTTTCCTTACATGCACTACAACAGCTTAGCTTGCATGTTTCTAAATACGCCTGTCTCCATAGTTTATATTTTTTGCTGAAGGGCCTCTTTCAGGACTGGATCTCAAAATTACTGCTTTAGGATCTAAAATAAATATTTGTCTGGTTGAAGAGGACACAATCAGTTATATCAATTAGTTTGCTATGAATGAACACATTCAGTGTGCGTTTGTGATCTATCAATGATTCTGGAAGTATATAAAGTCCGAGGAAGTCAGTTACTCTAGTCTGGTAAATGCAACATTTACAGCTTGATTCACAGTTGCCATTTCAGGAGGTTTTTTTAAGGGCCTGTTGTCCTTTTTTCAGACTGTGACTAATTTGTTATGCTTTCTGATCCAGTAGTTTGGCCTATGAAGATGCCTTTTCCGCCGTACCAAAATGTTTGTTTTGCTAATTGAATATTTTGTATAGCATGGTGTTTTATACGCTCAGGAGTCTGTCCTTATTCATTTACATCGTGCCCAGAACTCTTCAGTAATGATGAAATGGTTAATCACTGTAATGTGATAATACTAATGTAAATATATACCAGTTACATTTTCCCATGACCCCAGAATACTAAAGATTGTGTTGTGTGACCTACATTCTTTGTCTATCACACTGCGCAGGTTTTATCTTTTAGACATTGGAAAAATGTTCTCAGAACATAGGAAGTGGCAGGAAAACCATTGAAAGCATTCACTGTGGTGTATGTACTCATTTCAGAAGTCTGCATAAGAAACTGGGCTGGAATCAGGCACTGACAAGTCTGTGGTTAGGAATAGACATGTCATTTTAATTTGCACAACAAACGTGCAGCAAAACCAATCACGAGATTACAAGAGACTGGCAATGGAAGTGTTTTCACATGTGCACAGACAAGAATTTGAAAATCTGCTCATCTTGTTTTCCTTCAGAGAATAGCCAGGAGCTTGTAAGGAAATTTAGAACTCTTCACATCGAAGGACATGCACCCTGAGCAATTTGGCTAACAATGGAATGCAGAACAAAGAGTAAAATGTACTCTCTCACAGCTAGGATGGATTGCAACAGCAGTGCACTGTTGCAATTTTTTTCTTTTTAAAAAAAAAGTTCAGTGTTGAAATGAGACTGTTGACACGACATGACCCGAAATATTGAAAATAGATGCATGTGGTAGGACAGTAAAGCAATATTGGGGTTTAGCCAATCCTGAAACTTGAGGTACCTTTTTAGTTAATGAATGTGAGCTTCTCAATTGAATTACTGTTTTATGATGAGCATCAGATATTTATACTGTGCAGTCAGAGTGGTACGGTACAGCCCAACAACATTCTAACTTAGTGGTAGGCTTCAGTTATCTGTGCTACATTGAAAATCTCATCCGAAAAGACCCCAGCTCTTCCTAGTCCACCTGCTTGCTGCCCTTGGAGTCACAAATTCTGTTTTTCTCCCAAGATATTGTTGAATTTGACGATATCTAAGCTACTTGCCCCTGCAGCCCTCGCCCTGTCTTGGCTAGCTATCCTCTCAGTAATGTTTTCCTGTATCCCCCCTGAATCTTCCCTTTTTCATCTTGTGCCTGTGCCCTCTGGTTCTGCCATCCTATACCACATACCCCTTCCTCTACATTCCCGAGCCTCGTTGGTTTGAATACATCTATCATATCCCTCACTGTCTTCTCCAATGGAAAAAAAAGCATAATTCTGAAGTGTGTTCAAAGTGAAATGTGCACAAACCTACCACAGAATATTCGGTGATCTATTTGAATGTGTGACTGGACATACGGATAATTATCTCATTCAGAAATATTCCAAGAGCACTATTACAAGCACTTTCAGGAGGCTTTTGTCCGAGCAATTCATTTTTTTAGTTAATGAGATGCAGCTACGGAGAGGTTTTGATTTAATGCATTGTATCTAATCATTAACTCTGAAAACATGACATTTTCATCTTCACTGGAGAACCCATTGGATGTCTGAAACAAAGGGAGGGAGGGAGAGATACCGATCACTTGGATCACAGGCTGTTGGTTTGCTTTCGTAAATTTTGGAAGAAAAATTGCTGTATAGGAATACTATAAATCAGCGACAGCTAGTGGTAGAAAGAGACTTTCTAGTTCCAGGTTAAAAAAAAAAAGATACCTGCACTGGGCTTGAGAGTACTTTCATAATCAGCTTTGTTTTGGGTGCTTTTTCCATGACTGCAGTATATATTACACAGTAAAGGGATTGCTGACACTTGTGATCAACTGTAGTGTTGCTTTGATTTTAAATATTTTCACTGCATCCCAATGGAAAGAATTAAATAAAACTGAAGATTGCTATTTTAGGAGGAGTATAAAGCACGAAACTGGGAAAGGCCATTAGAATCTTTCCATGGACTACATACAACCTACCCTTTCACTCGACTTTTTAGGCCTCCCATTTAATCTTCTGAGGATGAAGTTCTGTATAACAACCTTGTTAGCATTCTCTCCTCCGAGTCAGCAGGCTGTGGGTTCAAGTCCCACTCCAGAGACATGAGCACAAAAATCTAAACTGACACTCTAGGGCAGTACTCTGAGGTGTTGACGTGAGATCCCAAGGCACTATTTCGAAGAAGAGCAGGGGAGTTAGCCCCAATGTCCTGGCCAGTATTTATCCTTCAATCAACATCACAAAAAAAACAGATTATCTGCTCATGATCACATTGCTGTTTGTGGGAGCTTGCTGTGTGCAAATTGGCTGCCGCGTTTCCCACATTACAACAGTGACTACACTTCAAAAGTACTTCATTGACTGTAAAGTGCTTTGGGATGTCCTGAGGTTATGAAAGAAAGACGTGCATTTATATAGCGCCTTTCACGACCACCTTGTTTCCTGGTGTGTTTTTTTTTCCCTCTTCCCCTTTTCTAGGTCTGGGGTTAAACCTGCAATGCCAACTCTTGTCTTCTCCACAGAAGATGCCTGACCTGCTGAGTGCTTCTAGTGTGTTCTATTTTTCTTTGGGATGAGGGAATATTTTGCTGGCATGAAACGGTCCCTCAGGATTGCTTTAGCTTGCTGAACAATGTGGCTGTTGTGTTCACCAGTATGGGAAAATGGGACATGAGCCAGTGGTCAATGGAGGGGGGGGGGGGGAACAGAAGGGATGCTGAGAAAGGCGATTAAAGCCTAGTATGATGAGGATCAATTATTCTTTTCCAATATATTCAGAGTTGAATGGTTTGTAAAATATATTTGGCTAATTTCTGTGGAAGTCATTTAAGTTTCTTAAGTAGCTAACTGTTGAATGTGATTTTTGCATTATCTGTTCAACCAGTGAGGAATCAGTGGAAGGGAGTAATGTAATGTTGGCAAAATTGGTGTTTATCTTTGGAATACAGGACTTAAAAAAGTGAAGTGTCTGCTATCCAGTGCTTCTGTGGGATTGTTGTACATGGCATTGTTTGATTCTGTATTTGGTTATTGATACTCTCTTCTGGTTCCTTCACCATGTAACCATTCTTTATCTCCAAGTCTGGATGGCAAATGTCAGGAGGCTGTTTGATTGTGGGAACCATCACAATTGAACTTGTTCCTGTCCACTTGATGTCCCTGAACACGAACAGCAAGGGTCACCAAGCAGGGCTGAGCAGGAGTCCTTGGTTAATTCTCTCTCCCCCTTTCACTGGCTTCATTTAGCATGCCATGCCAATTCAAGTGCCCCATTGCTGCTCCAGTGAACATGACGGATTCCAGACATCAAACATGGAACCTTCCTTATCTTTATGGCTTATAAATGCTATCTTTGAGAGAAAAATTTGAGTATAGTGAGAAATCGAAAGGACTGCTTCATGTTCTCCCTTTTCTGGTCACCGGCGCCATACACCGTCACCCAAAAGGGCAGTCACATTGCAAGTCTCCGTTCTTTAGGAAGGCTTGTGAAAGTGCCCTGATGCAAATACACTCTGATTTCCTCCATCACATCAGTATGCCACAATGAAAGTCAACAAAATGAGTTAGGCTGCACACATGCCACCACTCTCTTGGTTTTCCAATGTGCTATGCCACTGAGGTACAATGTGGCTAAGCAAAGTAAGCTGAAGCATTTTCGGAATCTGCAAAACTTTAAAAATGTGCCAGCGTTTGAAATATTAGAATAATGAAGTAAAACAGGAATGGTGATATTACTTGCTGAGATAATCATGTGCTTCAAATATCAACGGCCCATTGTCGTTTATTTTTCTTTGCGTTTGCATTCAAGGAAATCTCCCTTTGCACTAAAATTATGACCAACGTGACAGTTTCTTCCTCTTGGTTAAGGTTTATATTTGAAGTAATTGCTGCTCGTCAATTGTCACAGGAGGGCTCAAATTATAGAATTGTGCACTAGAGTTAATTAATTAAACGCAGATTGAATTCCGATGAATGAGATTGAATTGTTAATCTTCAGTAGCAGGCTGGGATTTCTCTCTTCTGTCTTCCTCCCCCCCACCCTCCAAATTTCATAAAATTAGCCAATTTCAAACGTAAGATACACTTTGGAACAAAAAGGCAATATTAACAATTGGCTCCTAGCCAGAGCAATCTGTACGTTAGTCTTGCTTACATAATCTGAGAAACCTTTTCATTACATTACATTAATAGTGTTCACCCTTATCAAGGTTGGAGAATTTGTTTTGTGGAATGCAGATTAAATGCTTTAAGGATTGTATTTTTTTTGGTACTGTTCGATGGAGAGAAGAAACACGAGAGACCTTTCAGCATTTGAGCATTAATTGCATCTTGTGTGCTGTACCAACATTCAGTTGTAACTTGCCTGAGAAGCAGAATTATACTGTACTCTGGCTGCTTTAATGGATCAGGGATTTTGAAACGGATTGCCAATACATAATCTTTTGAGAAATAGTGCATTTTTGAGTTTTGTCTCTATAAGTTGTAATACTGGGCCTGCTAGCGGCAAATAGATGGGTAAGAGTAGACTTAGCCTATTATATGTGCAATATAAAAGGCTTGTTCCAATAAGGTCCCTTTTTAAGTTAATAGTTCAGCTTTTCCAAAACCTGCATTGCTATACGATGTGGTTTAGTAAGTAACTTGCACTATTGTGGCACTCCTTTTGTGAGCATGCAAGACAATTGGTTTTCTGTTTTTGCAGTGTTGACAAGTAACCTAATGTAGTCATAGTGTGGCTATTGTGTATTTTGGCTTTCTGAGCAGTGTTCTGAGGAACTTCAATTTTTAAGGAAGCTGTGCATTTCTATCCAACACAGTAGGTGGGCAATGCTTTTTGGAGAGCGGAATGGAAAGCTTTCAATTTGAGCCAATCAGGAATTTGTATATTTCAACTTTCTAATCACACAATAGTGAGCCACCAATCCCCCCCCCCCCCCAAAGAACAGCTTCTGTACATACTTTAATAATCTAGTAGTATTTCCTACTTTTTATTTTCATATTGGCCACATGAAAGTGGATATGGTGTTCCTAAATGTTACCTGCAGTTCTGTGTACTCCTGGATTCAATTGCAATGCATCGCTGGAGATTGGAGGCAGAAAGAAAGCTGCTTTCTCCCCCCCACCCACTTCATTGGCTTTGGGATATTTGCAAGTCAAATTTGTTCCACTTCAGATAATGTCACTTTGTAGTAGACTGAAATTAACTCTTGGAATTTCTTCTGGTAAATGCAAAAATCTAAACAATTTATTAGTAATTTATATCAGATGCCTGCCTTCCAACCCCCTTTCCTCCCCTTTGCATATTTCTGTAATGGAGAAGAGGAACAAATATGAAACCTGTTAGAACTGAGTTTGAAGCAGGCCCTTCATCAAAAGCAGGTTAGATTTGCTGCATAGAAAGCTCATTTCCTATTTTGCTTTAGTGACAAAAATGTGATGCTACACGATTAGTTTTTTTAAAAAATTCTCTACTTGTTTTTACACCACCTCTCCTGAAAGTGTTCACTTCTTGCTGCTGTAGAGTTCCATTGGCTACCAGTGACATCTTGGATAAATGGCCCATTATGCACGTGTGAGCGTTGAATGCTAGTTGGCTGCTCAGTTGCTATTGCACTGAACCGTGCAGATCTTTGATTCAATCAATCGTCTGGTGTGAGCTAGATTTCGAGCAGGGTGATGCACACATTACAATTGGCTTTGTTGTATCCAGGCTATATATATATATAATTGTGTGGGGTAATAATGCAGTGCTGTGGCAAGAGAGCAGCTCAGTGGAGTGGTGGTGGTTTTGCCTTGCTCTAACAAAGAGCTGGCACAGATCAATGGCTATAATAATGGCCTCTTTCTGAGCTATTAATATCTATTGTTCTACTGTCACTGACTTCCTTGTGCCTTTGTTTTTCATCAGTGAAAAATGTTTTAGGGAGATCGATTTTATTTTTCCTGATTCATCATTTTGACAGCATGAGATGGCAATCCCTGAAATATCCTGCAATACTGAAATGTGATGCCTCTCCCCATAATATTCCATTGTACCAGGACACCCCATGTGGGGTGACTCAAACTGCTCTCATTCCAGTTGCCTCTTCAGCTTTAAAATAAAACCTGATAAAGCTGGACCTGGGAGACTATCTGCCTATTAATTAGAAGAATATGGAGTTTTTCCTTTCAAATGTGTTTTGATAGTTTATTAAACTTTGAAGCGGCAGACTTTTCCGGGTGACTAGCCAAGTATAAACAGAAGTCTTTTATAGTTTGTTCCCCTCTGCCAGGAAAGACTGCTCTGCTTCAGTTTTAGCTCAGTGTCTGGGATTGCAGTGTGATTGAAAGTTATACAGAATGCTCTTGATTTAATATCCTGTTGTACTAGAACCTATAAATTGAAAAAGTTCACACTCTCCCCTCCCCCCTCTCTACCTGCTCCCTTGGTAGTCCTATACCCTTTCCTGGCTGCCAATGGTCTTTAAATAGCTACTAGATGCACTCGAGCAGTGTTGACTAACTTTCCATCTGTTTAAGCTCAGCCCCCCCACCATAATTTGCTGTTTTTCTGAGACACCTTTGCTGATGTCAGGGGGTCTTATCATTTGGGAAATTGTGGATGACCAAACTGCAATCTAGCACTTTAGCACTCATAAAGGGGATGTTTAAAATGAAATAGCTTTGTTTTGATTACTTCCTGTTAAATTAGTGCTCACCATATTAAGAAAACAAATGGTCAATGGAAGCTTTGGACTAATTATATGTAGCTTTAGTCATCAATTGTTGTCTCAAACTGGTATTTGATAGTTGAAACCATTTGGATTTTATTCCCTTAAGGTGTGCTAGAGCTATAATATGCCATAATGACTTGCTTATGTATGTAGTATCTTATCAAATCTCTTGGAAACCTTTCACATGCTTCACGTGTATTCTATTTTCGTAGTTCACTGGCTGTCATTTTGCTCATGAGAACTCCACATTGAGCTGAATGAACAGTAACTTATTTTGAGTTGAGGATAAATGTTGGCTGGGAGTCCAGCAAATTACCCTGCTCTTCAAGTAGATCTTTAGCATACACCTGGATAGAGAAATGAGACTTCTGTTTAATCTCTGACCTGAAGGATGGTATCTCATCAAATATTACAACACAGAAATAGGCCATTCAGCTCATCAAATCTGTGCTACTGGTGGTCTCCATGAATCACCTGAGCACTCCATGCACGTTAATATTCCTCTTTTGAAAGCAATTTCCAAGTTCCATTTTAGAAGAATTTAGGGACTCTGCTTGAACACAGTTTCTAGCAACGAATTCCACATTCTAATCTCCTTTCAATTTTTTAAATAGCTTCAATGTGTGCCTTCTAGTACACTCAGTACTCTCAATTCCATCATAACTCTCTCACTACCAGATCACCCCTTAATCTTCTCCACTCTAGTGAAAAAGCCCTAATTTAATAATGTAACTCTACCTGAATACTGCTCTGGAGTGCCAGCCTGGATTGTACACACCCCTTGTTTTGGTCAGTTTAACTTCAACATAGAATACTTTAAGGATTCAAGTAGAGAATTATTGGAAAAGCTTTATTTCCATTGGTGTGACTTGCAGTAATCCATTGAAGGTAAACAGTTTCTCTTGCAAAATATAATAGCGCATAATAACCTTTATTTAATATGAATTTGGCAATTATTCTTTCTACTGATTAGTTGCAATCAGATTAACTGAAATTTAGTATTGAATGTTCTGTAGTGCATTCAGAAATGAAGGAAAGCGGTGTCATATTGTGCCTGGTTTGGCTATGCTTCATGCTGTTAACAAATTATAAATTGGCAATGATTAGAATGAGAAACTCCTCATTTAACTGACTTGAAATTGAGCTGCCCTAAAATGGCATTGGAGTTGTGCAGTATTTATACTGTGTTGAACCATTTTGTGGATTAAATAAGTGATTGTATTGTGTTGAGCCTATTGCTGGCTTCCGTTTTTATCCTTGTGTGGCATAATACAACCCTACTTTCTGTTGCTATGGTGATCTAGGTTAGTTAACAGTCAGCGAGAATGTTAGAAGCAACTGGAATGTTTTTGAGATCTATTTGTCGGGGGGCTGGGTGGCTTAGTGCATTATGCATTGTCTTTCTACCTCTGGGACCTAGGTTTGAATCTAGGCCAGACGGGATTAAAAAATGTCTTTTTCAGAGTTTCTAGGGCCTTGAAATTAATTTGGACAGTTTTGCCTACTGCCAGGCGACCAAGAACTTGTGTGGGTTTGGCTCAGATGGCAGTATTCTTGCCTTTGAGTATGAAGTTTGAAGGGCTTAAATCCCATTTGTGGATCTGAGCAGGCAATTTAGGCTGACACTTTAGTACAGTACTGAGGGAGTGCAGCATAACTGGAGGATGCTGTTTGCTTATTTTACTTGTTCAAAAGCAGTCATTGGATTTTTGTCGACCTGAAGATTCAACATTCTGGTCAACTTTTTTCTCTCGACCAATACCATACAAAACTGACATTGAACGATGGTGTTTGAGCACAGAATAACTTTTTGTACTTCAACGTGATTCATTGTATATGAAGTGCATTGAGGAGCGATGTTATGAGAAGCTACATGAATGTAATGTCACTTTCATGCCACTAAACCTCCTATTACGGAGTAGAAATTAGAACCGAATTATCAATCTTGTATCAATTCACACTTTTGCATCACTTGATTCCATCACCAGATCATTGCCTGTTAATGCACCTGGGTGCCACACACCCTTGTATGTTCCTGTCCTCTCAAGGCTTGATATCTCCAGTGCTCTTCCAGCCGACAGAAACTCCCTCATCCAGAACTCTGCGTCGTATCCCATCCTACATGTCTCTCCTGTGCTCACTGACTTCCATGAATTTTCTGTCCTTCACTGTCAATTTCACCATCCTCGTGTTCAAATCCATTCACTACCTTACCCCATCCTCTCTTTCCAATCATCACTAAGATGTTGCAGCCTCTGCTCCTTTAACTCTGGTTTACGGTCATCCTTCACCATATTCCACATTGACAGCATTGCTACCAGCTAGTACGTCTTTGCTCTCGAACTTGCTCCCTAATTGTCCTCGCTTTGCTAATCCTCTCCCTTCAAAAGCCTAGTCAAAACCTACCTCATTGACCATGTCTTGGCTCACTTGCTCAATGTTTGCTAGTTTTCATGTGAAGCGCCGTGGATCATTTTGTGAACATGAAAGATGCTATATAAATGTAGGCTGTGCCTCCACAATCCCACATGTGCAGAAGTGTCTCTCGCTCTAGCAGAAGCAAAGAATAATACAAAAGTTTATTATTTTAAAAAAGGGCACCCCGTGTGCCATGTGTACACTTATAATGCCATTTTGCATCACATTCTGATGTGCTGTACTGCCTCGGCATGTTTAGAAGGCCAGCGAGATAGATTCAAGTTCTGGCTGTTGATTGGAGGACCTACAAAAATTTCATTTTCTGCTGGGGTTGACTGTATTCTGAGCAGTTAGTTTATATTTGCCAGTGTAATTGACTGAGCCCTACAGTAATGTAAAAGTAAGCATTCTAATCTCTCTGACTGATATACCTGACATCTAAAGTTAGCTGATTCCACAGTATTTACAGCACAGAAACAGGCCATTCAGCCCAAGAGATCCATGCCGGTGTTTATGCTCCACACAAGCCTCCTCCTACCACCTCTTCATCTCACCCCATCAGAATATCCTTCTACTCTCTCCCTCGTCTTTATCCAGCTTCCCCTTGAATGCATTTACGCTATTCGCCTCAACTGCTCCTTGTGGTAGCGCGTTCCACATTCTCACCAGTCTCTGGGTAAAGAAACTGCTCCTGAATTAACTATTGGATTTATTGGCGACTATCTTATATTTATGGTCCTTTTTCTGGTCTCGACCAAACACCCAAACTCAGAGTGCACCCCAGTACTGACATGCTTTAACAAAATTCACCAATATAAATGTTGAAGAAATCTTTTTTTAACAGCAGGATAGATGAAAATTAATCTAATCAAACATTCTAAAGTTAAATTATTTGATTTTTTTTTTCCCATTCTACCAGCCCATGGGGATTGTAATCATGAATTATGGAGCTACCTGTTACTTGTCTGAATCACTTTCTTGTTCGCTGTTGCTGTATGGGTCTGCAATTATTACTTCCAACCCAATAAAGCTGTGTTTGAAAAAACATTCAGAATGAGTAGAAATCCATTTGACCTTGAATACAAAATATTCCATCCTTCAATATATTTTCCACTCCAAGCCTGTAACAATTAAATTTGTTGAATTGAAAGTGTTTTAGTAGCATAACTTGCTACAGACTTGGCTGAACCACCAAGAGGTGCGTTATTTTGGTCAAAATGGAACATAGGATTGCTGGATGAAAAAGCACTAACGTCCGTCTAGTTAGCGCTCTACCATCCTGGTAGTCGCATGATACAATGATAATGGAGTTGTTAATACCTGGCTTATAGGTGAAATAATAGATTCAGTCAGATGTGAGGGAAAGGATAAAAATCGAAACTGTCCAGATTTCCAGAATCTCACTGACTACTGAGTCTTACTTGACCTGTTTTTTCACTACTAATTAGAAATCGCTCTAATCTGTCATCCGGAGATCATGCTCTTTGTATTTTGTGTTAGAACATGGCATTTGCTATTTTTAAAATGTAATTAAAGGTATGACATTTAGCAATCCAAATCCTAGGTTTGTGGTTAAACTCAACTCCATTTTCTTGAAATTCATTCTGAAACCTTGTTTGTTCTGCTGCCATATATAGGAGCGTGAAAGAGATGAGGTTTACTGTGTAAATGAACTAGTCGTGTTCTGCAGTAATTGTGCATTGCGGATATTCTCTGAATCCTTTTTACGTGGCCTTTCGATCAAAACGTCTTGTACAATTCAAACTGCATCAATTTTTGTATGTGTTGTGTGAAGACGAAAAGGCGAGAGGAGGGGAAAAAATCTGATTAGGAGTTACTGCCTCTGCCCCAAAAGCCTGAAGCATCTGAATTATGCGTGGTTGAATTACCTCATTTAAACACCCTGGCTGAATCGCTACTAATACTCAACTCTCTCGCTGTCGTGTCTAATAATGCTTCACAGCTTGTATGTTTAATGCTACCTTGTTAATGGTCATTATTTTTTAAAAGGAATAATACAGGGCAGTACTTGTTTAAGATGGAATTTTAAAACTATTTTGTTAAAGAAATTCAATATTAGAATATATTTAATCTTCACATTGACCGAAGAAAGCCATTGATTTGAAATTAAAATAGTCTTTAACACACAATTTGTCAGACTTCCTATTTAGTGCACTATTGTCAGAAGCCATTTATCCAACTTGGTTAACCAAGTAGCTTGGACCATCTAGGATTGTGTGTGTGTGTGTGTGTTAGCTCGCTCGCGCGGGTTCATGTGTGTTTGCACGGGTTAGTGTGTATGTGAGTGCGTGTTCGTGCATGTGTAATCGGTATGTCTGCTGAATCTTAAAGCCCAGTGGTTCATTTTGTGCATGTAGATGTTTGGTAATCTTGCATTGGAAACCCATATATTTATTATTTTTATAGCTGTGAGGTAGAAATGGCAGAACAGGAGCCAACCACAGAACAGCTGGCTGCCATTGCTGCCGAGAATCAGGATGATGGATCTGTATTGCGTTACAAGCCGCCAGCACAGAAAAGTCTGAAGGAGATTGAGGAACTCGACAAAGATGACGAAAGCCTCAGGAAGTACAAAGAGGTACTGCTGGGAGCCTGTAATGTAACTATTGGTAGGTTACCTTTTTTTTTGTACAAGCTGCTTTTATTCAAGAATGTGAGATTTATATAAGGCACCCCATTTATCGTTCTTCCAATGCATCTCGGGGCCCAACTCCAATTTCTGAGTGCGAACACACTTATTCCAGGGGAGGGAGATGAATTTGCTCCAAAATATAAAACACTTGTAAGAACATTTTACATTCCAAAAATAATCCTTCTGATGGCTTAGTGAGTGTATCCAAGGAGCAGCTACAGACAAACCAGAACCTAGCTTTAATCTTGTCTGTGTTAGCTAGACATTGCAGGTGGCAATAGAATTGGCATGAATATCCTTTTATTTAGGGAGGAGAAATTTGGTTAGTTCCCTCTTGTGATTGTTGTCCATTAATCCTTGCTAGGATGTATAAAGACATCTAATTTTGGTCTCCTAATCTGAGGAAGGACATTCTTGCTATTGAGGGAGTGCAGCGAAGGTTCACCAGACTGATTCCCGGGATGGCAGGACTGACATATGAAGAAAGTCTGGATCGACTAAGCTTGTATTCACTGGAATTTAGAAGAATGAGTGGGGATTTCATAAACACAAAATTCTGACTGGATTGGACAGGTTAGATGCAGGAAGAATGTTCCCGATGTTGGGGATGTCCAGAACCAGGGGTCAACAGTCTAAGAATAAGGGGTAAGCCATTTACAACTGAGATGAGGAGAAATTTCTTCACCCAGAGAGTGGTGAACCTGTGGAATTCTCTACCACAGAAAGTTGTTGAGGCCAGTTCGTTGGATATATTCAAAAGGAAGTTAGATGTGGCCTTTATGGCTAAAGGGATCAAGGGGTATGGAGAGAAAGCAGGAGTGGGGTACTGAAGTTGCATGATCAGCCGTGATCATAATTGAATGATGGTGCAGGCTCGAAGGGCCGAATGGCCTACTGCACCTATTTTCTATGTTTCTATGTGATGGCACAATCAGACTTGGCTGCACAGTGTCTCCGGCAGGGCAATGTTGGCCTTTCATGGATGTAGCTTTGAGCATCTTTAGTAAATCAGAATTCTTCTACAATGAATTCTCACATAAATGCACTCGGTCTTCTATAGCCTTGATTAGCTGGGTTCTGCCAAGTCAGGCATTATATGCAGTTCAGATGAATCATTCCGATTAGGTACTTTGCTGCTTTTTTTCTGCATTAACTATCAAATTCATTTCCAGTTTGCCTCTGTTGATTTCCATTTCCAGTCCAAGTTAACTACTTCCATATATCCAATGTGCAAAGTCAAAGTCTACTTTTCTGACATTATTACTAGAAAAATGATTTATATTATAGCATGTGTTTGAGCACAGGCAGGCTGCCAAATGTGCACGTGACCCGTGCATGCTATTTCTCCTTTAAGATACTTATTCAAACCCACTTCTTTGACCAGCTCAGTGTCTGTTTTTTTATTGTCTCTGAATTGCTTTGGGGCATTTTTCTACCTTTTTTAAAGGGGCTATATATTGTATATAAATGCAGGTTGTTTCAGTAAATAAAGGACACGATTAATGGAGAATCAGTTTGGAAGGGGCCAAAAACTAACCGACTGTGATGCCACATAATCAGGATCTGCTCTAGTTCTGCACCTGTGCCTTATGGCCCAACTAATATTAAAATAATCCAAGCATATGTCTAAGTGGAGAGTGAAAGTGGCGGTAAAAGATGTCCGTGAGGGTGAGTGGAGAACACTTTGACTGCTTTTCACCCTCCCATATCTTTATGGATCTGAGAATTCCTCCAGCTGTCAAAATGGCTCGGTGGGCAAATACATTCCTGTGGCAAGTGAACAGGAAAGACCCCTTACAGTTGAACAGCCTGCCAGCACTTTTTTTAAAAAAACCTTGCTACCTAAATGCTTTACTACATAAGAAATAGGAGCAGGCCACGTGGCCCCTTGAGCCTGCTCTGCCATTCAATAAGATCATAGCTGATTTGATCATGGATTTGGTTCCACATCCCTATGCAGGTTGTTTCAGTAAATAAAGGACACACGATTAATGGAAAATCAGTTTCCCTACTCAAGCTGGTTCAAAATCAAGACACAATTTTTAGGAATAGAAGAAAGAAATTTGCACCATTACACTTAAAAGTAATGAGATAACATTCCCCTGGCAATAACCACTGGAATTGGATTTGCAAGTTTATGCAACCTGTCCTCAATCTAACCAGTTAAGCCCCGGTATCATTCTGTGCTGTACCCCTTCTATGGCCGATGTATCTTTCCTGAGGTTTGGTGCCCAAAACTGAACGTAGTGCTCCTTTTGCTATTTGACCAAAGCTGGTCCACGACTGAAGCATCACTTACTCACCTTTTGTATTCCTAAAGCCCTTGAGATAAAGGCCAACATTGTCGAGAGTTTGTTTCAAGTCTGTGCTTAAAACTGATGATAACTGGCCGAACCAGGGAGGCTGTCCTTTTTGGCAGCTTAAGGGTCAGTATACCAAAGGTACTCTTTCTCTTCCCCAGTGCCAAAGGATTATGAATGTACTTGCCTGGAGGTTGTTTTAATGCACTCAATACATGTGCCCAGTGGCTTCATCTTTATCACATCTTTGCAAAGCTAATAATCTTCTTTAAAAAAAAAAATAAGATGAAATGCACATGACTGCCTTCCAGTGTAGTAATCCATTATCAAATAAATGTTAAATATTTCAGGATTGCAAAATGAAAGATCAGCCTTCTCTGTACCATTGCATTTTTACTCCGTTTATGTGCTCTTGTTAATCACTGCATTGGGATCCAAGGTTCGATTCTAATACAAAGTCTACATCAAATCTACATGTCATTGTTGGATTTTAAGAACATTAAAAACTTTGCCCTGAAGAGAATACAAAGTTCTGTCTCTTAATTTGTTGTTGTTTCAGGTTTTCAGTCCAGCATCTGACACTTCCAGTATCCCACTGATTCATTGTTAAAACTGAATGTCGGTGGGAGATTTGTTTTTAATGTGCTGTGTGATCACGATCCGGAGAGTCCGTGGAGTGTTGGCTTTTCTCCGGAAGCTTGACCTGAATTCTTGTAACATTGAGCTGGTTTATAAAATCTAAATATTTACGCTATTTTCCTTGAATCTGTTATTCACAGCAGTGTGAATGATCATCTTTGGAACTTGCGCATTGGATGCTGGGGATACCCTAAGCAATATGGGCTCACTTTTACAGGGTTCGATACGGCTTCCTTTGCAGAAGTGACTAATAGCAATGCTGTTTCTTTGTGATTCTTTTTAATTAAAAAAAATTTTCTTGCCTGAGATGTGGGTGTCGCTGGCAAGGCCGGCATTTATTGCCCATCCCTAATTGCCCTTGCGAAGGTGGTGTTGAGTTGCCGCCTTGAACCGCTGCCGTCCGTGTGGTGAAGGTACTCCCACAATGCTGATACGGATGGAGTTCCAGGATTTTGACCCAGCAACGATGAAAAAAACAGCAATATATTTCCAAGTCAGGATGCTGTGTGACTTGGAGGGGAACTTGCAGGTGATGGTATTCCCAAGCGCCTGCTGCCCTTGTCCTAGGTGGTAGAGGTCGCGGGTCTAGGAGGTGCAGTTGAAGCGGTGGTGAGAGTTGCTGCAGTGCATTTTGTAGATGGTACACGCTGCAGCCACAGTGTGCCAGTGGTGGATGGAGTGCCAATCAAGTGGGCTGCTTTGTCCTGGATGGTGTTGGGCTTCTTAAGTATATTTGGAGCTGCACTCATCCAGGCAAGTGGAGTGTATTCCGTTACACACCTGACTTGTGCCTTGGGGAGTTGGGAGGTGAGACACTCTCTGCAGAATACCCAGCCTCTGACCTGCTCTTGTAGCCACAGTGTTTATGTGACTGGTCCAGTTAAGTTTTTGGTCAATGGTGACTCCCCAGGCTGTTGATGGTGAGGGATTTGCGATGATAATGCCGTTGAATATCAACGAGGAGGTGGTTAGACTTTCTCATTGGAGATAGTCATTGCCTGGCACTTATGTGGTGCGAATGTTACTTGCCACTTATCATTCCAAGCCTGAATGTCATCCAGGTCTTGCTGCATTCGGGCATAGACTGCTCCATTATCTGAGGAGTTGCAAATGGAACTGAACTGTGCAGTCATCAGCGAACATCCCCACTTCTGACTATGATGGAGGGAAGGTCATTGATGAAACAGCTGAAGATGGTTGGGCCTAGGACACTGCCCTGAGGAACTCCTGCAGCAATGTTGGAGTTCAATCATCCTTTTTGCTAGGTATGACTTCAGCCAGTGGAGCATTTGACCCCTGATTCCCATTTACAAATTTTACTAGGGTTCCTTGATGCCACACTCTGTCAAATGCTGCCTTGATGTCCAGAGCAGTCACTCGCCTCGCCTCTGGAATTCAGGTCTTTAGTCCGTGTTTTGACCAAGGCTGTAATTAGGTCTAGAGCTGAGTGGTCCTGACAGAACCCAAACTGAGCATTGGTGAACAGGTTATTTGTGAGTAAATGTCGTTTGTTAGCAATGTCGACGACCCTTTCGATCACTTTGCTGCTGATTGAGTGCAGACTGATGGGATGGTAATTGGCCGATTGGATTTGTCCTGTTTTTTGTGGACAGGACATACCCGGGCAGTTTCCCCACATTGTTGGGTGATGTCAGTGTTGTAGCTGTACTGGAACAGCTTGGCAGAAAGTTGTGGCTAGTTCTGGAGCACAAATCTTCAACATGACAGCTAGGATGTTGTCAGGGCCCGTAGTCTTTGCTATCTCCAGTGCACTCGTCCATTTCTTGATATCTCGTGGAGTAATTGGCTGAAGACTGGCTTCTGTGATGGTGGGGACCTCAGGAAGAGGCCGATATGGATCATCCACTTGGCATTTCTGGCTGAAGATGTTTGCAAACTCTTTAGCCTTGTCTTTTGCGTGCTGGGCTCCACTATCATTGAGGATGGGGATATTCATGGAGCCTCCTCCACTCGTTAGTTGCTTAATTGTCCACCGCCATTCATGACTGGATGAGGCAGGACTGCAGAGCTATATCTGATCTGTTGATTGTGGAATCGCTTAGTTGTGTCTATAGCCTGCTGCTTCTGCTGTTAGCATGCATATAGTCCTATGTTGCAGCTTCCCCAGGTTGGCACCTCTTTTTTAGGTAGGCTTGATGCTGCTCCTGGCATGCTCTTCTCTACTCCTCATTGGCCAGGGTTGGTCCCCAGGCTTGATAATGGTAGAGTGAGGGATATGCCGGGCCATGAGGTTACAGATTGTGGTGGAATACAATGCTGCTGATGGCCCACAGCGCCTCACGGATGTCCAGTTTTGAACTGCTAGATCTGTCCTATTAACACAGCGGTAGTGCCACATAACACGGTGTCCTCAGTGTGAAGACGGGACTTCATCTCCACAGGGACTGTGCGGTGGTCACTGCTCTCATGGACCGATGCATCTGTGCCAGATAGATTGGTGAGGGCGAGGTAGATTAGGTTTTTCCCTCATGTAGGTTCTCTCACCACCTGCCGCAGTCCCAGTCTGGCAGCTATGTCCTTCACGACTCGGTCAGTAGTGAAGTCCCCCATCCAGAGTACATCTGTGCCCTTGCTACCCTCAGTGCTTCTTCAAAGTGGTGTTCAACATGGAAGAATACTGATTTGTCAGCTGAAGGAGGACGGTAGCTGGTAATCAGCAGGAGGTTTCCTTGCCCATGCTTGACCCGAAGCCATGAGACTTCATGGGGTCTGGAGCCAATGTTGAAGACTCCCAGGGCCACTCCCTCCTGACTGTATACCACTGTGCGGCCACCTCTGGTAGGTTTGTCCTGCTGGTGGGACAGGACCTACCCAGGGATGGTAATGGAGGAGTCTGGGACATTGGCTGAAAGGTATGAGTCTGTGAGTATGACTGTCAGACTGTTGCTTGACTAATCTGTGGAACAGTTCTCTCAATTTTGGCACAAGTCCCCAGATGTTAGTGAGGAGGATTTTGCAGGGTCAACTAGGTTGTGTTGTGTCATGTCATGTCCGAAGCCGGTGCCAGGGTCAATGCCGGGTGGGTCATCCAGTTTTATTCTTGTTTTTGTCGTGGTTTGTTACAATTGAGTGAATTGCTAGGCTAATTCAGAGGGCAGTGAAGGGTCAATCACATTGCTGTGGGTCTGGAGTCACATAGGCCAGACCGGGTAAGGATGGCCGGTTTCCTTCCCTAAAGGACATTAGTGAACCAGATGGATTTTTACAATATTCCAATAGTTTCATGGTCACCATTACTAATATTAGATTTTTATTAAGTATCTTTAAAAGAAGACTATTGTTTTTATAGATTACTGTAATAGAAAGTTGTAGTCCACATTTTTGGCTATTGCATGAAGTTTTACCGTGGTACATTTTGGAAGGAGTAGCAATTTGTTATACGGAAGTGTAAAATGGACGCTAAAGTCACAGGGCATTCCTTGCAGGCAGATCAGTATCTAAAACAAAGATGGGTGAAATGCTTTGGCTGTATCCCTTCACTAGTTCTGTTGAAGGGTCACATAAAAGCATAACCTTTCTTGCCCGCTCTTCAGATGATGGACCTGTTGGGATTTTTCATTTTCTGTTACTTGCTTTGCAATGTCTTTAATAGTTTTGATCATTTTTGTTGGAGTGCATGTGATGTTTGCCCGGCATGGACAAAAGTAGCTCCAGTACATCGAATCTCATGATGGCATAACAGCGCAAGCCTTTATCCAGAAATAAATGCAACAGCCAAAGTTTGCTGCCTGTACAATAATTCTATTAAAAACACTTTTTGCCGTGGTTCCATCGTGACTCCAGCTGCAGTATTGTAGCCAAGAGCATCTAATAAATATGGTTTCATCATGTTAGCTTCAACCCAGGGTTTTTCAGCACTTCGTTTGATCTACGTTTTCCCAAAACAGTCTAAAAATTGTATAATCCTGAAGTCCCATACAATTATTTAAAAAAATAGATCTGTACTACATTTTGTTTTTAGCATGATGCACCCAACCCATCCCTTAAAACACTTAACTTTTTGACTTTATAATTGGATTTTGGTTTGAAAAGAGAGACTTGCATTTATATAGCGCCTTTCACGACCACCGGACATCCCAAAGCGCTTTACAGTCAATGAAGTGTAGTCACTGTTGTAATGTGGGAAACGCGGCAGGCAACACAGCAAGCTCCCACAAACAGCAATGTGATAAATGACCAGACAATCTGTTTTATTGACAATTGAGGGATAAATATTGGCCAGGGCACCGGGGATAACTCCCCCCGCTCTTCGAAATAGTTCTACGGGATCGTTTGCATCCACCCGAGAGCAGACGGGACCTCTGTTCGGGGTCTCATTCGAAAGACGGCACCTCCGATAGTTCGGTGCTCCCTCAGTGCTGCACTAGAGTGTCAGCCTAGATTTTTGTGCTGAAGTCTCTGGAGTGGGACTTGAGCCCACAACCTTCTGACTCCGAGGAGAGAGCTACCCGTTGAGCCACAGCTGGCACTAATTGAATTAAAAAAATCCTTTCAATAGCGAGGCCTGGATTGAAAATAGCCTTCACTTGCAGTTTACATTGGTTTTGCCATAAAGCAGTAATTTGATATGTGATCTGAGGTTCATCTTTTGGACAGATTATTTCGACTGGTTACTTGCTCCTTCTTTGCAGCAGTGCAGGCAGACTGAGAAATTCAAATGGTGATGTAAACTTTGCTGTCAAAATAAATTGGTTAGTGAGTTTAAAGGTGGTATACTGTTGCAACAGTAAAATAATCCCAATTTTTCCAGAATTGAATTCATTTGTGTGTGTGTGTGGTTAGATAATTACATTTTTGTTTATTCAGTGGAAACCTCACTTTCATCAAAATAGGGTTGTGTATGGTTTGATGTGCAATAAAACAATGGCTCTTCAGGTGGGAGAAAGGATAGTTAAAAGCTTTTCATTAGGTTACAGTGACTGAATAAATTCTTGGCCTTAACATGAACATGGATAGAGCACAATCCAGAGACTGTTTAGATAGTTTAGAGCTGGAATGTGTCCACCTTGAGCTGTGCACACTAACAATACATGACTTACTTGAGCTTATCCAAAACTCTGCTGCCCATATCCTAACTCTCACCAAGTCCCGTTCATCCAAAACTCCTGTGCTTGACCTACATTGGCTCACTGAATTCCCATCCTTGTTTTCAAATCCTTCCATGGCTTCCCCCCCCCCCTCCCCCTATCTCTGTAACCTCCACCAGCGGTACAATCTTCCCAGATCTATGCGCTCCTCCAATTCTGGCCTCTTGCACACTGCCAATTTCCTTCGCTCCACTATTGGTGGCCATGCCTTCAGCTGCCTAGGCCCTAAGCTCTGGCATTTTCTCCCTAAACCTCCCTCTCTCTCTCTCTCTCTCTCTCAAGATGTGCCTTACAACCTACCTCTTTGACCAAGCTTTTGGTCATCTGTCTTAATATCTCTTTAGGTGGCTTTGTGTCAGATTTTATTTGCTAACGCTCCTGTGAAATGCCGTGGGACATTATGTTAAAGATGCTATATAAATGCAAATTGTTAAGCTCAGGCTTTTACTTAATGCAGAAGTTGGCTGCAGAAAGGGGTCGGTCAATTATCTCTTAATATAATACTGTTGATCACTTTCTCTGCTTTTTATCAGTTCCTGTATTTTGTGTAGTTTGCTTGCTGTTCTGGGAGAAGTTTGTATTCACAGTTTAAAAAAAAACGAAAGCTGAATGCACGAGAGAGACTTGCGTCACTACTGCACCTTTCATGGCCTCAGGACGTCCCAAAGCAACTTTGCAACCCACGATGTACTTTTTCCCCGCCAAACATCCACGTTATGCATGCATGTCTGCAGGCATTTTGAATTTTTTTTTTTTCCCCTGTTGTCCAGATGTAAAGTTTTGCAAGTGTTTCTAGGTTCTCCTTGTTTACATGTTTTGTGATTTAAGAAGTTAGTGGTTTGTATTCTCCAATGAGCCAAACTTTTAGTAATTCTTGAGCTCAGCTTGAAATGATTGCGGAGGTGATACAAAACGTGAGGCATAGTTGCTGAGCAATACTTGACACAGCAAGGGCGCTGTGTGCAACTTGCTTGTGAATTTGCCATTTTGTAGTCTTCACCACATTTGAAAGTGGTTTGACAGGTCATAACCTCTCAATAAACAACATTTATATATTTTTTAACTAGACTGGATAAATCGCCAGCTGGGTATTCCGAGGTTGTAGAGAACTCAAAGCAAATGCTTTTTCCAATAAATCTAGTTCTGTTAACCCAATGTGCTGTAATTACGTCCATCTCATAATTAACATTAGCTGCCACAAAATGCTTCCTTGGATGTTTCTGATTTTTGAAAACCTGCCCTGTGCACCGGTAGGATCATCAGTATATTTCCGTGTTCTTTACTGCCATAGTACAGGGTGTTCACATTTCCCACCCACTCGGTATGCAGGGTGGTGCATGTTATTAAACTCTGACTCGGTCAGCAAGTACAACATTTTGTGATCGAGAAATACAGAAGAACATCCCAAGATCAGTTTCTGATCTGTACTTAATTTGCTAATCTTTGGTGGGGTAGCAGTGTAGGCATCACAATGGGCCTTATTGTCTTGAGGCTATGGAAAGAAAAAATCTGGCAGGGTCCTTATCCAGTGACTCATACTGGAAAATGTGTGTATAGTAGTCAGGTGAGATTGGTTTAGGCTTTGCCGTTGTACCTCCCCCTCCCCCACAGCCAATAACCTGTCAACACTCCCTGTTAAGATACACATTTGAAGGTTGACCACTTTAAGAAAGCACTGGAATGCTGTATCACAGAATCATAGCAATTTACAGCACGGAAGGAGGCCATTTCGGCCCATCGTGTCCATGCGAGGCTATCCAGCTAATGCCACTTTCCAGCTCTAGGTCCATAACCCTGAAGGTTACAGCACTTCAGGTGCACATCCAAGTACTTTTTAAATGTGCTGAGGGTTTCTGCCTCTACCACCCTTTCAGGCAGTGAGAGCCAAGTCCTCCACAACCTGTAGGTGCTTGTTGAATTGTACCTGAGCAGGTGTTGACAAGCTCATGAGAAAATCGGTTGGAGGGGGTTCCAAATAACTAGAGGAATCTCTAGTTGGGAATGGGATTGAAAGTGAGCAGAACAAGAACAAACTGGTGTGTAGTCCTTCCCAAACATCTGTGTATAATGTAGGGTGTGAGGCATTTGAGTGTTGCTTGATTTACTATTTCAAGCAAAAGGAGGAAAGAAAAAACAGCACTAACTTTTCTCTGAGGATTCAGCAGGTTATGGGGCACAGTTTGTACAATCTGTGCAAGAGGTAGACATGATTTCCTTGTTCCCTGCATGCTTGTTATACGGCAAAATTGGCACAATGTGTTCTTGGATTGAGTGTACTTGTAACACAATGAGTGATGTAACTTCTGAGTTCTTGGGTGTCCATCAGGATTCAGAAGGAAGGGCGTTGCTGACAGTAAGTCAACCAATGACACCTAGTGACATTCCTAATTTGGGAAAATGTACAAAATTAGAAAGCAGGAGTATCTTGGGGTGACATTGTTTACTAAGAATAGTTTTGTTTAACTTCTTTCCTCTTAGTACCGTGGCCTCTCAGCACTGACCTTTCATGTGCAGTGTTACTATGACTGCTGTTGAAATTTCCATGATTGCTTTGAGCATGGAATCATGAAAATATGTAACTCTGGAATTCAACAACTGCGTTAATTCCCATTATGTATATCGAGCTTTAATATTTTTTGGACATTTCTCTTGGCTATAAATGCACTCTGGGTACAGTATATGCAGGATCATGCCCCGATAGAATTTTATTATATATATCATTTCTATGTTGATTCATAATAGGCTTGGATTTTAAACACAATTATTTCAGGATAGGTAATTTTTACAGATGGGCAAAGAGTCAACCACTGGATGAACTGTAATCTGTCCTGTATTAACTCCACATGGAGCCAGAATGATTGTAACTTCTCTCGGAGCTCCAGGGCAGACAAGAAAATTTATGTTCAACTGCTCAGAGCAATTCCATAATAAGCTGATGTTACTGAGCTTTGTAGCAAGTGATTAAAATTTTCTACAGGAGTAGAAAGAAATATGACTAATTTAAAATGATATAATTGCATTTACTTGAACTTGTTCATCAACAGGATAAAATGAACTTTGACTTAATAAAAACAGACATCTTAATGTGCTTAAATTGCTTTTGGCCGTGGCAGTTCCAAGAAAGAGGCACATGCAACATGATTTTAAAAAAAACAGGCAGGTTGCATTGCTCAACACTTTGGGCCCAAGTTTCGGGCCGTGCCTAGAACGGCGCAGCCCCGACCTGGACGCCCATTTGTCGCGCCACAAAGTGCGCCTAAAAAAAACTTCCAGATTCTCCGGCTCCCGGCAAGTCCTCTGGCCCTTGGCGCGGCAAAAGCTGTAGGGGGCGGAGCTACGTCCCCGCGCTGAAAACAGTGCCGGGACCTCTGCACATGCGCGCTCCAGGCGCCCAAAACTGTGTGGGAGGGGCCCGAAGCACACAGCCCCTAGCCCTGGCCGAATGGCCTCACTGGGGCTGCGTGCATAAAGCTGCCTCCCACGGCCAGCTCCTGTTTCCTCCGGACCGGACCCGACTTGACTCCCGCTCCCCTCCGCCCTGATCCGCGCTCCCGACGCCCCCCCCCCCCCCCCCCGGACCCGACGCCACCTACCTGTCAATCCGGTAAGTCTAAGCTCGAAGTCTTGGGTCCGGTCCGTTCAGCCTCCCTCTCCTTTCTCTCTCTCTCACCCCCTCCCCCTCCCTTCCTTCACACCCCCCCCTCGCCTCACTCCCTTCTCGCCCTCACTCCCTTCTCGCCCTCACTCCCTTCTCGCCCTCACTCCCTTCTCGCCCCCCCCCCTCCTTCCCTCGCTGTCAGACAGAGATAGAGACACACACAGACAGACACACACAGAGACACCCTGGGGGGGGGGTGGGGGGAGGGATATCCCAGCACGCTGTTGGAGGGCTACCGGTGCTGCAGTCGGTAAGTAGAAAATGTTTTATTTATTGATTTAAAAAAAAAATTATTTCTTAATTTTTTTTGATTGATTTATTGATGTTTTTTTCATTTATTATTGATGACTCTTTATTTGTAAAACTGAAGTGTTTAATGTTTGTAAACTTCCCTTTAAACCCCCCCTCCCCCCATTCCCTACGCCTGATTTGTAACCTACGCCTGATTTTCTAAAGTGTAGACAAGGTTTTTTCGAGCATACAAAAATTTTCACTTACTCCATTCTAAGTTAGTTTGGAGTATGAAAACAGGCGTAAGTGGCCGGACACGCCCCCTTTTGAAAAAAAAAATGCTGTTCTGTTCCAACTGACTAGAACTGGAGCAAACTAAATGCTGAGAATTTGAATTTCTAAGATACTCCGTTCTACACCAGTTGCTCCAAAAAATCAGGAGCAATTGAGGCCGAAACTTGGGCCCTTTGTAACTATCTCGCTGCCGCACTGCACAACATTCTGATTTTCCACTTTAAAAGATTTATCATTTGCAAAGGCAGCAACCTGTACGGTGCTTCTAAAGTCGCAAAATGTCCCAGAGTGTAGTGCGATCGGACATCGGCCAGGGGTTCAGGAGCGAGGTTAGGGAGGTGACTGAAGAAATACCAAGTTTCAGAACTGGTTCATCAAATTTGAGATCCAAAATTGGTACTTTTCAAATTAGAGGAGATTTAACACTGGTACTGCTTATAAAAGCCAGTGTGGAGATGATTTAGGAGATGGAAACTGAATATCCTAATGGTAAAGTCCTAGTTCACTTGTCGGAAGCTGTATTGTCACAGCAGTGATGGATGCATCATGCTCAGGCTGTCTCTGAAACCCGGTTTCAACTCCCACAGCCTGCTGACATTTTAGTTAGTTTGCAAATGGCTGAGTATTTTTCTTTTTGTCTTCCTCCTCATTAAATGCCAGTTTAGAGAGAGCCATTGGTCAAAGATATGACCATTTATATGTGGGGCTTTATATGGGATGAAATGTGTAGTGTTTGCGGAGGAGGTGTCAATGCACCTGGCATCCTGTTTGCATTGTAGATCAGGTAACCTTCAGTAATGCAAGATATTTTCGTATGGAGTTGAACTGAACAGCTTAAAATACAAATTCCATGAGAATATCTCGAGTGAAACTATGTACCCACATCAGAGAAGCGGTGATATTTGAATCTTTACTAGCCTTGTGCTGACCTCTTTAATTTGCTTTGCTGTATTGAGAAATGTTTGTAAAACAGTCCTTCCACATTGTATATTTTGTTCTTTGCAGATCCCAATACTCCAAATGTTCAGGTGACTAGACTAACGCTGATGTGTGCAACTGCACCTCAGCCCTTAATCCTGGATTTAACAGGTGAGTGAAGCTCCCTGCTTGAGACCTACACAATCTTTAAATGTGCACAGCTGTATATTTCACAATTTGGTGTCAAAAATGATTTATCGTTTACGAGTATGAACCTGCGTCTCCATGTCTTACTGTCAGTTTGAATTTGAAGTGTTTCAGATGTACCTTTTCTGTACCATTTGCTGTTTTTATACGATCATCTTTCAGTCTTTGAAAGCTGAAAATTGTAAGTTTCTCCAGTCTTTCTTCATAACTTAGTCCTTTGATAGGAGCCAGTTGCATTCC
Organism: Pristiophorus japonicus; assembly: GCF_044704955.1. NCBI lineage: Eukaryota > Metazoa > Chordata > Chondrichthyes > Pristiophoridae > Pristiophorus > Pristiophorus japonicus. The sequence goes on along the minus strand of NC_091992.1, from coordinate 127,871,114 downwards.
CTCCAGGGCTTAAATATCTCCCTTGTGTCTTGGTGACCAGGAATGGGTACAGTTCTCGCGGACCAGAGCCCTGTATAGTTTTTGGATGATTTCCTCTGACTTAGGATATTATTGGCTATATAGATCTGCATTCTGAGAGTTTTGTTTACAGCTCCACAATGATTGGTCATGTTGCATGTCAAATCTAGTAAAACCCCACAACCTTTTTCATCCTTGCCTATTCGAACACTAATCACGGACACAGTGTTTCCCATTTTTCCTTCTATGGCAGTATTTTACACTTCGCGTTAAATGTCACGTGTCCCATTAACATATATTTGTTTTAATTTATTTTATATTCCTGAATTGCCTCATCAAATTCAATTGCCCTCTTAATTTGATGCCTGTGATTTAACCAGGTGACATTGAATTTCTGAATCCAAACCACAAGTGCAAGTCAAAAACCAGAAGTTACCTCGTGTTCCATTTTATGTTTTGGCGGGTTCAAGGCAGCTTGGGAGCAGATATTTCAATGTAGCAATAAAAGGGAAGAGCTGTTAAGTGTTAGCGATCAGCTCTTTTATTACATGCAGGATTGTGGGAAAATTCAATAGCTTGTACTCTAAGCAGCCACCTTGCATGTTATAGATTTTGTGATGTTTTCAGCAAACTAGCGGTCAAAAGCTAGTTGCTGAAGTGCGTAACACGCGAGATGTAGGTCTTTTGTACATGGACCTATGTTTGACACTCTGCTTCAAAGCTCATATCTGATCGTTCACCAAGACGACATACTTCCTTCTCTGCAACATTGCCTGCGCTCACACTCCTTGTTCTCGTCTACAAATCCCTCCACTTATGTAACTATCTTCTGTTCTATCCTGGCTTTCACTGCCTACTCTAGTCCGCAGTGTGTCCTCTTGCCTCCACTCAGTGGCTGAGCCTTCAGTCATCATTCCCTGTTGGGAACACTCTTCCCAAAGTGCTCTCTTCCCACTGTCAAAAGCCTCCTCAAAATATATATTTCAATTGTGCTTTCAGTAACCTTGCTTTAACTGCTTCCCAAAGTTCAGCTTAGTATCTGCCATTTTTCTTTAAAGTGCCTCAGGATCCTTCACTACATCAAGGACACTATACAAGTGTAAGCTGTTTACACGTGTCCAAACTAGTGTAAAATAAATAATGGGACTCCTTTTGTCTTTATTTTCAGGTGATCTTGAGAACTTTAAAAAACATCCATTTGTGCTGAAAGAGGGCGTTGAATACAAGATAAAAATCAGCTTCAAGGTTTGTTACTGTACTTGAAATCATTAGTATGATATAGAGATCACTGAGTATTTTAAATGTCACTGTGCTGTATCTGGCTTCATGAATTCAAGCAAATGTTCACTTGCTATCGCCTGTAGCCTCCCATCTCTCGCGCTGTGCAGCCCCTACCCCCTTAGTGCAATACCAGGAATGCTGTATCACCACGAGCCATCAGGCAAGCAGTTCCTTGCTTTAAGATGAACAGATTTGCAATGTTAATCAGCTTGTCAGATAAACAAATGGTTCCATCGTCATGTTTGTGAGGCTGCCTCCACTTTATGCTAAGGAAGCTTAGAATTCAGAATTATGACTGCCTGGTTCAATTTTTAGACTTCTCCCTGTTAATATCACCTTCCTGTATGAAAGAAAATAGACTAGCTGGGAAAACTGGCAGAAAAATCAAAACAACCCAGTGGGAATTTTTAGGAAGCTACTATAATTAGAATCCACCTAACCAGCTTTACTGTAGGCACGAAGGTTATTTTAATATGTACTGGTAACACCCATTTAGGCTGAAACAGACGGACCGTGTGTGTAAATTCTCAGCGTGCAGCATGTCTGGGCCTGACAGCAGCAGCCTGGAATGCCTGCCCTTTGTGCTTTTTCTTGCCCAACCCCCTTTGCTGCGTGCCTGTAGGTTGTGACTCGTGCTTCTCTGGCTATCAATACCCTAATGGTGCCTTGTCTAAAGCAGTGAATCTTGTGAAAGTCTGGATGGTGAGCATTGGCAGCAAATTGACTATAAAAAAGATTTGCATTTATATAGCACCTTTCATGACCACCGGACATCTCAAAGCACTTTACAACCGATGAAGTACTTTTGGTGTGTAGTCATTGTTGTAATGTAGGAAATGCAGCAGCCAATTTGCGCACAGCAAGCTCCCACAAACAGCAATGTGATAATGACCAGATAATGTGTTTTTTATGTAGATTGAGGAATAAATATTGGCCAGGACACCGGGGATAACTCCTATGCTCTTCTTTGAAATAGTGCCACGGGATCTTTTGCGTCCACCTGAGGGGGCAGATGGGCCTCGGTTTAACGGCACCTCCGACAGTGCAGCCCTCCCTCAGCACTGCACTGGAGTGTCAGCCCTCCCTCAGCACTGCACTGGAGTGTCAGCCCTCCCTCGGCACTGCACTGGAGTGTCAGCCCTCCCTCGGCACTGCAGTGGAGTGTCAGCCCTCCCTCGGCACTGCACTGGAGTGTCAGCCCTCCCTCGGCACTGCACTGGAGTGTCAGCCCTCCCTCGGCACTGCACTGGAGTGTCAGCCCTCCCTCGGCACTGCACTGGAGTGTCAGCCCTCCCTCGGCACTGCACTGGAGTGTCAGCCCTCCCTCGGCACTGCACTGGAGTGTCAGCCCTCCCTCGGCACTGCACTGGAGTGTCAGCCCTCCCTCGGCACTGCACTGGAGTGTCAGCCCTCCCTCGGCACTGCACTGGAGTGTCAGCCCTCCCTCGGCACTGCACTGGAGTGTCAGCCCTCCCTCGGCACTGCACTGGAGTGTCAGCCCTCCCTCGGCACTGCACTGGAGTGTCAGCCCTCCCTCGGCACTGCACTGGAGTGTCAGCCCTCCCTCGGCACTGCACTGGAGTGTCAGCCCTCCCTCGGCACTGCACTGGAGTGTCAGCCCTCCCTCGGCACTGCACTGGAGTGTCAGCCCTCCCTCGGCACTGCACTGGAGTGTCAGCCCTCCCTCGGCACTGCACTGGAGTGTCGGCACTGCACTGGAGTGTCGGCACTGCACTGGAGTGTCGGCACTGCACTGGAGTGTCGGCACTGCACTGGAGTGTCGGCACTGCACTGGAGTGTCGGCACTGCACTGGAGTGTCGGCACTGCACTGGAGTGTCGGCACTGCACTGGAGTGTCGGCCCTCCCTCGGCACTGCACTGGAGTGTCAGCCCTCCCTCGGCACTGCACTGGAGTGTCAGCCCTCCCTCGGCACTGCACTGGAGTGTCAGCCCTCCCTCGGCACTGCACTGGAGTGTCAGCCCTCCCTCGGCACTGCACTGGAGTGTCAGCCCTCCCTCGGCACTGCACTGGAGTGTCAGACGAGATTTTTATGGGCAGCATCAGGGCTGAGCTTGCTCATGCGCTTGGCTGACATCCAACAGGCATTAGCAGATAGCAATCAGCAACAGAAACCCCCAAGCTACGGGTGTGGAGACCAATTGTAGCACCTCAACTAACTTCTGCTAAGCTGTTGCAAACCAGAGACGAGACTGGGGTGTTCCTGGTCTGTATACGTCATGTGATTCTCTTAGTAGGATGTATTTGTTTTGTAATGTTGGTGGTCCAGATTATCAAACTGCGACTGCATAAATCTAGGATTAAGTATTCTGGTTACAAAGCAGAGTGCTGTTAAGTGTTTTCAGATGGTTTCATAAACCAAAGTATGGGTTATTTCTATTGTCTCGATGGGAGTGCTACAATTGTTGTGCCTCTTGACCAGGCAGGAGAAAAATCAGCCCAGGTTCCTGCTTCTGATCACTATGCCGTTAGCGCTGCTGCATGTTCCACATGTGGGGACAGGATTAGACCTTTCAGTGATGCGCTTTCATGCTTGGAGCCTGCTGGAGCGTGTCAAAGCTCATGTGAGAAACTGCCATTGTACCCCAATGCAAGCCCCCATCCTTGTGGTGGGAGGAGAGGAAATAGTTACCGCTTTGGAAATCCATCCATGTAGCCATTCTGCCGCACGTACAGTTTTAACTTTGTGGGTCCATGTCTATACCAGCAGTGGGGTGTCTGGCAGCGCTAACTGCTGATCTACTTCATGCCAGTGGAGAAATGACGTTCACAAACGGGGAAGTGTGTTGAGGAGCAGGTTGATTGTTAGATGCAGGAAGTTTTGTGTTCAGAAATGAGCGTGTATTTAATGTGTTGACTTGTGATGACAGTTAAACCACTGCAAGGATTAGTATCCATTGCATCGATAACTGAACGGCCATGTGCTTACTGAACCCCTCTATTTCTCCAGGTCAACAAAGAAATAGTCTCTGGGCTGAAATATGTTCAGGCAACATTTAGGAAAAAAATAAAAAGTGAGTACAAGTGTATAACACGCTCTTACCGCATAATTAAAGGTCTGTCTGTAAGGTACTTGCCCGGACAATCTACTCCCCTTTTCCAAAAAGCAGTCTATTCCTCCTCTCCCCTCCCCCACCAAGTTGCAGACACTCTTCACAAAATAATACGGATCTCAAATAATACAACCTTTATGTTGCATCGGATAAAACTGATGCCATGGGGGTTTTTTTTTAATGCTTTTTTGACGTATTTAGAATTCTTAGTTACTTTAAAATTGATCTGATTTGAATCTTGTGCTGATGGGGTAGAAATCAGTTCTGGTTGCTGGTAATAAATTAGATTATAAATGAGCAATAAAGTTTTGAGTTCAAAGTTACTCTAGGGGATAGATTTAGAAAATTGGTATGTCTGATGGTGACTTAAACATCCTGCAAATCTGAAATGAAAATAAATGATGCCAATTCACTGCAGCTCTGACTGCCTCTGAAAAGAGAAATCTTTCCCAGCATTGCTTTCTATTTTAAAAAAAAAAATCTTTAGGGGTTTTCATGAGGCATAAGTCAAAGCATCAGCCGCAATGTTGTGTACTGCACACAGGAATCATTGGGTGTCACTTCAGTGAGGTATAAGTGAGCACTAACCATCCCAACTGAAGATGCAGGTTGTATTTTTAGGCTCACGCTAGATATTTCACATTTCCCCTAGGTCAAAGACCACTCCTGTAGGTGAACCCTCACTACCTAGGGACCAGAGCGTGATATTTGGTTAATGTAGCATTACCCAGGGGTTGAACAGAAACTCGTGGTACTGTAATGAACTCACAGAATTAACACTGGTGCCATCCTGTTCTGTTAGTGAATAGTTGAAGAATTGTCCAATTGTGAGATTTGGACTATAAATTGCAAATCGGATTTATTATGGTTAAGCATCGACAGCCATCTGTACAGAAGCCTTCCGTTGATTACGGATTCTCAGGTGTGCAGCACTTTAACTCTGGACCAACATCGGCAACACAGATCTTGTACGTGAGATTTTGTGGCCATGATCAGAGTCTTCAGGTATTCCCCTCTATCCCGATGAAAAGGGAAGTATTGAGGGAGGATAGACGAAGGTATGTCTCTGTCTAGGGGCATCCTCCTATGCAGGCTGCATTACTTGAGTCCAAAGTCACAGGCTGTGGTCCATTTGCACAGAATGTAGGGTTGTCACCCAGCCAGCTTTACCCGGACCACCTCGAATGCTAGTCCCTCAATCCATTCAAACCTAATTCCAGTCACCTTTGCACTAATTGACCAACTTCAGAATGAAGTAAGGAGCCTGTCCTGTCTGTATCTACAGGGAGTGCCTGCTTACCAGTAATGGGTCTTGTCCTGAAACTAGGCTACATTCCAATATGGGTTAAATGTGGATTCTGTTTAAAGTAAGCCCATTAAAGTGGTCTAAGAACCATGTACTTCTCCATGGCCTTCTATTAGTTTTATGACTAATAGGATCATTTTCTTATCTGGCATAGTGCATTCAAAGGCCTATAAGGCCTTATAATTTACTGAGACTAACTCCAGACAGCAAGGGGTGATCTAATTGAGGTGTATAAGATGATTAAAGGAATTGATAGAGTAGATAGGGATGAACTATTTCCTTTGATGGAGGAGTCCAGAACAAGGAAGCACAACCTTAAAATTAAAGCTAGGCAGTTGAGGCTGGGTGAGTTGAAAACTTCAAAACTTGAAGAGTTGATAGGTTTTTGTTAGATAAGGGGATTGAGGTTTACCAAGGCAAGTAGCTGGAGGCCAGGATCTAATTGAATGGCGGAACGTGTTCCTGTGTTCCGAGGTGGTAGAGAACGGGGTCAATAATGGGTCTTTGAGTGCAAGCTGGGTGGAAAGAAATGTCTCATGTTTTAAATAACCATGGTTCACGCTGGGTGGTTGGGAGTTGTACATCAGAAGCAGATTTGTGTTGCAGATCTGTCCGTCCGACGACTCATTAAAATACGTCTTTTTCTTGTGCACTTTGAACAGTTGATACGTCTGACTACATGGTGGGGAGCTATGGTCCCCGAGACACCGAATACGAGTTCCTGACCCCACAGGAAGAAGCACCCAAAGGAATGATGGCGAGGGGCACCTATAACATCAAATCCCTTTTCACAGATGATGACCAGTTCAAACACCTCGCCTGGGAGTGGCAGCTCAACATCAAGAAGGAATGGAACGATTAATCAATATAAGACCAGCCGTAGTCCATCCAATAGAGGAAATGAAAAATACACCTCCTGTACCAAAGTTATCTTTTTTTGAAAAGGAACAAAAAAAAGTATTCGATTTATACTGCACAGCGAGATCATTGGCAAAAAAAATCAACCCATTCTTTTGTGAGACACAGGTCAGAGGCATGGCTACATGTTTCATTCCACAATCTCATTTTAATTCGTCCCCTTCGTTCTGCCAACAGCTGCCTTTTGGGGGGAGAGGGGGCTGCAGTTTTTTTCTTTAGAGGAAGCGATGAGTAAATCAGACTCGGCTTGGCGTCTTGATCTCCTGCAGTGGGGATTTGACCACTTCTTGTTTATTTGTTAAGCGCAGTGCTAAGCTTGGAAATCTAAATGATCACAATAATGTTTCAACCAGGCGAAAGAATATAATATAAATCTTTAGAGGCAGTTCTCTTTCTCAGATTTAAATAAATCCTGTAATTTTTATTCTGTGTAACCATGTTGCCTTATGTACGCTAAAATTGTTTTTGGAAATAATCGCTGAAGAAAAAAAAAAAATCATGATAGAATTTCTTAGTCTTTTATACCAGTAGCATGGATCCAGAACCCATTTTGTCTGACGGGTGTGATAACGCTGCATCAGAGCTAGTCGGATCAGTGCTGATGTTTCTGAAGTGATTACACGCCTATTAAAAGTAGTATTTGAGTATTGAAGGCCTACAGTTCATAGAGGGATTTTCTTAGTGCTGTGTCTTGGTATGATGTATAACTGCAATGGGGGGAATCCTGTACAGGTTTGCAAGTAGCTGATCATTAATCAAGTTGCCTATCCACCATTTCAACAGTAGATGGAAAAGTATGAGCAAGAAAAGCAGCAGCATTGTTATAAATATTCTTTTGTAAATTGCCTTGAGTGTTGGAAAGAGATGGTGGAAATAACTTTATGCCTCTTTGTAATGTGTGCCTCACGTCAATCTGCGTCAGTATTTAATTCCTGGATCCTGTGCTCTGCATTTGCCCGATCGTCCAGCTAAGTTTATTTTGACGAGTTCAGTTTTTAAATGTGGCATATTTGAAAAATAGCGATCTGAGCAGCCAGCATATATCATTGGAAGTCTGTAGCCATTGAGGTTAGAACTGGGACCAAATGTGATTTTACCTGTTTGTCTTGCCATATACCCGCTCTTCCCCTTTTACAATAATGGATTTTTTATGTTCTCTTGTGACTCCTGTGTAGACTGGACATTAACAGGTTAAAGAGCAAAAGCATCATTTTCACAGCAAGTATAATAAAATATTCATCCTAAATACTTGTCGTTTTTTTTTGTCTGTCAACAACAACTTGCATTTATATAGCGCCTTTTAACATAGTAACACATCTCGAGGCACTTCACAGGAGATACTGGGACAGCTGGCCAAAGGCTTGGTCAAAGAGCTGGGTTTTAAGGAGTGACTTAAAGGAGGAGAGAGAGGTGGAGAGGTTTATTAATAATGTTTATATGGCGCCTTTAACGTAGTAAAACATTCCAAGGTGCTTCACATGACCTATTGTTGATTGGTCCCCTTGGAGGATAAGCCACACCCTGAATTTTCTTTGGAATGTCTAATTGGAACCACCCAGCCCAAGTTCTGACTTTGCAAATTGTAATTTGATCCATTCTGACTTCAGAAGCCAGAGAGCACAGATCGCGAACCAAGTTCCAGCCAAAGTCCCCTACCCTAGCGTAAGTGCATCCCTCCCCTAGCTGAAGTCTCCACGCGCCCCCCGCCCCCACTCTCTTCTGCCCTACCGCCAGCTCTTGCCGCCCCCCACCCCCCAGCACTTGGAGGAACAAATGTGGGGCCCTGGTTCCGGGCCGGTGGGTGGGTGGCGGAGTCCAGAGGACACAGGCGCAGAAGGAACAGAAAAGTGTTAGTACAAATAGTCTGAAATTCGACACCGAACCACAAGAAGAAATTAAGGCAGATGACCAAAAGCTTGTTTAGAGGGAGGTTTTAAGGAGCATCTTGTGGAAAGGGAAATGGAGGGAGGGAGTTCCAGAGCTGAGGGCCCAAACAGCTGAAGGCACGTCCACCGATGGTTGAGCAGTTATAATGAGGGAAGTTCAAGAGGCCAGAATTTGAGAAGCGCAGACATCTTGTGGTGTTGTGAGGCTGAAAAAGATTAGTGATAGGGAGGGGCAAGTCCATGGAGTGACTTGTAAACCAGGATGAGAATTTTGATAGAGGCATTTAACCGGGAGCCAATGTAGGTTAAAGCACAGGGGTGGTGGGTGATCGAGACTCCCGAATGGCCTGCTCCTGCACCTATTTTCTATGTTTCTATATAACGTTCAGAAGAGAATTGGATAAATAATAGAAGGGTTTGTTTTACAGGGCAATGAGGAAAGAGCAGGGGAGTGGGGTTAATTGGATGGCACTACCGAAGAGCCAGCCCAAGCATGATGGCCACATGACGACCTGTGCCGTCACATCCTATGAATTGTAGAATTTTACAGTATGAAGGCATTTGGCTCATCCTGACTGCTGGCCCTTTGAAATAGTGCTATGGGATCTTTTACATCCACCTGAGAGCAGATGGGGCCTCGGTTTAACGTCTCATCCGAAAGACGGCACCTCCGACAGTGCAGCAGTCCCTCAGCACTGCATTGGAATGTCAACTTAGATCTTTCATGCTCAAGTCCCTGGAGTGGGACTTGAACCCACAACCTTCTGACTCAGGTGAGTGTGCTGCTCACTGAGCCACAGTTGACACCGCACGGAATCTGTATCCTTAGTACAATAACCAGCCTACGCTATCTGCTCCTGCATGAAGAATGGCCCATTAGAGAGCACCCAGCGCTGCCAGAACTTTTCTCCAGCTTAAACTGTGCCTTCTAGGAGACAAGATTGCATAGCATTAGGCCCAATTATCATCATAGGCAGTCCCTCGAAACGAGGATGACTTGCTTCCACGCCAAAAAGGGATGAGTTGTGTTTCAATGAAGGACCCAATATTCCAGGTCCTGAACTACATCCTGAAGGGTGGAAGATGCCTGTGCGTGCCCACGGGAGCTCGATTCAACAATAACTTGCATTTATATAGTGCCTTACTGTAGTTATATGTCTTGAGGTGCTTCACAGGAGCGTTATTCACCAAACTGCGTACGGCAATATTGGGACAGGTGACCAAAAGTTTGGTCAAAGAGATGGGTTTTTAGGAGCATCTTAAAGGAGGAGAGGTTTAGGGAGGAAATTCCAGGGCGGAGGACCAAGACAGCTGAAGGTACGGCTGCCCATGGTGGAGTGAGGGAAATTGGGGTTCCGCAAGAGGCCCTATTTGGAGCAACGCAGAGATCTCGGCGGGTTGTGGAGGTTAGAGATAGGGAGGAGGCAAGGCCATGGAGGGATTTGGAAATGAGGATGTAAATTTTAAAAATCGAGGCGTTGCCACACTGGGAGCCAAAGTAGGTCAGTGAACACAGTGGGTGATGGGTGAGCGGGACTTGGTGCGAGTTAGGACACGGGCAACAGAGTTTCAGATGAGCTCAAGCTTACAGAGGGTAGGAGGCCGGCCAGGAGACCAATGGAATAATAGAGTCCAAAGGCACGGATGAGGTTTGAGTCGTTCGGCCCTCAAGTGGGTGGAAGAGATCCAGCACCTCAGGCCAGACATCAGCGCTTCATTGAAACATAGAAAATAGGTGCAGGAGCAGGCCATTCTGCCCTTCGAGCCTGCACCGCCATTCAATGAGTTCATGGCTGAACATGCAACCTCAGTACCCCATTCCTACTTTCTCACCATACCCCTTGATCCCCCTAGTAGTGAGGAGTACATCTAACTCCTTTTTGAATATATTTAGTGAATTGGCCTCAACAACTTTCTGTGGTAGAAAATTCCACAGGTTCGCCACTCTCTGGGTGAAGAAGTTTCTCCTCATCTCTGTCCTAAATGGCTTACCCCTTATCCTTAGACTGTGACCCCTGGTTCTGGACTTCCCCAACATTGGGAACATTCTTCCTGCATCTAACCTGTCGAAACCCGTCAGAATTTTAAACGTTTCTATAAGATCCCCTCTCATTCTTATGCTGAGCCTTTATAGGCCGCCGACTCCCGCCTCTCTCAACGCTCCCTGGACTGCCCGACTGCTGAGCCTTTATAGGCCGCTGCCTCTCACCGACTCCCGCTTCTCTCGACGATCCAGGATGGTATGTTGCCTCCCTGGTGCAAGGGTCAAGGATGTCTCGGAGCGGGTGCAGGACATTCTAAAAAGGGAGGGAGAATAGCCAGTTGTCGTAGTGCACATTGGTACCAACGACAAAGGTTTTTTAAAAAAAAAAGGGATGAGGTCCTACAAAACGAATTTAAGGAACTAGGAGCTAAATTTAAAAAGTAGGATCTTAAAAGTAGTAATCTTGGGATTGCTACCAGTGCCACGTGCTAGTCAGAGTAGGAATCGCAGATGAATACGTGGCTTGAGCAGTGGTGCAGCAGGGAGGGATTCAAATTCCTGGGGCATTGGAACCGGTTCTGGGGAGGTGGGACCAGTACAAACCGGACGGTCTGCACCTGGGCAGGACCGGAACCAATGTCCTAGGGGGAGTGTTTGCTAGTGCTGTTGGGGATGAGTTAAACTAATATTGCAGGGGGATGGGAACCAATGCAGGGAGACAGAGGGAAACAAAAGCAAAAGACAGAAAGGAGATGAGGAAAAATGGAGGGCAGAGAAACCCAAGGCAAAGAACAAAAAGGGCCACTGTACAGCAAAATTCTAAAAGGACGCAGGGTGTTTTTAAAAAAAAAAAGTCTGAAGGCTTTGTGTCTTAATGCAAGGAGTATCCATAATAAGGTGGATGAATTAACTGTGCAAATAGATGTTAACAAATATGATGTGATCGGGATTACGGAGACGTGGCTCCAGGATGATCAGGGCTGGGAACTCAACATCCAGGGGTATTCAACATTCAGGAAGGATAGAATAAAAGGAAAAGGAGGTGGGGTAGCATTGCTGGTTAAAGAGGAGATTAATGCAATAGTTAGGAAAGACATTAGCTTGGATGATGTGGAATCTATATGGGTAGAGCTGCAGAACACCAAAGGGCAAAAAACGTTAGTGGGAGTTGTGTACAGACCTCCAAACAGTAGTAGTGATGTTGGGGAGGGCATCAAATAGGAAATTAGGGGTGCATGCAATAAAGGTGCAGTAGTTATAATGGGTGACTTTAATATGCACATAGATTGGGCTAGCCAAACTGGAAGCAATACGGTAGAGGAGGATTTCCTGGAGTGCATAAGGGATGGTTTTCTAGACCAATATGTCGAGGAACCAACTAGGGGGGAGGCCATCTTAGACTGGGTGTTGTGTAATGAGAGAGGATTAATTAGCAATCTCATTGTGCGAGGCCCCTTGGGGAAGAGTGACCATAATATGGTGGAATTCTGCATTAGGATGGAGAATGAAACAGTTAATTCAGAGACCATGGTCCAGAACTTAAAGGGTAACTTTGAAGGTATGAGGCGTGAATTGGCTAGGATAGATTGGCGAATTATACTTAAGGGGTTGACTTTGGATGGGCAATGGCAGACATTTAGCGACCGCATGGATGAAATACAACAATTGTCCATTCCTGTCTGGCGTAAAAATAAAAAAGGGAAGGTGGCTCAACCGTGGCTATCAAGGGAAATCGGGGATAGTATTAAAGCCAAGGAAGTGGCATACAAATTGGCCAGAAATAGCAGCGAACCCGGGGACTGGGAGAAATTTAGAACTCAGCAGAGGAGGACAAAGGGTTTGATTAGGGCAGGGAAAATGGAGTACGAGAAGAAGCTTGCAGGGAACATTAAGACGGATTGCAAAAGTTTCTATAGATATGTAAAGAGAAAAAGGTTAGTAAAGACAAACTTAGGTCCCTTGCAGTCAGAATCAGGGGAAGTCATAACGGGGAACAAAGAAATGGCAGACCAATTGAACAAGTACTTTGGTTCGGTATTCACTAAGGACACAAACAACCTTCCGGATATAAAAGGGGTCAGAGGGTCTAGTAAGGAGGAGGAACTGAGGAAAATCCTTATTAGTCGGGAAATTGATGGGATTGAAGGTCGATAAATCCCCACGGCCTGATGGACTGCATCCCAGAGTACTTAAGGAGGTGGCCTTGGAAATAGCGGATGCATTGACAGTCATTTTCCAACATTCCATTGACTCTGGATCAGTTCCTATGGAGTGGAGGGTAGCCAATGTAACCCCACTTTTTAAAAAAGGAGGGAGAGAGAAAACAGGGAATTATAGACCGGTCAGCCTGACCTCAGTAGTGGGAAAAATGATGGAATCAATTATTAAGGATGTCATAGCAGCGCATTTGGAAAGAGGTGACATGATAGGTCCAAGTCAGCATGGATTTGTGAAAGGGAAATCATGCTTGGGAAATCATGCTTGACAAATCTTCTGGAATTTTTTGAGGATGTTTCCAGTAGAGTGGACAAGGGAGAACCAGTTGATGTGGTATATTTGGACTTTCAGAAGGTTTTCGACAAGGTCCCACACAAGAGATTAATGTGCAAAGTTAAAGCACATGGGATTGGGGGTAGTGTGCTGACATGGATTGAGAACTGGTTGTCAGACAGGAAGCAAAGAGTAGGAGTAAATGGGTACTTTTCAGAATGGCAGGCAGTGACTAGTGGGGTACCGCAAGGTTCTGTGCTGGGGCCTCAGCTGTTTACACTGTACATTAATGATTTAGATGAGTGGATTAAATGTAGTATCTCCAAATTTGCGGATGACACTAAGTTGGGTGACAGTGTGAGCTGCGAGGAGGATGCTATGAGCCTGCAGAGTGACCTGGATAGGTTAGGTGAGTGGGCAAATGCATGGCAGATGAAGTATAATGTGGATAAATGTGAGGTTATCCACTTTGGTGGTAAAAACAGAGAGACAGACTATTATCTGAATGGTGACAGATTAGGAAAAGGAGAGGTGCAATGAGACCTGGGTGTCATGGTACATCAGTCATTGAAGGTTAGCATGCAGGTACAGCAGGTGGTTAAGAAAGCAAACGGCATGTTGGCCTTCATAGCGAGCGGATTTGAGTACAGGGGCAGGGAGGTGTTGCTACAGTTGTACAGGGACTTGGTGAGGCCACACCTGGAGTATTGTGCACAGTTTTGGTCTCCTAACTTGAAGGACATTCTTGCTATTGAGGGAGTGCAGCGAAGGTTCACCAGACAGATTCCCGGGATGGTGGGACTGACCTATCAAGAAAGACTGGATCAACTGTGCTTGTATTCACTGGAGTTCAGAAGAATGAGAGGGGACCTCATAGAAACGTTTAAAATTGACGGGTTTAGACAGGTTGGATGCAGGAAGAATGTTCCCAATGTTGGGGAAGTCCAGAACCAGGGGTCACAGTCTAAGGATAAGGGATAAGCCATTTAGGACAGAGATGAGGAGAAACTTCTTCACCCAGAGAGTGGTGAACCTGTGGAATTCTCTACCACAAAGTTGTTGAGGCCAATTCACTAAATATATTCAAAAAGGAGTTCGATGAAGTCCTACTACTAGGGGGATCAAGGGTATGGCGAGAAAGCAGGAAGTGGGTACTGAATTTGCCTGTTCAGCCATGAACTCATTGAATGGCGGTGCAGGCTAGAAGGGCCGAATGGCCTACTCCTGCACCTATTTTCTATGTTTCTTCTGAATGCCAGTGAATACAATCCCAGTTGATCCAGTCTTTCTTGATATGTCAGTCCCGCCATCCCGGGAATCATTCTTGTGAACCTTCACTGCACTCCCTCAATAGCAAGAATGTCCTTCAAGTTAGGAGACCAAAACTGTACACAATACTCCAGGTGTGGCCTCACCAAGGCCCTGTACAACTGTAGCAACACCTCCCTGCCCCTGTACTCAAATCCCCTCGCTATGAAGGCCAACATGCCATTTGCTTTCTTAACCGCCTGCTGTACCTGCATGCCAACCTTCAATGACTGATGTACCATGACACTCAGGTCTCATTGCACCTCCCCTTTTCCTAATCTGTCACCATTCAGATAATAGTCTGTCTCTCTGTTTTTACCACCAAAGTGGATAACCTCACATTTATCCACATTATTCTTCATCTGCCATGCATTTGCCCACTCACCTAACCTATCCAGGTCACTCTGCAACCTCATAGCATCCTCCTCGCAGCTCACACTGCCACCCAATTTAGTGTCATCCGCAAATTTGGAGATACTACATTTAATCCCCTCGTCTAAATCATTAATGTACAATGTAAACAGCTGGGGCCCCAGCACAGAACCTTGCAGTACCCCACTATTCACTGCCTGCCATTCTGAAAAGTACCCATTTACTCCTACTCTTTGCTTCCTGTCTGACAACCAGTTCTCAATCCATGTCAGCACACTACCCCCAATCCCATGTTGAGAGTCCAGAGTGTTCTGAAATCGGCAGAGAAGCTGGGAAATATCGCCAAGATCCCAGTGTGTCACAGACAACATGAAAGATCATACAGAAAGGAGGTTCACTTTGATATTTTATATTCTGTTGTATGTCAGTTCAGCAGGGCAGGATTCTGAGCACAGAAACCTTGGTCCAGTGATGACCACGATTAGTAAAGCTCGTTACAATGGGGTACGTCAGTCGTATAATCGGACAGTGTGTGGCCGAGACCCTGGCTTAAGGGATCGGGATGAGGGTTCTGACTCCTCCATTGCTTACAAACCATTACTTTGAAGAAAAAGATGTTGCAGCACCACTGGTGCCTGAAATAAAAGCAGAACGAATGTTTAGTGGAAAAATAAACATTTACCCAGATTAAAGTACAGGTTAAACCTCTCTTATCTGGCACCCTCGGGACCTGGCCTGTGCCGGATAAAGGATTTTTCCGGACGAGGGGTGGTCACATTAAATTGGATGGTACAGGTACTGAGCAAGCGGATATCAGGGCTGGCTGGTTTGGGGCTGGGAGTGCGGCAGAGAGATCATGGGGGGGGGGGGCGGTGGATCGCGGGGTCAGGCCAGCGATTGCGGGAGTCGACAGCGGGGAAGGACTTCAATTTGTTCATGTGGAAGTTCTGCGCATGCGCCACCCGGTGGCCGGGAATGGTGCCGGATAAGGGAGGGGAAACCTGTAACATATCTTTGCTTTTTTTGCTTTTGAATTTGTTTATTGAATTGCAGCCAGTGCAACCACCATCTTCTCGGGGGCAATTAGAGATGGGCAATAAATGCTGCTCTTGCCAGCGTTGTGAAAGAATTAAAAAGTAAGCGCTCTTGGTCCACCTAGTGGTGTATAAGGAGCAGCGTGGTGGCCTGGCTGTGCAAATCCCTGCCTGCGAGCACCATAGGTGGACCAAGAGCGCTTACTTTTTAATTCTTTCACAACGCTGGCAAGAGCAGCATTTATTGCCCATCTCTAATTGCCCTCGAGAAGATGGTGGTTGCACTGGCTGCAATTCAATAAACAAATTCAAAAGCAAAAAAAGCAAAGATATGTTACAGGTTTCCCCTCCCTTATCCGGCACCATTCCCGGTCACCGGGTGGCGCATGCGCAGAACTTCCACATGAACAAATTGAAGTCCTTCCCCGCTGTCGACTCCCGCAATCGCTGGCCTGACCCCGCGATCCACCGCCCCCCCCCCATGATCTCTCTGCCGCACTCCCAGCCCCAAGCCAGCCAGCCCTGATATCCGCTTGCTCAGTACCTGTACCATCCAATTTAATGTGACCACCCCTCGTCCAGAAAAATCCTTTATCCGGCACAGGCCGGGGAGCGGAAGGAGCAGGAGAGCAATGGCAGTGAAGAGGGATGTCACCAAGGTCCAAGTCGGTGATTGGAGCGTGGGCAGGTACAGCAGGAGCGGCGAGGTCGGGGCGAAGGAGCAGCGAGAGAATGTAGAGTGACGTGATCGGGGCCCAGGAGAGGCGTGGGTTTGGGGCCCAGGGGCAGCACGGGCCCAGCCCACACTGCGATATGTGCGCTCACTAGGTCCGTGCAGCAGAGCTGGTCTCCAGTCGTCTTGGTTAATCCTTGCCTCTGGATCAAGACTCAGCTCTGGCAAGCCCGTGTGGTGGCTGGTGTGCAACGGCCACCCCATGTTAAAAAAATCCACCCACAGGCATCTTCCACCCTTCAACATGGAGTTCGGGGTCTGGAATATTAGATCCTTCATTGAAACACCTGTGAACTTTTTGACGTGGAAGCAAGTCATCCTCGATTCGAGGGACCGCCTATGATGATGATAGGTAAAGAAAGACAGACTTGCATTTCCATAGCGCCTTTCATAATACCAGGACGTCCCAAAGCACTTTACAGCTTTTGAAGTGTAGTCGCTCTTGTCATTTTCTCCAATTAAAAATTGGGAAGACAGAAGCCATTGTCTTTGTTCCCCACCACAAACTCCGTCCCCTAGCATCTGTCTGAGGCTCAACCAGACTGTTCACAATCTGTGTCTCATACTTGACCTTGAAATGAGCTTTCGACCACATTTCCGCAGAATAACTAAGACTGCCTGTTTCCACATCTGTAAACATCGCCCGTCTCTGCCCTTGCCTCAGCTCATCTGCTGCTGGAGCCCTCATCCATGCCTTTGTTACCTCTGGACCTGACTATTCCAACGCACTCCTGGCTGGTTTCCCACATTCTACCCTACGTAACCTTGATGTCATCCAAAACTCGGCTGCCCGTATCCTAACTCTCACCAAGTCCCGCTCACCCATCACCCCTGTGCTCATAGAAACATAGAAAATAGGTGCAGGAGTAGGCCATTCGGCCCTTTGAGCCTGCACCACCATTCATTATTATCATGGCTGATCATGCAACTTCAGTACCCCATTCCTGCTTTCTCTCCATACCCCTTGATCCCTTTAGCCGTAAGGGTCACATCTAACTCCCTTTTGAATATATCTAACGAACTGGCCTCAACAACTTTCTGTGGCAGAGAATTCCACCGGTTCACAATTCTCTGAGTGAAGAAGTTTCTCCTCATCTCAGTCCTAAATGGCTTACCCTTATCCTTAGACTGTTGACCCCTGGTTCTGGACTTCCCCAACATCGGGAACATTCTTCCTGCATCTAACCTGTCCAATCCTGTCAGAATTTTATATGACCTACATTGGCTCCTAGTTAAGCAATGCTCGATAATAAAATTCTCATCCTTGTTTTAAAACCCCTCCATTGTTTTGCCCCTCCCTATCTCTAATCTCCTCCAGCCCCACAATTCCCCGAGATAGCTGCCCTCCTCTAATATTACCTTCTTGAGCATTCCTGATTTTAATGGCTCCACCATTGGTGGTCGTGCCTTCAGCTACCTAGGCCCCAAGCTTTGGAATTCCCTCCCTAAATCTCTCCACCTCTCTACCTCTCCTCCACGACTCTCCTCAAAACCTCTCTCTTTGACCAATCTTTTGGTCATCTGCCCTAATTTCTACTTGTGTGGCTCACTATCAAATGTTTTGTTTTTTAACACGTGAAGCGCCTTTGGACGTTTTACTATGTTAAAGGTGCTATATTAATGTTGTTGGAGTAAGGTAGGAAACGGGACAACCAATTTGCACACAGCAATGTGATAATGCCCAGATAATTGTTTTTTTAACGACGTTGGTTGAGGGATAAATATTGACCATTTCCCTGCTCTTCTTTGAAATAGTGCCATGGGATCAGCTAGTACAGAGACTGTGTCAATCAACCTTTGTTTTGGCTTATTGTTAACTATGGAGGGATTAGAAAACAAGAATGTGAATTTTAGAATCAAAGCATTGCCGGACCGGGGGGCCAAAGTTGCTCAGCGAGCACAGGGGTGTACTGTATTGCTCCTTGGGCTCTTTGCTTAAGAATTCAGAGCAACACATTGCTCTTAAACCAACTAGTTCTCAGTAGCAAACGGTTTAACAATCACACGACACATTACCAGTTTATCCACCAGGCTCACAACCACCTGCCTCATCGTGGATCCTCCGAACCCAACTGGCTGGGGTTTTATTGAGTCTGGTGAACATCACGTGACTGGCGAAGCCACTCCCAACTCAACAGCTCTACAACTATTTTAAAATAAACAGATAAAGCCGGGTGTCCCCTTATTAAAAGGTGGTAGTGGTGGGGCGGGGGCTCCAGAACTCACAAATTACCGAATAAAACTTTACAGGACACTTTAGCAGAACAAATTAAAATTTGGTTGCCGGGGGTGATGATGCACTCCAGTCCCTCCGGCGCTCACCTCTCGCGGAAGGCCGCGAGCGTACCGGTGGACACCACGTGCTCCATCTCCAGGGACACCCTGGCTCGGATGTGACCGCGTAAGAGAGGCAGGCAGTCAGGCTGAACGACCCCCTCGACCGCCCGCTGCCTGAACCGGCTGATGGCCCCCTTGGCCGTGCCCAGGAGCAGTCCTACGAGGAGGCCTTCCGACCTACCCGCTCCCCTCCGCACAGGGTGCCCAAAGATCAGGAGCGTGGGACTGAAGAGCAGCCAGAATTTGAGGAGCAGCCCCTTCAAATATGGGAAGAGGGACTACAACCTCGCACACTCATCATACACAAGGAACACGGACCCCTCCAGACCGTAGAAAATGCAACAGCTCTACAACTATTTTTTTGTAGAAAACAAATAATCAAGTACCCCCTAATTAAAGGTGGGGGGGGAGGGAGGCACACTCCAATCACTTTTCAGGTGACCCCCCCCTTTTTTTGTTTTTGAGGGCACAGAAACACAAATTATACAAGCGCCCCCCTGGCTAAAAGTGTGTGTGAGTGGGGGGGGGGGTGGCACTAAAACCGGCAAATTAAACAAATTAAACTTCAAACAAAAACATCAAATTAAAGTTTGGTTGCCAGGGGCAAACCTGTGAGCATAACAGGGGGTGATCGGTGAGAGGAACTTGGTGCAAGTTAGGAGTCGGGCAGCAGAGTTGTGAATGAGTTAAAGTTTACGAAGGTTGGAAGGTGGGAGGCCAGCCAGAAGTATGTTGCAATAGTCAAGTGCAGAGGTAACAAAGGCATGGATGAGGGTTTCAGCAACAGATAGGCTGAGGCAAGGGCAGAGACGATTGATAATAGGGAGTTACCGCACCACGGAATACGATATTACAGCACTAGTGAATACCTGGCCCTTCCACACCAGGGTATAAGAAATAGGAGCAGGAGTAGGCCATAAGGCCCAACCAGGTGATAATTTTACCAGCAGTGGCTGGTTTTTGGTACCTCTCCCTAATGGCTGTTTTGCATGTGAGAGTCTAAACAGTATAGTTAATCAGTATCAGCTGTGGCTCAGTGGGCAGCACTTTCGCCTGAGTTAGAAGGTTGTGGGTTCAAATCCCACTCCAGACTAGAAAACAAATCTAGGCTGCCAGTGCAGTACCGAGGGAGTGCTGCACTGTTGGAGGTGCCGTCTTTTGGATTAAACCGAGGCCCCGCCTGCCCTCTCAGGTGGATGTAACAGATCCCATGGCACTATTTCAAAGAAGAGCAGGGGAGTTATCCCCTGTATCCAGAATCAACTGGGCTTGTATTCACTGGAGTTCACAAGAATGAGAGGGGATCTCATAGAAACATTTAAAATTCTGACGGGTTTAGACAGGTTAGATGCAGGAAGAATGTTCCCAATGTTGGGGAAGTCCAGAACCAGGGGTCACAGTCTAAGGATAAGGGGTAAGCCATTTAGGACCGAGATGAGGAGAAACTTCTTCACCCAGAGAGTGGTGAACCTGTGGAATTCTCTACCACAGAAAGTTGTTGAGGCCAATTCACTAAATATATTCAAAAAGGAGTTAGATGTAGTCCTTACTACTAGGGGGATCAAGGGGTATGGCGAGAAAGCAGGAATGGGGTACTGAAGTTGCATGTTCAGCCATGAACTCATTGAATGGCGGTGCAGGCTCGAAGGGTCGAATGGCCTACTCCTGCACCTATTTTCTATGTTTCTATGTTATCCTTCAATCAGCATCATTAAAAACAAATTATCTGGTCATGATCACTTTGCTGTTTGTGGGAGCTTGCTGTGCGTGCATTGACTGCTGTGTTTCCTACATTACAGCAGTGCCTACACTTCAAAAGTAGGTTACTGGCTGTAAAGGTGTTTTGCGATGTTGTGAATGGCGCTATGGAAATGCAAGTCTTTCGTTCTTTCGAGGGGCCCGATACACCTGGGTAGTGCTGTGCTTCTCCCAGTGCAGGAAGTCTCTCGCAATTGACGATTGATCTCCCAGGGGGCTGGCAACCCAGGAGTGAAGTACTTTACATGTGTGCTTGATGCCTCCGTGACCCGTACCCTCAATTACTGCCCCTACGCTGTCTAATTTCACACTGAGTCATCGGAGAGCAGGACAGTGACCTCACTGCTTGCCCTTTGCTGTAATGCAGAAATACAACTTTAAAACAAGCAGCCTGCGCTCTAAATACTGGCTGCATTGTTCGCCAACACGAACTGGTAAATCCTCAACCAAAATAACACGACTGAATTAACTAGCTTTAAATTAAGAGCTACTTTGAGTGCTTTATGGGAAATCCTTCACTTATTCTGTTTGATAACATACCGGTAAATTAAGTCGTTATTAAAAATTAAGGCGACTGAAAGAAAGACTTACATTTATATAGCGTCTTTCACGATCAGCGGACGTCTCAAAACGCTTTACAGCCTAGGAAGTAATTTTAATGTGACTGATCAGAAATGTGGGGAGCTGGAAGATCTGCTTAACCTCAATGCCTGAAGCTGTGTCCAAGCGACATTAATACGGTGCGAGTTCTAGGGAGAGAGAGTTCCTCCTCCTCCTCCTTAAAGTCTGTGCCAGGGGGTCAAAGGGCACTACCCCTCCTTGGCTAGCCTGCCAAGCAAGCCTCGAAATTCCATCACCATGGTGATGGGGGGGGGGGGGGGGGGGGGAGATTGCTTCTGCAGTTACCTGGCATTCCACATTCCACTGTTGTCATCAATCTCCTCCTCCTCCTCCTCTGTCTTCACGGCAGATGCCAACTTACTCTGCTGCCACGCCTGGTTAGCGATGTTCTCTTCAGGTTGTGTAGCTATGCGGCGCTCTGTAACTCCCCCGCGGCGCTCTGTAACGCTCTGTAGCTCCCCCGCGGCGCTCTGTAACGCTCTGTAACTCCCCCGCGGCGCTCTGTAACGCTCTGTAGCTCCCCCGCGGCGCTCTGTAACGCTCTGTAGCTCCCCCGCGGCGCTCTGTAACGCTCTGTAACTCCCCCGCGGCGCTCTGTAACGCTCTGTAACTCCCCCGCGGCGCTCTGTAACGCTCTGTAACTCCCCCGCGGCGCTCTGTAGCTCCCCCGTAGCCAGCTCACCGGCCTTTCACTGGGAAAGCCGTGCATGCGCGGTATTTTGAATGGGCTGCACGCACCCCCAAAGATTCGAGGGGACATTGATGGTTGGCAAGACATAACGTGCACTTCCCAGCAACTAACAACGCCTGAGCCACTCGCAACCTGCAACCTTGTCCTATCACAAAAACTCCAAACTCACCTTTTGGCCATCCTCTGCACTCAAAACAGGAGACGTTTTCAGCATGTGTTAGTCTCGTCTCCCTGCTCCCCCCTCTATCAGGTATAAACTGCACCCACACTGCTGGAACGCACGGATTTCTCTTCTGCATGCAGGGTCGGCAACGCTGGTTGCGGAATCTTTCTGGAGGTTTGATCACGTGATCACCCGATCACGTGACGGTTATGGCTCCTGGCCCCACTGATGGTCCAGCAGGGTCAATAGTGAGGTCACGGATGCATTGGGCGCCGCGATGGTGGAACGGGTCTAAGGAATTTCGGTCCCGATAACAATTTTGTCAGCTGTGGCTCAGTGTGGCAGCACTCTCGCCTCTGAGTCAGAAGGTTGTGGGTTCAAGTCCCAGTCCAGGGACTTCAACACAAAAATCCAGGCTGACACTCCAGTCAAGGTGCTGAGGGAGCGCTGCACTGTCGGAGGGTTCCGTCTTTCGGATGAGATGTTAAACCGAGGCCCCGCCTGCTCTCTCAGGTGGAGGTAAAAGACCCCATGGCATTATTTTGAAGAAGAGCAGGGGAGTTATCCCCGGAGTCCTGGGCCAATATTTATCCCTCAATCAGCTTCACAAAAACAGATTATCTGGTCATTATCACATTGCTGTGTGTGGGAGCTTGCTGTGCGCAAGATGGCTGTCGCGGTTCCCACATTACAGCAGTGACTTTGATTCAAAAGTACTTCATTGGCTGTAAAGCACTTTGGGATGGCCTGAGGTTGTGAAAGGTGCTATATAAATGTAAGTTCTTTTTTTCTGCTCGCTGTGCATGTGAGAGAGGTGGAGAGGAAGCCTCTGCAATTCGGGCCAACCAGCTTTTACTGGTCAATTTTGCTTTGTGATAATAAGAGAATTTGACAATGTAGCGGTGCTGAGAGCTGCTTGCTGCCACACCCACATGTGGTCATGTGATTGCAGTGCCGTGACACCATTAGATCCGAGCGGCCTAGGTATGGTAAGATCTTGGCATCAAAACAATAGAGAGAATGAGTTAGAGCTGTAGCCAGTGCTAGCCAGTGACGGTCAATGCCAGCAGTGCTGGTCAGTGACGGCCAGTGCCGGTCAGTGAGAGCCAGAGCCAGCACGAGGTTCAGGTGCTGCAGTTTCTTTCGCTCCGTCCATTTCAGCCAGCCATCTATTCAGAACCTGCATCAACTTCTTCACTGACTTTTATTTGAGCTTGTTGAGTGTTGTTGGAGCTGCAGCATCCAGGCAATTGGAGAGTATTCCAGCACACGCCTGACTTGTGCCTTGTAGGTGACAGAGAGGCTGTAGCTGCACTATGACAAGCCTGAAAACCGAGTCGAATTCATTTTAACTATATAATCTGTAATGTATTAAATTCGGTTTCTGGGGCAGGTATTTTATTGAAAACTCCAACGTGCATTCACTCTTTATGGAAAATCCCTTTATAAAAGTGTCCACATTTTCCTGCAATTACTAATGATGCCTGCAGGTGGCAGTGTGATAGGACTTTTGAATGTGAGAGCTCTTATCATAACCCAAACTCCATCACATACCTCCATCACAGAACCTCATCTCCATCACAGAACCCCTACTAATTATATACTGTATATTATAGTGTTTGTGGACTGTATATTGTGGTATATGTGGATTGTATATTGTAGCGTTTGTGAACTGTATATTATAATATATGTGGACTGTATATTATAGTGTTTGTGGACTGTATATTGTGGTGTATGTGGACTGTATATTGTGGTGTATGTGGACTGTATATTGTGGTGTTTGTGGACTGTATATTATAGTGTTTGTGGACTGTATATTGTGGTGTATGTGGACTGTATATTGTGGTGTATGTGGACTGTATATTGTGGTGTTTGTGGACTGTATATTATAGTGTTCGTGGACTGTATATTATAGTGTTTGTGGACTGTATATTGCGGTATATGTGGACTGTATATTGTGGTATATGTGGACTGTATATTGTGGTGTATATGGACTATATATTATAGTGTTTGTGGACTGTATATTGCGGTATATGTGGACTGTATATTGTGGTATATGTGGACTGTATATTGTGGTGTATGTGGATTGTATATTGTAGCGTTTGTGAACTGTATATTATAATATATGTAGACTGTATATTGTGGTGTATGTGGACTGTATATTGTGGTGTATGTGGACTGTATATTATAGTGTATGTGGACTGTATGTTATAGTGTTTGTGGACTGTATATTGTATTATAAACCTCACTGAGCACCAGAAGCCGATGCAATGAGGTTGACACCAGAGGAGCTCGAACTCTGATTTTACGATGACATGAACTCCGCTGTTTGGAGATTTGAGCTGGAGCAGGTTCTTGTCCCCGAGCCCTGCTGCTCATCGGAGGGGCACTGGCGCAGGCCGGTCAGCAGGGGGCACTGTTCCTTGCACATTTGCAGTTAGTGTCGAGCCCAGAGCACCATGGGAGAGCACGGCCGGCTCAACAGCTCCCCTCGTGGCCCAATGGGTAAACGCAGTGCCTCGTGTGGACTGGCCCTGCTGGCCTGAACATCTTAGGGCAGGTCCCACTTCAGATCTCAGTTGAATTAGCTGCTCTCAGTGCTCCGGGCTGCAGTGGCCACAGCTGTATACGGACATCAAGGGAGGATAACATCTGGCTGCCTATCCCTCATCAAAAAGAAAAAGAAAGACTTGGATTTCTACAGCGCCTTTCATGACCACCGGACGTCTCAAAACGCTTTACAGCCAATGAAGTACTTTTGGAGTGTAGTCACTGTTGTAATGTGGGAACCTCATGGACAAATAGCTAGCTCGCTGTTCATACTTGTCCTTCAGTGGAGTGACTATTCCTATTCCCTTTGGGAGAGGATAAACCAGAGAGAAAAAACTAAAAGAATGCATTTGCATCTAAGAAATAGATGGCTATCAGACTGGTCTAACTCAGACAACAACAACTTATATCATATACTGCCTTTAACGTAGTAAAGGACCTCTCAAAACGCTTTACAGCCAATGAAGTACTTTTGGAGTGTAGTCACTGTTGTAATGTGGGAACCTCATGTACAGGGTATTGGTGAGGCCGCACCTGGAGTACTGCGTGCAGTTTTGGTCACCTTACTTAAGGAAGGATATACTAGCTTTGGAGGGGGTACAGAGACGATTCACTAGGCTGATTCCGGAGATGAGGGGGTTACCCTATGATGATAGATTGAGTAGACTGGGTCTTTACTCTGAGTTCAGAAGGATGAGGGGTGATCTTATAGAAACATTTAAAATAATGAAAGGGATAGACAAGATAGAGGCAGAGAGGTTGTTTCCACTGGTCGGGGAGGCTAGAACTAGGGGGCACAGCCTCAAAATACGGGGGAGCCAATTTAAAACCGAGTTGAGAAGGAATTTCTTCGCCCAGAGGGTTGTGAATCTGTGGAATTCTCTGCCCAAGGAAGCAGTTGAGGCTAGCTCATTGAATGTATTCAAATCACAGATAGATTTTTAACCAATAAAGGAATTAAGGGTTACGGGGAGTGGGCGGGTAAGTGGAGCTGAGTCCACGGCCAGATCAGCCATGATCTTGTTGAATGGCGGAGCAGGCTCGAGGGGCTAGATGGCCTACTCCTGTTCCTAATTCTTATATTCTTATGTTCTTATGTTCTAAAATGACCCAAGACGCTTCACAGGAGAGCTATCAGGCAAAATTTGACACCGAGCCGCATAAGGAGAAATTAAGGCAGGTTGACCAAAGAGATAGGTTTTACGAAGTGTCTTAAAGGAGGAGTTTAAGTTCGAGAGGCAGAGAGGTTTAGCGTGGGAATTCCAGAGCTCAGCAGCTGAAGAGCCGGCCACCAATCACCAGTGAAAGTTTCACGATATATTCTGTTGTATGTACAGACTGAATCCTGGGCAGGTGGGTGAGGTTTGGGAGCGCAGCAAGTGCCTGTGTATCTGTATCTACAGTCCACACCGTCAGGACAGGAGGAGAGCAAACTGGAGATGCTTTTCCAAATAGCGTAGGAGTGTACGAGTGTGCCAAATAGGCAGTGTGCACCATCTACAAGATGCACTGCAGCAACTCACCAAGGCCTCTTTGGCAGCACCTCCCAAACCCGCGACCTCTACCACCTAGATGGACAAGGGCAGCAGGCGCATGGGAACACCACCACCTCCACGTTCCCCTCCAAGTCACACGCCATCCTGTCTTGGAAATATATCGGCCGTTCCTTCATCGTCGCTGGGTCACAATCCTGGAACTCCCTCCCTAACAGCACTGTGGGAGCAACTTCACCACACTGACTGCAGCGGTTCAAGAAGGCGGCTCACCACCACCTTCTCAAGGGGCAATTAGGGATGGGCAATAAATGCCGGCCTTGCCAGCGACGCCCACACCCCATGAACGAATAAAAAAAATGAATGAGTTTGTTGCTAAAATTAAGAGACCCACTCACACCGCCTCCATTTCACTAATTTAACGCTCCAGTGCTTTATTTGCATGGGACTGTTCCAGTGATCAACCCACCTGGCTGAGATGGTTATCAGACGGCCACATTTTACGATTAGCAGCTGCTGTAAGGTTTGTGGGAAATGATAAGAGCTGGTGTAAAATGAACAATATTGGTAGGTCGGTTGTGGCTTGTGTTCACCTCGGCTTATCACGTGTGCAAGCTCATTGCATCTGCCTTCGGGGTCAGACTGATATTGGTCCCACTCAGTACCTTACTCTGAAACAATTCATGTCTTTTCCCGCACTTCCCATTCTCACTTCAGATTTCCAGCATCCGCAGTATCTTGCTTTTGTTGCATTTTCCCTTCAGTGTGAGATCTGTTTACTCCGCAGGTCGGGGCTATAAAAAGAACAGGGGCCACTGCAGCTTCCAGCCTGAGCTGCCGCAAGGATACAACAGCTTCGAGATGGGTGACTGGGTGATGTCATCAGGACCCAGGTCACTGTTTGGAGCGTGGGCAGGAACATCGGCGGGGCCCTGGGACAGCAGAGGAGCAGGAAGGTTGTGGCGGACTTGCGACGAGTGATCGGGGTGGAGGAGCGATGAGCAATCGTGGTTGAGATTTGGTGGGTGATCGTGGCAGAGGTTCGGCGAATGTTAGGTGCGGAGGGGCGGTGAGGGATAGTGGTGGAGGTGCGGCGAATGTTTTTGGTGGAGGTGCGGCTAATGAGGGTACGGTACCCAGAAGAGCCGAGGGCCCAGGGGCAGCAGGGCCCAGCCCACACTGCGATATGTGTACGCACTAGGTCTGTGCAGCAGAGCAGGTCTCCAGTCGTCCTGGTTAACCCTTGCCACTGGACCAAGACCCAGCTCTGTCAAGCCCGTGTGGTGGCTGATGTGCAACGGCCACCACACATTAAAAAAATCCACACACAGGTGTCATGTATTCAACTATCATTGTAACTCATGTATAAGCTGACCTAACACCCAGCCAGAGCTTGCAGGTATCAGCAATATACCTGCGGAAACTGCAACGTCAGCGATCACTTGGCGCGTAAGTGCAGGAAGCCTGCAGCCAGGAGGACGGGCCCGATGTAAGCCCTACGAGGCCAAATGAATACTGGGGGAAATTGCTGGAAGCTGAAGTTCAGCGAGTTCATGTGGAGCACATACACAGTTCATACACCAGGACGCCACCGATAATGATGAAAGTGCTCCTCAATGGCATCCCAGTATCAATGGAGCTCAACACGGGGGCCAGCCAGTCCCTGATGAGTATCAAACAGTTCGAAAGGTTGTGGGTGTCCAAGGCCAGGAGGACAAAATTATTGCCGATTGACGCACAGCTACGGACATATACAAAGGAGATCATTCCGGTGCTAGGCAGCGCCCAGCAGTCGTGACCCACAAAGATTCGGAGAACAGGTTGCCATTCTGGATTGTCCCGGGGGACGGTCCCACACTGCTGGGGAGGAGTTGGCTTGCTGTCATGAACTGGAAATGGGGCGATGTCAATGCAGTTTCTTCTGTGGAGCGAGTATCATGCTCACAGGTCCTGGACAAATTTGACTCCTTATTTCAACCCGGCATCAGCACTTTCATGGGGCCCAAGGTAGTGATTCACATAAACCTGGACGCCAGGCCAGTATACCACAAGGCCAGAGCGGTGCCGTACGTGATGCGGGAAAAGATAGAATGCGAATTGGACTGCCTGTTGAGGGAAGGCATCATCTCGCCAGTCGAATTCAGTGACTGGGCGAGCCCGATTGTGCCGGTGCTCAAGGCGGATGGGTCAGTCAGGATATGTGGCGATTACAAGGCCACTATCAATCGGGTGTCACTCTAAGACCAGTACCCGCTACCGAGAGCGGAGGACCTCTTTGCGACGCTATCCGGTGGCAAACTTTTTCCAAAATTGGTCCTGACTTCAGCTTACGTGACCCAGGAGCTGGCGAGTGAGTCAAAGAAGCTGACCACCATCACGACACACAAGGGGTTGTTTGAGTGTAACAGATGTCCGTTCGGGATTCGTTCGGCCGCCGCGATCTTTCAGCGAAATATGGAAAGCCTCCTCAAGTCGATTCCAAGGACGGTGGTTTTTCAAGACGACATCCTCATCACGGGTCGCGATACTGAAGAACACCTCCACAACCTGGAGGAGATGCTACGCAGACTGGACCGGGTAGGGCTGCGACTGAAAAAGGCGAAGTGCATCTTTTTAACTCCAGAGATAGAATTCCTGGGGAGGAGGGTAGCAGCAGATGGGATCAGACCTCCTGCGTCCAAAATGGAAGCGATCCAGAGGGCACCCAGACCCCGTAACACGATGGAGTTGTGTTCGTTCCTGGGACTATTTTGGTAACTTTCTTCCCAAATTGAGCACGCTGTTAGAGCCGCTACATGTGCTCCTACGCAAAGATCGCGATTGGGTCTGGGGGGACAGCCAGGAAAGGGCTTTTGATAGAGCATGCAATTTGTTATGCTCCAACAAACTGTTAACGTTATATGACCTGTGTAAGAAACTTGTTTTAACATGCGATGCATCGTCCTATGGGGTCGGGTGTGTGTTGCAGCATGTGAATGCCAATGGTCAGTTACAGCCGATAGCTTATGCCTCCAGAAGTCTGTCCCAGGCAGAAAGGGGCTACGGGATGGTAGAAAAGGAAGCGCTAGCATGTGTATATGCAGTAAAAAAAATGCACCAGTACCTGTTTGGCAGGAAATTTGAGCTGGATTCAGATCACAAACCCTTAACGTCCCTTTTGGCCGACAACAAGGCCATAAATGCGAATGCATCGGCCCGCATACAGAGGTGGGCACTTACGTTAGTCGCCTATGACTACACAATTTGGCACAGACCGGGCACTGAAAACTGTGCCGATGCACTCAGCAGGCTCCCACTAGCCACCACTGAGGGGGCAACTGAGCATGATGCTGAGATGGTCATGGCTGTTGAAGCTTTCAAAAGCGAAGGCTCACCTGTGACAGCCCGTCAGATTAAAGTCTGGACAAATAAAGACCCGCTACTGTCTTTAGATAAGAAATGTGTCCTGAATGGGGACTGAGCAGCCACGTACAGGGCATGCCCTGAGGAGTTTAAACCGTTTCATAGGCGCAAGGATGAACTCTCAATTCAGGCCGATTGCCTACTGTGGGGAAACCGAGTAGTCATGCCCCAGATGGGCAGAGAGGTGTTTATCAGAGAACTTCACAATGAGCACCCGGGCATTGTCACGATGAAGGCAATTGCCAGGTCACACGTTTGTTGGCCAGGGATAGATGCAGACCTGGAACTTTGTGTTCGCAGGTGCAACACGTGTGCTCAGCTGGGCAACGCACCCAGGGAAGCCCCCCCTTAGCCCCTGGTCCTGGCCTGCCAAGCCATGGTCACGCATCCATGTGGACTACGCAGGTCCTTTCATAGGAAAAATGTTTTTGGTTGTAATTGACGCCTACTCCAAATGGATTGAGTGTGCCATTTTAAATTCAAGCACATCCTCTGCCACGGTAGAAAGTCTACGGGCAATGTTCGCCGCCCATGGTCTACCGGATGTCTTGGTCAGTAACAGTGGAACACAAGCACTGAATTCCAGGACTTCATGGCAGGCAATGGAATCAACCATGTCAGAACGGCACCGTTCAAGCCGGCCTCAAACGGCCAGGCGGAACGAGCAGTGCAGATAATCAAACGGGATGCTCAGAATCCAAGGGGGTTCCCTACAAGGCCGCTTATCACGCCTCCTGTTGGCCAATAGATCCCGACCACACTCGCTTACAGGGGTTCCACCCGCAGAGCTGCTAATGAAAAGGATGCTCAAAACCAGGTTATCCGTTACACACCCCACTATGAAAAAAATTGTTGCGAGCAGGCGTCAGTCACAATGTGACTACCGTGACAGGAATGCGAGGGGGCGATGTATTGATGTCAATGACCCTGTTTTTGTCCTTAATTATGCTGCAGGGCCCAAATGGCTTGCAGGCACTGTGATTGCCAAAGAGGGGAATAGGGTTTTGGTAGTTAAACTTACCAATGGACAAATCTGCCACAAACACGTGGATCAAACTAAATGGAGGTTCAGCAACCCCATAGCAGAAGCAGAGGAAGAACACGACGTAGAGTTCACTCCACCACAGGTGACCGAACACCGGAACCAAGTGGAGGAGAGCCCAGTCACTGTGGGCAGTCCGGACAGGCCTGAGGCACCGCAAACAGCAGACACTCTGGCCAGCGCCCAACAACCGGAGCCCCAACTCAGGCGCTCTACAAGGGAGTGTAAACCACCAGAGAGACTTAACCTGTGATCCCAATAAGACTTTGTGGGGGAGGTGATGTCATTATTCAACTGTCATTGTAACCCATGTATAAGCTGACCTAAGTTGTCCACCTTGAGAACATTGTCTCCCACAAGTTCGCCCCAAGGGGCGAACTTGTGGGAGACACTCCTAACCTGGACTTTCAGGTATAAAAGGGGAAGCTCCACCCACCTTCATCACTTGAGGTCTTGGTAATAAAGGTAACTGGTCACAGAGTGACCTTCTCTCAAGTATGGGCCCCGTGTGCATTGATACTGTATAGTAAGGACATAGCAACAGGCATCTTCCACCCCCTCAACTGCAGTTCAGGACTGGAACATCGGGTCCTTCATTGAAACACCTGTGAACTCGTGTGGATCAAGTCATCCGCGTTCGAGGGACCGCCTATGATAATGATGTTTAACTGAGCAAGGACAGAGGCAAGGGCAGAAATTGCATCGAAACAAGATAAGAACATAAGAAATAGGAGCTGGAGTAGGCCATACGGCCCCTCGAGCCTGCTCTGCCATTTAATAAGATCATGGCTGATCTGATCATGGACTCAGCTCCACTTCCCTGCCCGCTCCCCATAACCCCTTATCCCCTTATCGTTTAAGAAATTGTCTATTTCTGTCTTACATTTATTCAATGTCCCAGCTTCCACAGCTCTCTGAGGCAGCAAATTCCACAGATTCACACCCTCTGAGAGAAGAAATTCCTTCTCATCTCAGTTTTAAATGGGCGGCCCCTTATTCTAAGATCATGCCCCCTAGTTCTAGTCTCTCCCATCAGTGGAAACATCCTCTCTGCATCCACCTTGTCAAGCCCTCTCATAATCTTATACATTTTGATAAGATCACCTGACTTCCAATGAGTAGAGGCCCAACCTACTCAACCTTTCCTCATAAGTCAACCCCCTCATCTCCAGAATCAACCGAGTGAACCTTTTCTGAACTGCCTCCAAAGCAAGTATATCCTTTCGCAAATATGGAAACCAGAACTGTACGCAGTATTCCAGGTGTAGCCTCAACAATACCCTGTATAATTGTAGCAAGACTTCCCTGCTTTTATACTCCTTCCCCTTTGCAAAAAGGCCAAGATTCATTGGCCTTCCTGATCACTTGCTGTACCTACATACTAACATTTTGTGTTTCATGCACAAGTACCCCCAGGTCCCGCTGTACGATCCCAGATCACTTGACATGTTATAAAAAAAAAAGTCATGAACACTTTTTTATACAGTGCCCCTGTAAATCATTGTGCCGATTGAACTCAGCCCTCTGGGGTCACTGCTCTGACACACAGGCTCAGAGTGCTCCATAGTTTCGCCTGGCCGGCCTGGCCCCCTCTGTTGCAATCGGCTGCTCTCTGGCAAACGAGCCAAAGGTGGGCAGCGGAAACGTTACAAGGACATCCTCAAAGCCTCCCTGGTGAAGTGCGACATTCCCACTGACACCTGGGAGACCCTGGTCGAAGACCGCCCGAGGTGGAGAAAGTGCATCCGGGAGGGCGTCGAGCTCTTCGAGTCTCAACGCTGCGAGCGTGAAGAGGCCAAGCGCAGGCAGCGGAAGGAGCGTGCGGCAAATCAGTGCCATCACCTCCCACTTCCCCCGACGAAAGTCTGTCCCACCTGTGACAGGGTCTGTGGCTCTCTTGTTGGACCGCTCAGCCACCAAAGGACTCACTTTGGGAGTGGAAGCAAGTATCCTCGATTCCAAGGGACTGCCTATGATGATGATGATGATGCATTCAGACGTCAGGGAATCCTGGAATCTGAGCCCTTTTTTTTAACATTTTTTTGTCGGCACTAAGTAGTTCCTGGGAAACGGAGTCAGTTTGTGGCAGATACCTTATAAACCACAGCATGATTATAAACCGAAGTATGATTAAGGACAGGATTTGCATTTTTACAGCCAAGGAAGTACTTTTTAAAGTGTAGTCACTGTTGTAACGCGGCAGTCAATTTGCGCACACCAAGCTCCCACACACAGCAATGTGATAATGACCGGGTACTCTGTTTTTATTATGTTGATTGGGGGATAAATATTGGCCAGGTCACCGGGGATAACTCCCCTGCTATTCTTCAAAATAGAAACATAGAAACATGGAAAATAGGAGCAGTAGCAGGCCATTTGGCCCTTCGAGTCTGCACCACCATTCAATATGATCATGGCTGATCCTCTATCTCAACACCATATTCCCACTTTTTCCCCATACCCCTTGATGCCTTTTGTTTTTAGAAATCTGTCTGTCTCCCTCTTAAATATATTCAGTGACTTGGTCTCCACAGCCTTCTGTGGTAGAGAATTCTGAGTGAAAACATTTCTCCTCATCTCGGTCCTAAATTTCCTACCCCGTATCCTGAGACTGTGAACCCTTGTTCTAGACTTCCCAGCCCGGGGAAACATCCTCTCCGCATCCAGTCTATCCAACCCAATCAGAATTTTATACATTTCAATGAGATCGCTTCTCATTCTTCTAAACTCTAGTGAATATAGGCCTAGTCAATCCAATCTCTCCTCAGACGACAGTCCTGCCATCCCAGGAATCAGTCTGGTGAACCTTCGCTGCACTCCCTCTATGGCAAGTACATCCTTTCTCAGGTAAGGAGACCAAAACTGCCCACAATACTCCAGGTGCGGTCTCACCAAGGCCCTGTGTAACTGTAGTAAGACATCATTGGTCCTGCACTCAAATCCTCTGGCAATGAAGGCCAACATACCATTTGCCTTCCTAACTGCTTGCTGCACCTGCATGTCTGCTCTCAATGACTGGTGTACAAGGACACCCAGGTCCCCTCTGTACATCGACACTTCCCAAGCCATCACCATTTAAATAATATTGTCCTTATGTTTTTCCTACCAAAGTGGATTACTTCACATTTATCCACGTTATACTGTATCTGCCATGTGTCTGCCCACTCACAACCTATCTAAATCACCTTGCAGCGTCTTTGCATCCTCCTCACAACTCACAATCCACCTAGTTTTGTGTCGTCAGCAAACTTGGAAATATTTCATTTGGTTCCCTCATCCAAATAAAATATTTATATATATTGTGAATAGCTGGGGCCCAAACACTGATCCCTGTGGTATCCCACTAGTCACTGCCCGCCACCCTGAAAAAGACCCGTTTATTCCTACTCTCTGTTTCTTGTCAGTTAACCAATTTTCAATCCAAGCCAGTATATTACCCCCAATCCTATGTGCTTTAATTTTGCACACTAACCTCTTATGTGGGACTTTATCAAAGGCCTTCTGAAAATCTAAATACACTACATCCACTGGTTCTCCCTTATCTATTCTATCAGTTACATCCTCAAAAAACTCCAGTAGGTTTGTCAAACATGATTTTCCTTTCATAAATCCATGTTGACTTAGTTTAATCCCATTGATATTATCTAAGTGTGCCGTTATCACATCCTTTATAATAGACTCCAGCATTTTCCCTATTACTGATGTCAGGCTAACCAGTCCGTAGTTCCCTGTTTGCTCTCTCCCTCCTTTTTTAAGTAGTGGGGTTACATTTGCCACCCTTCAATCTGCAGGAACTGTTCCATAATCTATAAAATTTTGGAAGATGATAACCAATGATTCCACTATTTCCATGGCTACCTCTTTTAGTACTCTGGGATGCAGATCATCAGGCCCTGGAGATTTATCTGCCTTCAGTCCCATTAGTTTCTCCAGCACTATTTAATAGTGCCGTGGGATCTTTTATGTCCACCTGAGAGGGCAGACAGTTTAACATCTCATCCAAAAAATTGTCACCTCTGTCAGTGCAGTACTCCCTCAGTACTGTCACTGGAGTGCCAGCCTAGATTATGTCTCTTGTGGGACTTGAACCCCGACCTTCTGATGCAGATGCTACCCGCTGAACTCAAGATCAAGTTTAAGAAGAATGCTCTACACGCTTTGTGATTGGATGGTGGTTAATGTGAAGCCCAAGAATTGCGAGAACTGACCAAATTCACCAAGTGTTGTCGGAGAGATTTGAAGGCTTCATAACACAAAACAACATTGACTACACTTTGAAAATGATTCATTGGCCATAAAGGAGTTTGCGACATTCTGAGGATGTGAAAGGTGATATATAAATGTAAATTGTTTGGCAACCCATCCACCACCTTCAACATTCATTCCCTCCACCACCGGCGCCCCCTGGCTGCAGTGTGTACCATCTACACGATGCACTGCAGCAACTCGCCAAGGCTTCTTCGACAGCACCTCCCAAACCCGCGACCTCTACCACCGAGAAGGGCAAGGGCAGCAGGTGCATGGGAACACCATCACCTCCGAGTTCTCCTCCGAGTCACACACCATCCTGACTTGGAAATATATCGGCCATTCCTTCATCGTCGCTGTGTTAATTTCCTGGAACTCCCTCCCTAACAGCATTGTGGGAGCACCTTCACTACACGGACTGCAGCGGTTCAAGAAGGCAGCTCACCACCACCTTCTCAAGGGCAATTGGGTTTGGGCAATAAATGCCAGCCTCGCCAGCGACGCCCACGTCCCAGGAATGAATAAAAAAAAACGCAGCAGGAACCCAGGCTGATTATCCCCACCCCCAGGTGTTGTGAGGTCCGCCCTGGAAGAAAAAAATTGAGTGGACTTTGAACGGCAGAGATTGAAGGTCAGTCTGTAACGTTCCGGCGAGTCCTTCAGTCTGTCAGTTAGAACAATATTTACTCAACAGTTGCTAGTTTTATAGGTGTTCATTAGCAATAAATGGACTTTGTATAAGAGGACTGTTTCATTATTCTTTGTTCTTATCTCTGAATATTTACACTTTGAATAAACTGTATTTGTGATTTGCAGCAGCTCTGAGTCCAAGGTGTTCGGTTTCCAGAACATTTACAGAGTTTTCAGTTTTCTCCCTTCCTTTCTTCTCTCATTCCTCTTCTACTTTCTTCTCTGCCTTTTCCTCCTCTCCTCTCCTCTCTTCATCTCTCTCTCCTTCATTTCTTCTCTACCTCATCTCTCCTCTCCTTTCCCTCACCTTCTCTTCTCTTCTCTTTCTCATCTCCCTTTCTCTGTCTTTCCTCTCCACTCCCTCCTTTCCTCTTCCTTCTCTCCCACCCACACGGTCTCTCCATGTCTCCTTGCTGCTTTCCATTCTTCTCCAGCCCTTCTCCTCTCTTCTATCCTCTCTCCTCTACCATCTCCTCACTCCTCTCCCCTCTGTCCCCTCCTCTCTGTCTCCTCCCCCCTCCGTCCTCTCTCTTCTCTCTGTCCCCTCCCCTTTCTGTCCCCTCCCCTCTGTCCCCTCCCCTCTCTGTCCCCTCCGCTCTGTCCCCTCCCCCCTCCGTCCTCTCTCTCCTCTGTCCCCTCCCCTTTCTGTCCCCTCCCCTCTGTCCCCTCCCCTTTCTGTCCCCTCCCCTCTCTGTCCCCTCCGCTCTGTCCCCTCCCCTCTGTCCCCTCCCCTCTCTGTCCCCTCCGCTCTGTCCCCTCCCCTCTCTGTCCCCTCCCCTCTGTCCCCTCCCCCCATGTCTCCTCCCCCCTCTGTCTCCTCCCCTCTCTGTCCCCTCCCCCCTCTGTCCCCTCCGCTCTGTCCCCTCCCCTCTCTTTCTCCTCCCCCCTCTGCCCACTCCCCTCTCTGTCCCCTCCGCTCTGTCCCCTCCCCCCTCTGTCTCCTCCCCCCTCTGTCTCCTCCCCTCTCTGTCCCCTCCGCTCTGTCCCCTCCCCTCTCTGTCTCCTCCCCCCTCTGCCCCCTCCCCTCTCTGTCCCCTCCGCTCTGTCCCCTCCCCTCTCTGTCTCCTCCCCCCTCTGTCTCCTCCCCTCTCTGTCTCCTCCCCTCTCTGTCCCCTCCCCCCTCTGTCCCCTCCGCTCTGTCCCCTCCCCTCTCTGTCTCCTCCCCCCTCTGTCTCCTCCCCTCTCTGTCCCCTCCCCTCTCTGTCCTCTTTCCTCTCTGTCTCCTTTCCTCTCTGTCTCCTCCCCCCTCCGTCCTCTCTCTCCTCTGTCCCCTCCCCTCCCTGTCCCCTCCCCTCCCCTCTCTGTCCCCTCCCCTCTCTGTCCCCTCCCCTCTGTCCCCTCCGCTCTGTCCCCTCCCCTCTCTGTCTCCTCCCCCCTCTGTCTCCTCCCCCCTCTGTCCCCTCCCCTACCCTGAGACGATTACTCTCTCACTAGGGTCCCATGGTGCTGCATTAATGTGTGAGCCATTGCCAGCGAGTGTCAGGGGTCTGTGGAGGGGCCTGTGTTGGATGCTGCCCTCTCACTGGGTGACTGAGGGTGGGAGCAGTGGCAGACTTTGCCGAATGGGACCCGGCTGCAATCAGACACTAACCACAGACCCAGCGTCCAGCCTGAGATCGTGGTCTGTGCCAGAGAGATCGTGGTCCTGAAAATCCGCAGGACTGGCAAATAGAGTATGATGGAAATAAAGACTTGCATTTATATAGCGCCTTTCACAACCACCAAACGTCTCAAAGCGCTTTACAGCCAATGAAGTACTTTTGGAGTGTAGTCACTGTTGTAATGTGGGAAACGCAGCAGCCAATTTGCGCACAGCAAGTTCCCACAAACAACAACGTGATAATGACCAGATAATCTGTTTTTGTTATGTTGAGGGATAAATATTGGCCAGGACACCAGGGATAACTCCCCTGCTCTTCCTCAAAATATATTTTACGTCCACCTGAGAGAGCAAACAGGGCCTGTTTAACGTCTCATCTGAAAGACGGCACCTCCGACAGTGCGGCACTCCCTCAGCACTGCACTGCAGTGTCAGCCTAGATTTTTGTGCTCAAGTCTCCAGAGCGGGACTTGAACCCACAACCTTCTGACTCAGAGGCGAGGGTGCTGACACAACATCACTATACTATATAACAATAAGTTGTTGAGGTGATAGGAACAATATTAAATGCCGAGACTTCACATTTTATCTGGGCAATCAGCTCTGGCGCTGATCTGCCCGACCACTTGATATGGTCACCCTGACCCGCTCCTGTAACTCAGTACACATGTTGCCACGGTAACAATGCTTTGTCCCTGATAAAAAGGAAAAGTGGGGCCTGCAGGAACAGCCAGCTCCCAGTGACGACACAGGGCTGAAGGCGGGTTTAGTCTCCAGCCTGTGGGATGCCAGTCCCTGTGAGCCAGGCCCCTCCTGCTGCCCCTCCGCAGTGTGTGTGAGGCTGGTGAGCAGCGGCCTGGGATAGTGAAATAAAGACTTGAATTATACAGCGTCTTTTACGGCCACCGGACGTCTCAAAGCGCTTTACAGCCGATGAAGTACTTTTGGAGTGTGGTCACTGTTGTAATGTGGGAATCGCAGGCAGCCAAGTTGTGCACAGCAAGCTCCCACACACAGCAATGTGCTAATGACCAGATAATCTGTTTTAGTGATGTTGGTTGAGGGATAAAGTGGGAAAGCAGCCAAAGCTGACGCTGCTGATTGCCGGATGCTCGTGTAAAGGACGATGAAAAACGCGGAGACATGGTGGGGTGAGGGGGTGAAATTGGATTTGGGCACTAGCACAATGGCTATCTGGTATACACCATGCCCGTTATACACCCCGCCCGTTATACACCCCGTTATACACCCGCCCGTTATACACCCCGTTATACACCCGCCCGTTATACACCCCGTTATACACCCTGTTATACACCCGCCTGTTATACACGCATTATACACCCGCCCGTTATACACCCCGTTATACACCCGCCCGTTATACACCCTGTTATACACCCGCCTGTTATACACCCCGTTATACACCCGCCTGTTATACACGCGTTATACATCTGCCCGTTATACACTCTGTTATACACCCGCCTGTTATACACCCTGTTAGACACCCCGCCTGTTAGACACCCTGCCCATTATGCACCCGCCCGTTATACACCCTGCCCGTTATACATCCCGTTATACACCCCCCCGTTATACACCCCGCCCATTATACACCCACCCGTTATACACCCCGTTACACACCCTGCCCGTTATATACCCGCTCGTTATAAACTCCATTATACACCCCGCCCGTTATACACCCCGTTATACACTCGCCCGTTATACACTCCGTTATACACCTGCCCATTATACACCCCGTCCGTTATAGACCCGCCCGTTATACACCCCACCTGTTATACACCCCATTATACACCCGCCCGTTATACACCCCGCCCGTTATACACCCACCCATTATACACCCCGTTATACACCTGCCCGTTATACACCCCACCCGTTATACACTCCGTTATAGACCCGCCCGTTATACACCCCACCTGTTATACACTCCATTATACACCCCGCCCGTTATACACCCGCCCGTTATACACCCCATTATACACCCACCCGTTATACACCCCATTACACACCCACCCATTATACACCCCGTTATACACCTGCCCATTATACACCCGCCCATTATACACCCCGCCCGTTATACACCCGCCCTTTATACCCCATTATACACCCCGCCCGTTATACACCCGCCCTTTATACCCCGTTATAGACCCGCCCATTATACACCCCGCCTGTTATAAACCCACCCACCCATTATACACCCCATCCATTATACACCCGCCCATTATACACCCTGTTATACACCCATCCGTTATACACCTGCCAGTTATACACTCCACCCGATATACACCCCACCCATTATACACCCACCCGTTATACACACGCCCGTTATACAACTGCCTGTTACACACCCGCCCATTACACACATTCATGTCTCGCCCATTTTAATCTCCGTCTGCTTTTCTTTCCCACTGAGCACAGCACAAACCAGAGTTCACACTTGTGGCCACCTCAAGGGTCAAATATTGTTCCATTGGGCCGGAGTGCAGGACATCCAATTATTGCGAGGCCCTGTCTGGCCTCTCGGGTGGATGTAAAAGATCCCATGGCACTATTGGAAGAAGAGCCTGGGAGTTATCCCCGGTGTCCTGGCCAATATTTAAGGCAGACCATCTGATGATTTATTTAATTGCTGTTTATGGGAGCTTGCTGTGCGCAGATTGGCTGCAGGAGGCAAGTCAGAGGACGGAGGGACACAGGCCGGGGTATAGGGCACGGACTGTGCGGGGAGGGTGATTTAGTGTCCGGCAGGATGCTAGCGGCAGAGTTTTAGACAAGTTACAGTTTGTGCAGGATGGAGTGTGGGAAGCCGGCGAGGAGAAGGCAGGTTGGAGGCTGTTTGTCCCCAAAAAGCACCAACATTCTCCTCGGGGTCCTACAGTCTCTACACCTCGGAGAGGCCGCACATTCTCGTTAAAGCTTCTGCTGGAGTTGTGTCAGCCCCGTGTGGCTTTAGAACAGTGATCCTCCTGGAGCGAGAATTCAATTCTACACAAAGATAGGGTGACCATACCACCCCGATTCGCAAAACCTGTCCCCATAGTGTACCCCTGGGGTGGGGGGGGTTAGTCACTGGGGGGAGGGGTCAGGTGTGACCTCAGCCACTGGGGGAGGGGTCAGGTGTGACCTCAGTCATTGGGGGAGGAGTCAGGTGTGACCTCAGTCACTGGGTCGAGGGAGGGGTCAAGTGTGACCTCAGTCATTGGGGGAGGGGTCAGGTGTGACCTCAGTCACTGGGGGAGGGCTCAGGTGTGACCTCAGTCACTGGGTCGGGGGAGGGGTCAAGTGTGACCTCAGTCATTGGGGGAGGGGTCAGGTGTGACCTCAGTCACTGGGGGCAGAGGTCAGGTGTGACCTCAATCACTGGGGGAGGGCTCAGGTGTGACCTCAGTCACTGGGGGAGGGGTCAGGTGTGACCTCAGCCATTGGGGGAGGGGTCAGGTGTGACCTCCGTTACTGGGGAGGGGCCAGGTGTGACCTCAGTCACTGGGGAGGGGTCAGGTGTGACCTCAGTCACTTGGGGCAGAGGTCAGGTGTGACCTCAATCACTGGGGGGAGGGGCCAGGTGTGACCTCAGACACTGGGGGCAGAGGTCAGGTGTGACCTCAATCACTGGGGGGAGGTGCCAGGTGCGACCTCAGACACTGCGGGCAGAGGTCAGGTGCGACCTCAGTCACTGGGGGCAGAGGTCAGGTGTGACCTCAGTCACTGGGGAGGGGTCAGGTGTGACCTCAGACACTGGGGGCAGAGGTCAGGTGTGACCTCAGTCACTGGGGAGGGGTCAGGTGTGACCTCAGACACTGAGGGCAGAGGTCAGGCGTGACCTCAGTCACTGGGGAGGGGTCAGGTGTGACCTCAGACACTGGGGGCAGAGGTCAGGTGTGACCTCAGTCACTGGGGGGTGGGGTCAGCTGTCTGAATGCCTTCAATAGTGTGACATCACATCCATGATAATTAAATGCACATTTGATGTCCATCTGTAGTGTATCTGTGCAACTGTTAAAATATAGGCTGCTAAA
This sequence comes from Pristiophorus japonicus, assembly GCF_044704955.1. Taxonomy (NCBI): domain Eukaryota; kingdom Metazoa; phylum Chordata; class Chondrichthyes; family Pristiophoridae; genus Pristiophorus; species Pristiophorus japonicus. Next base: position 127,830,089 of record NC_091992.1, on the reverse strand, counting down.
AAGCTCGCCGCGCGTCCGGCATTGTCCGTCCTGGCTACTTTGCTGAGCTCCCACCCTGCGTGTGCCTGCGATTGGGTTTAGAAAGTATGGTCACCCGAAGATAAAGCTACAATACGACACAGGAGACATTTAGTTTGTTTATTAAGTCAGTTGACAAAGCATGGCTTTGTCTTTTGATAAGTTTGAAAATGTATGCAAACACTCTGTGACTGCGGAGTCACCCTAACTGGCCCTATCAGCCCCCGCCAGCTCGGAGCGGCACTGATTACAAGCAATGTCTGATTGTCAGGAATGCTTTTTTTAAATTCATCACTGATTGCCGGTTGAGCTGTGTGACGTGGCTGCCTGGGATACGGTGCAGGCAGCTTCCACATGGCAGGGCCTGGGTTTTAGGACTTTCTGTCTTCGGGGTGAAAACAGAGGCGGGGCGGGAAAGTTACCGGCCGGAATAGTTTGGGCTTTGGTAAGGAAGTTTCGGCATCAGGACCCTGCGTCAGGGGCGCAGCGCGAAGGGAGGCGCTGTACACCTCTCGTGGCGCAACAATGGAAAACTCGCGAATGAAAATGCCGGGCCGTGTGCGCTCCGAGAGAGGCCTGGGGGTGGTGGGGGGGAACTTAAAAAAGAAAACACAACTTTACCCAAAACATTGCCCACGTCATCACAACACAAATGGCTAAAACATTAAAAGACCAAACACTCGCACTGCCCTGCAGAGTACATTACCTCCCTCACCGCCGCCGGCTATACCGGACCGCCCTGATTTCCCAGGCGGTCACTACGGGCAGAATTCCGGGCGGACCTGTCGGGCAAACAGCCAAACCCCTGCCGGTGTCGCACCGAGAGGCGTTGCACACCCGGCGGCTCGTCCCGGCGGGGCTGCTCCGCGGCCACCGCAAAACCCGACCCGGAGGATCGCGGCGGGGCGCGGGAGACCTGAACGCTGCCTTTCACCGTGCCCCGCCGCGCAAAGGACCAGAAAATCCAACCCTCCATCTGTTTTGGCAATGTTTCCTCTGGTAGTCTGTCTGTTTCTGACCCTCCTCAGGTTTCCGTGGGGTGGGGGTGGGGGGGAGGGGTGTCAGTGTTGGCCGGATTTAGGGATGACTCGCTCAGTTGTCTCTGACCCGGGTTGCTCCTTGACGTACCGCCACAAAATCCGTGAAGGACGCCATGCTCGGTTGCCCTCACTGACTGTCACTGAATACACTTGGCTCTGTGTGTAGTGCCAACTCTCACCCACACACACACACACACCAGTGGCTATAAACTGGCACAGGGCCATCATCCAAAACTCAGCTGCCCGTAACTAACTGGCTCCAAGTCCCACTCACCTATCGCCCCGTGCAGAGTTAAGGAGGGATCATCATCATAGGCAGTCCCTCGGAATCGAGGAAGACTTGCTTCCACTCTTAGCATGAGTTCTTAGGTGGCTGAACAGTCCAATACGAGAGCCACAGTCCCTGCCACAGGTGGGAGAGACGGTCATTGAAGGAAAGGGTGGGTGGGACTGGTTTGGCGCACGCTCCTTCCGCTGCCTGCGATTGTTTTCTGCATGCTCTCGGCGACGAGACTCGAGGTGCTCACTGCCCTCCCGGATGCTCTTCCTCCACTTAGGGCGGTCTTTGGCCAGGGACTCCCAGGTGTCGGTGGGGATGTTGCACTTTATCAGGGAGGCTTTGAGGGTGTCCTTGTAATGTTTCCTCTGCCCACCTTTGGCTCATTTGCCTTGCGCTTGCTTTGGGAGTTTTGTATCAGGCATGCGAACGATGTGGCCTGCCCAGCGGAGCTGGTCAGTGCTTCAATGCTGGAGATGTTGGCTTGGCCGAGGACGCTGATGTCGGTACGTCTGTCCTCCCAGGGGATTTGTAGGATCTTGCGGAGACATCGTTGGTGGTATTTCTCCAGTGACTTGAGGTGTCTACTGTAAATGGTCCATGTCTCTGAGCCATACAGGAGGGGGCGGGTATTACTACAGCCCTGTAGATCATGAGCTTGGTGGCAGTTTTGAGGGCCTGGTCTTCAAACACTCTTTTCCTCAGGCGGCCGAAGGCTGCACTGGCGCACTGGAGGCGGTGTTGGATTTCGTTGTCGATGCCTGCTCTTGTTGATAGGAGGCTCCCAAGATATGGGAAGTGGTCCACGGTGTCCAGGGCCGCGCTGTGGATCTTGATGACTGGGGGGCAGTGCTGTGCGGTGAGGACAGGCTGGTGGAGGACCTTTGTCTTACGGATGTTTAGGTAAGGCCCATGCTTTCGTACACCTCAGTAAATACGTCGACTGTGTCCTGGAGTGCAGCCTCTGTATGTGCGCAGACGCAGGCGTCGTCCGCGTACTGTAGCTCGATGACAGAGGTTGGGGTGGTCTTGGACCTGGCCTGGAGACGGCGCAGGTTGAACAGGTTCCCACTGGTTCTGTCGTTTAGTTCCACTCCAGCGGGAAGCTTGTTGACTGTGAGATGGAGCATGGCAGCGAGGAAGATTGAGAAGAGGGTTGGGGCGATGATGCAGCCCTGTTTAACTCCGGTCCGGACGTTGATTTGGTCTTTGATGGATCCGTTGGTAAGGATCACGGCCTACATGTCGTCATGGAGCAGGCGGAGGATGGTGACGAACTTTTGGGGGCATCTGAAATGGAGGAGGATACTCCCTGGATCCTTGTGGTTGACAGTGTTATAGGCCTTTGTAAGTTTGAAGAAGGCCATGTATAAGGGATGGCCCTGTTCCCTGCATTTTTCCTGTAGCTGTCGCGCTGCAAAAATCATGTCCGTTGTGCCGCGTAGGGGACGAAATCAGCACTGTGACTCCGGGAGTAACTCCTCGGCCACGGGAAGAAGACGGTTGAGGAGGACTCCAGCGATGACTTTCCCAGTGGCTGATAGCAGGGCGATTCCTCTGTAGTTACCGCAGTCGGACTTGTCTCCTTTTTTAAAGATGGTCACGATTACTGCATCTCTGAGATCCCCCGCCATGCTCTCCTCCCTCCCTTTAAGAGAGATGAGGTCATGTATACATGCCAACAGTGCCTCTCCGCCATAATTCAGTGCAGGGATTCCACCTGCTCCGGTAGCCTTGTTGTTTTTAAACTGTCTTATGGCTTTTCTACCTCGTACAGTGTTGGGGTATCACTGAGGTGGTGGTGGGTTGCATGCTGCGGGATGGAGTCGAGAGCACTCGAGTCAAAAGCAGAGTCTCGATTGAGGAGGCCATCGAAGTGCTCCTTCCAGTGGGCTCTGACTGCCTCGGTGTCCTTGATGAGTGTTTCCCTGTTCTTGGCCAGCAGTGGGCTGGGGCCTTGGGTGTTTGGCCATAGGTGGCCTTGACTGCTTATTTAAGGAAGGATATACTTGCATTGGAGGCAGTTCAGAGAAGGTTTACGAGGTTGATTCCTAGGATGAAGGTGTTGTGTTATGAGGAAAGGTTGAGCAGGTTGGGCCTATACTCATTGGAATTTAGAAGAATGAGAGGTGATCTTATTGAAACGTATAAGAGCCTGAGGGGGCTTGACAGGGTAGATGCAGAGAGGATGTTTCCCCTCATGGGGGAATCTAGAACTAGGGGGCATAGTCTCAGAATAAGGGGTCGCCCAATTAAAACTGAGATGAGGAGGAATTTCTTCTCTCAGAGGGTCATAAATCTGTGGAATTCTCTGCCCCAGAGAACTGTGGAGGCTGGGTCATTGAATATATTTAAGGTGGAGATAGATATTTGAATGAGAAGGGAATAAAGGGTTATGGGGAGCGGGCAGGGAAGTGGAGCTGAGGCCAGGATCAGATCAGCCATGATCTTATTGAATGGCGGAGCAGGCTCGAGGGACCAAATGGCCGACTCCTGCTCCTATTTCTTATGTTCTTATCTGTCCTGATATTTTGTTTTTATTGATATCGCTCTTGTGAAGTCTTGCTCCGTTGAATGCGCTGTATAAATGTAAGTTGTAGTTGTCATGGGAACTAAACGCCTGCTCTGGGGGTGGAGGGGAGGGGGGAGCGCAGGAACAGTTGCTCTGGCACTGGCCATCACCAGTTTTGCACAAATCGCTTCCTTGTATAATGGATAGGGCATAGAAGGACAGATCACGACCCTTCAGTGACAGAAATACATAGGGCTCGAGGCTGTTTTTGGATCAGTGTGTAATAATAACCTAAATTAATATTATTTAAAAATAGCCTTCCCCGGTTTCATTCGTAGCCAACATTTCCTTGCATCATTTTCACTTCTGCAATTACCGGTCCTGCAAGCTTGCAGAAAATGTCAACGATTCGCTCGGCCAGAAGCAAATCCAGTCACACCATCCAGACAAGTCGTTTGCAGTTGGTCATCATCATCACAGTCAGTCCCTCGAAATCGAGGAAGACTTGCTTCCACTCCAAAAGTGAGTTCTCAGGTGACTGTACAGTCCAATACGGGAATTACAGTCTCTGTCACAGGTGGGACAGACAGTGGTTGGAGGAAAGGGTGGGTGGCGGAGTCTGGTTTGCCGCATGCTCCTTCCGCTGCCTGCGCTTGATTTCTGCATGCTCTCGACGATGAGACTCGAGGTGCTCAGCGCCCTCCCGGATGCACTTCCTCCACTTAGGGCGGTCTTCGGTCAGGGACTCCCAGGTATCAGTGGGGATGTTGCACTTTATCAAGGAGGCTTTGAGGGTGTCCTTGAAACATTTCCTCTGCCCACCTGGGGCTCGCTTGCCGTGTAGGAGTTCCGAGTAGAGCGCTTGCTTTGGGAGTCTTTGGGAGTGCTTTGGGGTAAGGGAGTGAAGGGTTATGGGGAGCGGGCAGGGAAGTGGCCAAGATCAGATCAGCCATGATCTTATTGAATGGCGGAGCAGGCTCAAGAGGCCAAATGACCTACTCCTGCTCCTATTCCTTATGGGATATTTGCGTCCGATGGGTTTGGTTGAGGGTGTGTGTGTGGGTGTGGGTGGCACCCTCCCCCCCACTCATCGTAAGGGTTGTGGGAGCCCATAAAACCCTCCTGCTGTATAGGGCCAATCCCCCCTACCGACTGGGACAAAGATGGTCACGGCCATGGAAAGGGCATTAACGTGGCCAGTCAGCCTGCAATCCTTCTGCTAGTTCACACTGGTCCCCAAAGGGAACAGCAAGAAGACACAAGAAGAAGAATACTGCTTGAGAAGCACTCTGTAATCTGAGTGAATGATCACGGGAATGTGGGAAGGGAGGACCTTGAGATAATCACTATCTCTAGGGGGGTAGTGCTGGACAGGCTAATGGGACTCAAGGTAGACAAGTCCCCTGGTCCTGATGAAATGCATCCCAGGATATTAAAAGTGATGGCGGAAGTTATAGCAGATGCATTTGTTATAATCTACCAAAATTCTCTGGATTCTGGGGAGGTACCAGCGGATTGGAAAGCAGCTAATGTAATGCCTCTGTTTAAAAAAGGGGGCAGACAAAAGGCAAGTAACTATAGGCCAGTTAGTTTAACATCTGTAGTGGGGAAAATGCTTGAAGCTATCATTAAGGAAGAAATAGCGGGACATCTAAATAGGAATAGTGCAATCAAGCAGACGCAACATAGATTCATGAAGGGGAAATCATGTTTAACGAATTTACTGGAATACTTTGCGGATATAACGAGCATGGTGGATAGAGGTGTACCAATGGATGTGGTGTATTTAGATTTCCAAAAGGCATTCGATAAGGTGCCACACAAAAGGTTACTGCAGAAGATAAAGGTACGCGGAGTCAGAGGAAATGTATTAGCATGGATTGAGAATTGGCTGGCTCACAGAAAGCAGAGAGTCGGGATAAATGGGTCCTTTTCGGGTTGGAAATCGGTGGTTAGTGGTGTGCCACAGGGATCGGTGCTGGGACCACAACTGTTTACAATATACATAGATGACCTGGAAGAGGGGACAGAGTGTAGTGTAACAACATTTTCAGATGACACAAAGATTAGTGGGAAAGCAGGTTGTGTAGAGGACACAGAGAGGCTGCAAAGAGATTTAGATAGGTTAAGCGAATGGGCTGAGGTTTGGCAGATGGAATACAATGTCGGAAAATGTGAGGTCATCCACCTTGGAAAAAAAACAGTAAAAGGGAATATTATTTGAATGGGGAGAAATTACAACATGCTGCGGTGCAGAGGGACCTGGGAGTCCTTGTGCATGAATCCCAAAAAGTTAGTTTGCAGGTGCAGCAGGTAATCAGGAAGGCGAATGGAATGTCGGCCTTCATTGCGAGAGGGATGGAGTACAAAAGCAGGGAGGTCCTGCTGCAACTGTACAGGGTATTGGTGAGGCCGCACCTGGAGTACTGCGTGCAGTTTTGGTCACTTTACTGAAGGAAGGATATACTAGCCTTGGAGGGGGTACAGAGACGATTCACTAGGCTGATTCCAGAGATAAGGTGGTTACCTTATGATGATAGAACTACAATAAAAATCTATCAGCACAGCGACATTAGTTTTGCCGCGATTGAGGCTGCTGGGACATCTGCGCATGCGCTTAAATGGTGATCACTCTCTCGTACCTGCCGGTTGTAGAGGGGAGAGTGTTGGAGACACAGAACTGCAAATCTTTCATAAGCCATTCCTTAACTGATTTAACATGAGTGGGAAAAAAGCTTCAAAGAAGACTGTCTAGACCAGGCCCAGAGCTCCCTGGCTTAATGATGAGTAACTGGAGGAGCTTGTATCAAAGGAGGAGCGCATGTATAATGGCCTCACCCGGGATGGTCGTGGGAAACCACCACCTCCCCAATACAGACGCATCTGGAGGGAGATTGGTGAGGCCGTGTCCTCAACGGGCAACATTGAGCGAGATGGGGACCAGTGTCGGAAACGTTGGAACCATGTGGTGGCATCAGCAAGAGTGAGTAAACATTTATGGGACCCTCCCGTTCAACGGCAAAAGGAAATGCCCCAGATGTGTGTGTGTGTGAGTGTGAGGGTGTGTGTGTGGGGCATGCGCAAAGTGGGTAAAGGCTGCAATGTTTCTTTCTGCAGAAGAAAAATACTTCCAAGGCAGCAAGCTACAGTGCCAAGGGAGGAGGCCCGGCAGAGGTGATAGAGTTGAGCAGCCCGGAGGAGCATGCCTTGGCATTGGTGGGTAACCACCGCCCTGGCACCACAAAGGGTGATGCAGATCCCGTGCTGGAGCATGGTAACGGTACAATAATCTCCGTGTGAGTTACGCTCATGGTCTGAGAGGTCATGCAATGTCAAGCCAAATGCCTTTTAACGCACAGTTTGTCGGCCATTATTGGTGTACCCTTGTAGAGACGGTACTCCTTGATGGCACAATGTGAGATGGCACAGCTCACATGTCAGCTTGGCCAATCCCCCCCCCCCCCTGCCCAAAGACTGAACTTTTGTTCTCTACTTGCAGGTGGTGAGTCTGACACCGATCAATGCACGCCATCTACCTCTGGCACTCAAAGGAGGAGTGTGACCCCAGTGTCTTCCACCCCAGCATTGACCCCAGCCCAAGACAGCGGCTTCTTCCTCCACCATCCCCCCCGGACCCCCCACCCCCTGCCAAGATCACCTTTTCCCATCGCACCCAGAGTCACGGAGAGCAGGAGAGAGAGGAGGGAGAAGGGTCCAACTTTGAGCCCCTTGTGGTGTAGGAGCTGGAAGAGGATGACACCAGCCTCCTGCCAAGTGTGCCACCTGTCCGGAGACCCTCGGCGTCGGGCTCAGAATTCATGGGCTTTGAACCGGATGCAACGCCTCCAAGTGCCGCCAGGCGCAGAGGCTGTGGAGCTGACCCAACCAAGGCCACACCGACCCAACAAGCTGCTGACGTTGCAGGACGGCTCACGGCAATTCATGAGATGGTCCAGCTATCGAGGACCAGCGTTGACCTCGGTCGCAATCTGCTGCAGCCCGTGGCTGGGATAGGCGCCAGCATCGAATCTCTCGCTCAGCACCATTCTGACCCATGGAGCGGCTCATTAGCGCAGTGGAGCACTGAGGCGATGAGGCAAGCAATGGCTTCTGGGCAGGTCATGCACGCTCCCGACCCCACACCCTCAAGGCAGACAGATCCAGAGGAGCCAGAGATGCCGGTGACTTCAATCACGCCCCCTACCTTCTCACCAAGATGGACACGCTTGCAGAGATCTGGCTGCCCTCCTGCATAACCTGCTCAAGCAGAGGCGGGGGGGGGGGGCAGGGAGGGGCAGGGGTGCGGGACGCTGTCTTGAAGGCGGGGCAAAGAAAAGGATGATGGGCCTCACATCAAAGGGGGTGGCAAGAGAGGGGTGGGTAGCGGCTAGAGGTGTGGGTGTTGGTGGTGGAGATGTTCGTGAATGTTATAAAGTTATGTCACGTTTGTAATTTATGACTTTTAAATACAGTCACAAAGTTCACCCTCTCTGGGGTCAGTGCCTCATTCCCACGTGATGTGTGCTGCCTTGTGAGAAACACACGGCTGTCCCTCAGGGGTTCCGCTGTATGAGGAGTATATTGTGCTCCACATATGATTGCACTGTATAATGGGTCCTGTCATCAGGCCATCGCGGCATAACAAGTAAGGGTCACCAATGCAGAAAGGCTGTCATTCAATGACAGTCACTTGAACTACTTGCAGGGCACACATTAACACTTGCAGTTCAAGTCACTTTTTATGACGCCAAACATGGTGGAGTGCCACTCCTGAGATGACTAAGTTGGGTGGCAGTGTGAGCTGCGAGGAGGATGCTATGAGGCTGCAGAGTGACTCGGATAGGTTAGGTGAGTGGGCAAATGCATGGCAGATGAAGTATAATGTGGATAAATGTGAGGTTATCCACTTTGGTGGTAAAAACAGAGAGACAGACTATTATCTGAATGGTGACAGATTAGGAAAAGGGGAGGTGCAACGAGACCTGGGTGTCATGGTACATCAGTCATTGAAGGTTGGCATGCAGGTACAGCAGGCGGTTAAGAAAGCAAATGGCATGTTGGCCTTCATAGCGAGGGGATTTGAGTACAGGGGCAGGGAGGTGTTACTACAGTTGTACAGGGCCTTGGTGAGGCCACACCTGGAGTATTGTGTACAGTTTGGTCTCCTAACTTGAGAAAGGACATTCTTGCTATTGAGGAAGTGCAGCGAAGGTTCACCAGACTGATTCCCGGGATGGCGGGACTGACATATCAAGACACATCAGGGGAGGGCAGCAGCAGCCAAGTTTATGGCACCGTGGCTGGCTCTGCTGCACAGGAGGGCAAGAAAAAGCGTGGGAGAGCAATAGTGATAGGGGATTCAATGGTGAGGGGAATAGATAGGCGTTTCTGCGGCCGCGACCGAGACTCCAGGATGGTATGTTGCCTCCCTGGTGCAAGGGTCAAGGACGTCTCGGAGCGGGTGCAGGACATTCTGAAATGGGAGGGAGAACAGCCAGTTGTCGTGGTGCACATTGGTACCAACGACATAGGTAAAAAAAGGGATGAGGTCCTACGAAACGAATTTAAGGAGCTAGGAGCTAAATTAAAAAGTAGGACCTCAAAAGTAGTAATCTCGGGATTGCTACCAGTGCCACATGCTAGTCAGAGTAGGAATCGCAGGATAGTGCAGATGAATACGTGGCTTGAGCAGTGGTGCAGCAGGGAGAGATTCAAATTCTTGGGGCATTGGGACTGGTTCTGGGGGAGGTGGGACCAGTACAAACCGGACAGTCTGCACCTGGGCAGGACCAGAACCAACGTCCTAGGGGGAGTGTTTGCTAGTGCTGTTGGGGAGGATTTAAACGAATATGGCAGGGGGATGGGAACCAATGCAGGGAGACAGAGGGAAACAAAAAGGAGGCAAAAGCAAAAGACAGAAAGGAGATGAGGAAAAGTGGAGGGCAGAGAAACCCAAGGCAAAGAACAAAAAGGGCCACTGTACAGCAAAATTCTAAAAGGACAAAGGGTGTTAAAAAAACAAGCCTGAAGGCTTTGTGTCTTAATGCAAGGAGTTTCCGCAATAAGGTGGATGAATTAATTGTGCAAATAGATGTTAACAAATATGATGTGATTGGGATTACGGAGACGTGGCTCCAGGATGATCAGGGCTGGGAACGCAACATTCAGGGGTATTCAACATTCAGGAAGGATAGAATAAAAGGAAAAGGAGGTGGGGTAGCATTGCTGGTTAAAGAGGAGATTAATGCAATAGTTAGGAAAGACATTAGCTTGGATGATGTGGAATCTATATGGGTAGAGCTGCAGAACACCAAAGGGCAAAAAACGTTAGTGGGAGTTGTGTACAGACCTCCAAACAGTAATAGGGATGTTGGGGAGGGCATCAAACAGGAAATTAGGGGTGCATGCAATAAAGGTGCAGCAGTTATAATGGGTGACTTTAATATGCACATAGATTGGGCTAGCCAAACTGGAAGCAATACGGTGGAGGAGGATTTCCTGGAGTGCATAAGGGATGGTTTTCTAGACCAATATGTTGAGGAACCAACTAGGGGGGAGGCCATCTTAGACTGGGTGTTGTGTAATGAGAGAGGATTAATTAGCAATCTCATTGTGCGAGGCCCCTTGGGGAAGAGTGACCATAATATGGTGGAATTCTGCATTAGGATGGAGAATTAAATAGTAAATTCAGAGACCATGGTCCAGAACTTAAAGAAGGGTAACTTTGAAGGTATGAGGCGTGAATTGGCTAGGATAGATTGGCGAATGATACTTAGGGGGTTGACTGTGGATGGGCAATGGCAGACATTGAGAGACCGCATGGATGTATTAGAACAATTGTACATTCCTGTCTGGCGTAAAAATAAAAAAGGGAAGGTGGCTCAACCGTGGCTATCTAGGGAAATCAGGGATAGTATTAAAGCCAAGGAAGTGGCATACAAATTGGCCAGAAATAGCAGCGAACCTGGGGACTGGGAGAAATTTAGAACTCAGCAGAGGAGGACAAAGGGTTTGATTAGGGCAGGGAAAATGGAGTACGAGAAGAAGCTTGCAGGGAACATTAAGGCGGATTGCAAAAGTTTATATAGGTATGTAAAGAGAAAAAGGTTAGTAAAGACAAACGTAGGTCCCCTGCAGTCAGAATCAGGGGAAGTCATATCGGGGAACAAAGAAATGGCAGACCAATTGAACAAGTACTTTGGTTCGGTATTCACTAAGGAGGATACAAACAACCTTCCGGATATAAAAGGGGTCAGAGGGTCTAGTAAGGAGGGGGAACTGAGGGAAATCTTTATTAGTCGGGAAATTGTGTTGGGGAAATTGATGGGATTGAAGGCCGATAAATCCCCAGGGCCTGATGGATTGCATCCCAGAGTACTTAAGGAGGTGGCCTTGGAAATAGCGGATGCATTGACAGTCATTTTCCAACATTCCATTGACTCTGGATCAGTTCCTATGGAGTGGAGGGTAGCCAATGTAACCCCACTTTTTAAAAAAGGAGGGAGAGAGAAAACAGGGAATTATAGACCGGTCAGCCTGACCTCAGTCGTGGGTAAAATGATGGAATCAATTATTAAGGATGTCATAGCAGTGCATCTGGAAAATGGTGACATGATAGGTCCAAGTCAGCATGGATTTGTGAAAGGGAAATCATGCTTGACAAATCTTCTGGAATTTTTTGAGGATGTTTCCAGTAAAGTGGACAAAGGAGAACCAGTTGATGTGGTATATTTGGACTTTCAGAAGGCTTTCAACAAGGTCCCACACAAGAGATTAATGTGCAAAGTTAAAGCACATGGGATTGGGGGTAGTGTGCTGACGTGGATTGAGAACTGGTTGTCAGACAGGAAGCAAAGAGTAGGAGTAAACGGGTACTTTTCAGAATGGCAGGCAGTGACTAGTGGGGTGCCGCAAGGTTCTGTGCTGGGGTCCCAGCTGTTTCCATTGTACATTAATGATTTAGACGAGGGGATTAAATGCAGTATCTCCAAATTTGCGGATGACACTAAGTTGGGTGGCAGTGTGAGCTGCGAGGAGGATACTATTAGGCTGCAGAGTGACTTGGATAGGTTAGGTGAGTGGGCAAATGCATGGCAGATGAAGTATAATGTGGATAAATGTGAGGTTATCCACTTTGGTGGTAAAAACAGAGAGACAGACTATTACCTGAATGGTGACAGATTAGGAAAAGGGAAGGTGCAACGAGACCTGGGTGTCATGGTACATCAGTCATTGAAGGTTAGCATGCAGGTACAGCAGGCGGTTAAGAAAGCAAATGGCATGTTGGCCTTCATAGCGAGGGGATTTGAATACAGGGGCAGGGAGGTGTTGCTACAGTTGTACAGGGCCTTGGTAAGGCCACACCTGGAGTATTGTGTACAGTTTTGGTCTCCTCACTTGAGGAAGGACATTCTTGCTATTGAGGGAGTGCAGCGAAGATTCACCAGACTGATTCTGGGATGGTGGGACTGACCTATCAAGAAAGACTGGATCAACTGGGCTTGTATTCACTGGAGTTCAGAAGAATGAGATGGGACCTCATGGAAACGTTTAAAATTCTGACGGGTTTAGACAGGTTAGATGCAGGAAGAATGTTCCCAATGTTGGGGAAGTCCAGAACCAGGGGTCACAGTCTGAGGATAAGGGGTAAGCCATTTAGGACCGAGATGAGGAGAAACTTCTTCACCCAGAGAGTGGTGAACCTGTGGAATTCTCTACCACAGAAAGTAGTTGAGGCCAATTCACTAAATTTATTCAAAAGGGAGTTAGATGAAGTCCTTACTACTCGGGGGATCAAGGGTTATGGTGAGAAAGCAGGAAGGGGGTACTGAAGTTTCATGTTCAGCCATGAACTCATTGAATGGCGGTGCAGGCTAGAAAGGCTGAATGGCCTGCTCCTGCACCTATTTTTTCTATGTTTCTAAGACTGGATCAACTGGGCTTGTATTCACAGGAGTTCAGAAGAATGAGAGGGGATCTCATAGAAACGTTTAAAATTCTGACGGGTTTAGACAGGTTAGATGCAGGTAAGCCATTTGGGACCGAGATGAGGAGAAACTTCTTCACCCAGAGAGTGGTGAAACTGTGGAATTTTCTACCACAGAAAGTTGTTGAGGCCAATTCACTAAATATATTCAAAAAGGAGTTAGATGAAGTCCTTACTACTAGGGGGATCAAGGGGTATGGCGAAAATGCAGGAATGGGGTACTGAAGTTGCATGTTCAGCCATGAACTCATTGAATGGCGGTGCAGGCTCGAAGGGCCGAATGGCCTACTCCTGCACCTATTTTCTATGTTTCTATGTTTCTATGACATGGTCATCAGCTACATTGCAGTCCATTATATGTCTTTTCCCCTCTTCCACACCTCATGTCATCAACATAGGCAGTCCATCGGAATTGAGGAAGACTTGCTTCCACTCTTAAAATGAGTTCTTAGGTGACTGAGCAGTTTAATACAAGAACCACAGTCCCTGTCACAGGTGGGACAGACGGTGGTTGAGGGAAGGGGTGGGTGGGACTGGTTTGCCGCATGATCCTTCCGCTGCCAGCGCTTGGTTTCTGCATGCTCTCGACATTGAGACTCGAGGTGTTCAGCGCCCTCCCGGATGCACTTCCTTCACTTAGACCAGGTCTTTGGCCTGGCCAAAGACACCTCATATAATGATGATCTCACTATCAGTTGAAGCGATCTGCCATCGCTTAATATCTTATAACTTTTGCTTAATGACTCTGGCATAAGCTCACACCATCTGCGCAGTCACAATAAGTCACTAAATCGGTTCCGCTCTCCAAACTCTTGCAGGGCATCTCCAGTGAACCTTCGCCATCTTCCACGACTCATTGCCGCATCGTTGGATATATTCAAGAGGGAGTTAGATGTAGCCCTTACGGCTAAAGGGATCAAGGGGTATGGAGAGAAAGCAGGAAAGGGATACTGAGGGAATGATCAGCCATGATCTTATTGAATGGTGGTGCAGGCTCGAAGGGCCGAATGGCCTACTCCTGCACCTATTTTCTATGTTTCTATGAGCGAGAGTTGGATATACATTTTGAAAGGAAAAAAAATTGTAAGTATACAGGGAAAGAGCAGGGGGCAATGGGATGAATTGGATAGCTCTACTATAGAGCTGGCACAGGTACGATGGGCCGAATGGCCTCTTTCTGTGCTGTATGATTCTAAAATATGTTCTTAGGCTGCAGTTCTACTCTCACTTGTGCATGGGCATTGCCTCAATACAGGCAGTATAAGACAAGGGATCACCAAGAGTATTAAAGCCCTGATGTATAAGGTTTGTCCTCTCCAGGAGAACCCGAAGGAATTTTAAAAATTATTCATTCACTGGATGTGGGCGTCGCAGGTAAGGCCGGCATTTATTGCCCATCCCTAAGTGCCCTCTATAAGGGGGTGTTGAGCTGCCTTCCTGAACCACTGCAGTCCGTGTGGTGAAGGTGCTCCCACAGTACTGTTAGGGAGGGAGTTCCAGGATTGTGACCCAGCGACAATGGAGGAACAGCCGATATATTTCCAAGACAGGATGGTGTGTGACTCGGAGGGGAACGTGGAGGTGATGGTGTTCCCATGCGCCTGCTGCCCTTGTCCTCCTAGGTGGTATAGGCCGCGGGTTTGGGAGGTGCTGCCGAAGAAGCCTTGGCGAGTTGCTGCAGTGCATCTTGTAGGTGCATCTTTACAATCCACAAGACTTCAATATTAAACCCAGTGTTAAAAACCCACTTTCCATCCGATGCTCGGCTACTCCTTCTCCCAGTGACAGGGTCCGGTGTGCAGTGTGTAAAGGGAGAAAGTGAAACAATACCAAATAGATCCCCCTCCCCTCAAAAAATTCCTTTCTCTTGTAGTGCACAGCTCCCTCTTCTGCCCCCTTTACAATCCCAGCTATGCTTCATCCTATAAGTTAAGTTTATACAGATTACAGATATACAACTGCTGCAAGCTTGACACCAGTCAGGACAAAGCAGCCCGCTTGATCGGCCCCCCATCCACCACCTTCAACATTCACTCCCTCCACCACCGGCACACCGTGGCTGCAGTGTGTACCATCTCGCCAAGGCTTCTTCGGCAGCACCTCCCAAACCCGTGACCTCTACCACCTAGAAGGACATGGGCAGCAGGCGCCTGGGAACACCATCACCTGATGACCACAGTCCGACTGCCGGCCTCTCTTCCGCGGCTACGTATGCGACAGGATGTCTCTGGAGATGGAGCACTCGGTGTCCCTGGAGATGGAGCACGCGGTGTCCCTGGAGATGGAGCACGCGGTGTCCCTGGAGATGGAGCACTCGGTGTCCCTGGAGATGGAGCACGCGGTGTCCCTGGAGATGGAGCACTCGGTGTCCCTGGAGATGGAGCACGCGGTGTCCCTGGAGATGGAGCACGCGGTGTCCCTGGAGATGGAGCACTCGGTGTCCCTGGAGATGGAGCACGCGGTGTCCCTGGAGATGGAGCACGCGGTGTCCCTGGAGATGGAGCACTCGGTGTCCCTGGAGATGGAGCACGCGGTGTCCCTGGAGATGGAGCACGCGGTGTCCCTGGAGATGGAGCACGCGGTGTCCACCGGCACGCTCGCATCATCACCCCCGGCAACAGGATTTTAATTTGATTTGCTCATCTTCCCTTTAACGTTCATTTGTTAGTTTGTGGGTTCCAGTCATCGTGTCCCTTTACCAAAGGGGGCACTTGGCTTAAAGTTATAATTTAAAAGAGTTGTGACTGATGACCACAACTTGCTGGTTCTACACTACTGAGGCCGATCAATTTGCCCTGGTCCTCCCACCGGCCTCTTTAGGTGCGTGTCGAATCTCCCTCCAATTCCTAGGCCACTATTCCTGGTGTGCACCAACCCAAACCTCTTTCAGCCTAAGTACTGTACTCTTCAGTTTTATACTCAATGGTCCCAGCAATGTAACCTAAAGCTCCATTTGCTTTCCTGCAGTCACCTTTAACGTGTGATCCATTTCCATTGTCCCTGCACGATATAAACATGTCTCAACTCCAACAGGGCACTGCATTTGTCCACATTAATGGGCATCTGCCACACAGGGGAACGATTCCCTTAACTTGTCTAGATCCAAGAGTTAGGGCTAAAAGCTTACTTGCCCCTGTACACACTTTCACATCTCCCAGGTATTTACACAACGGTAACATTTACATCCTCGTCTAAATCCTGAATGAAAATGATGAGCAGCAACAGACCTCTAGGTGTGAAATTCCACTCTTTCTTCAACAGCAACATCCCAAACCCATCACCTTCACCACCTAGAAGGGCAAGGGCAGCAGGCATATAGGAACACCATCACCTGCAAAGTTCCCCTCCAAGTCACACACCATCCTGACTTGGAAATATATCGGCCATTCCTTCATCGTCGCTGGGTCACAATCCTGGAACTCCCTCCCTAACAGCACTGTGGGAGTACCTTCACCACACGGACTGCAGCGGTTCAAGAAGGCGGCTCACCACCACGATAAGGGAGTCAAGGGTTATGGGGAGCGGGCAGGGAAGTGGAGTTGTGGCCAAGATCAGATCAGACATGATCTTATTGAATGGCGGAGCAGGCTCGAGGGGCCGTATGGCCCACTCCTGCTCCTATTTCTTATGTTCTTATTGATGACCTAACTGTGGTTAAGAAACTCTTGCTGAGATCAATCCTTCACACAAAGCTGCAGTCTGTACCTCTGTAGCAAAGTACATCAGTGCCCTGCCCCACCGGGACATGAGGCCCCTGCTCTCACTGACATACACTGGCTCCCGGTCCGGCAACACCTCGATTTTATAATTCTCATCCTTGTTTTCAAATCCCTCCATAGCCTCGCCCCTCCCTATCTCTGTAACCTCCTCCAGCCCCACACCCCTCCAAGATGTCTGCGCTGCTCCAATTCTGCCCTCATGAGCATTGTAAGGGTTTGGTGGTGAAACTGGTTGCACTTTGTTGCACTCTGTCTTTGCAAATCACTGGCTTGCTGCTATTGTGTATATATTTTTTAAAGCAGTGTTTTGCAAGAAAACATTCCCTTTGCAAAGATGTTTGAGGCTCGCTTGGTGCAGGGCAGCATCCTGAAGAAGGTGCTGGAGGCCCTGAAGGACCTGATCACCGAGGCGTGTTGGGACATCAGCTCCACCGGCATCAGCCTCCAGTCCATGGACAGCTCGCATGCCTCCCTGGTGCAGCTCACCTTGCGGAGCGATGGCTTCGACACCTGCCGCTGCGACAGGAACCTGGCCACGGGGGTTAACCTCAGCAGCATGTCCAAAATTCTCAAATGCGCTGGCAATGAGGACATCATCACCCTGCGGGCGGAGGACAATGCGGACACCCGCTGGCTCTGGTGTTCGAGGTGCAGAATCAGGAGAAAGTCTCCGACTATGAGATGAAGCTCATGGATCTGGACGTTGAACAGCTTGGGATTCCGGAACAAGAGTACAGCTGTGTGGTGAAGATGCCGTCTGGAGAGTTTGCCCGCATCTGCCGGGACTTGAGCCAGATTGGCGATGCCGTGGTGATCTCCTGCGCCAAGGATGGGGTGAAGTTCTCGGCCAGCGGGGAGCTGGGAACTGGCAACGTGAAACTGTCCCAGACCAGCAACGCGGACAAGGAGGAGGAGGCGGTGACCATTGAGATGAACGAGGCGGTGCAGCTGACTTTTGCCTTGCGGTACCTGAACTTCTTCACCAAAGCCACTCCTCTCTCCCCGACAGTCACGCTTAGCATGTCCGCGGACATTCCTCTGGTGGTGGAGTACAAGATCGCTGACTTGGGACACATCAAGTATTACTTGGCGCCCAAGATTGAAGACGAGGAGACTTCTTAAGGAGGAGCTTGGACGATGAGGCTGACCATGGGAAGGCTTCCTCGCCCACGAGCGGGCCCACTGATATAGAGGGTCGACGCTCGCCCCAGCCCACGCAGCAATTCTCGAAGTTAGCAGACAGAGACGGATGGCAAAGTATAACGATCTTTATTACGAACATAGAAACATAGAAACATAGAAAATAGGTGCAGGAGTAGGCCATTCGGCCCTTCTAGCCTGCACCACCATTCAATGAGTTCATGGCTGAACATTCAACTTCAGTACCCCATTCCTGCTTTCTCGCCATACCCCTTGATCCCCCTAGCAGTAAGGACCTCATCTAACTCCTTTTTGAATATATTTAGTGAATTGGCCTCAACAACTTTCTGTGGTAGAGAATTCCACAGGTTCACCACTCTCTGGGTGAAGAAGTTCCTCCGCATCTCGGTCCTAAATGGCTTACCCCTTATCCTTAGACTGTGACCCCTGGTTCTGGACTTCCCCAACATTGGGAACATTCTTCCTGCATCTAACCTGTCTAACCCCGTCAGAATTTTATATGTTTCTATGAGGTCCCCTCTCATTCTTCTGAACTCCAGTGAATACAAGCCCAGTTGATCCAGTCTTTCTTGATAGGTCAGTCCCGCCATCCCGGGAATCAGTCTGGTGAACCTTCGCTGCACTCCCTCAATAGCAAGAATGTCCTTCCTCAGGTTAGGAGACCAAAACTGTACACAATACTCCAGGTGTGGCCTCACCAATGCCCTGTACAACTGTAGCAACACCTCCCTGCCCCTGTACTCAAATCCCCTTGCTATGAAGGCCAACATGCCATTTGCTTTCTTAACCGCCTGCTGCACCTGCATGCCAACCTTCAATGACTGATGTACCATGACACCCAGGTCTCTTTGCACCTCCCCTTTTCCTAATCTGTCACCATTCAGATAATAGTCTGTCTCTCTGTTTTTACCACCAAAGTGGATAACCTCACATTTATCCACATTATACTTCATCTGCCATGCATTTGCCCACTCACCTAACCTATCCAAATCGCTCTGCAGCCTCACAGCATCCTCCTCGCAGCTCACACTGCCACCCAACTTAGTGTCATCCGCAAATTTGGAGATACTACATTTAATCCCCTCATCTAAATCATTAATGTACAGTGTAAACAGCTGGGGCCCCAGCACAGAACCTTGCGGTACCCCACTAGTCACTGCCTGCCATTCTGAAAAGTACCCATTTACTCCTACTCTTTGCTTCCTGTCTGACAACCAGTTCTCAATCCATGTCAGTACACTACCCCCAATCCCATGTGCTCTAACTTTGCACATCAATCTCTTGTGTGGGACCTTGTCGAACGCCTTCTGAAAGTCCAAATATACCACATCAACTGGTTCTCCCTTATCCACTCTACTGGAAACATCCTCAAAAAATTCCAGAAGATTTGTCAAGCATGATTTCCCTTTCACAAATCCATGCTGACTTGGACCTATCATGTCACCTCTTTCCAAATGCACTGCTATGACATCCTTAATAATTGATTCCATCATTTTACCCACTACCGATGTCAGGCTGACCGGTCTATAATTCCCTGTTTTCTCTCTCCCTCCTTTTTTAAAAAGTGGGGTTACATTGGCTACCCTCCACTCCATAGGAACTGATCCAGAGTCAATAGAATGTTGGAAAATGACTGTCAACGCATCCACTATTCCCAAGGCCACCTCCTTAAGTACTCTGGGATGCAGTCCATCAGGCCCTGGGGATTTATCGGCCTTCAATCCCATCAATTTCCCCAACACAATTTCCCGGCTAATAAGGATTTCCCTCAGTTCCTCCTCCTTACTAGACCCCCCGACCCCTTTTATAACCGGAAGGTTGTTCGTGTCCTCCTTCGTGAATACCGAACCAAAGTACTTGTTCAATTGGTCCGCCATTTCTTTGTTCCCAGTTATGACTTCCCCTGATTCTGACTGCAGGGGACCTACATTTGTCTTTACTAACCTTTTTCTCTTTACATATCTATAGAAACTTTTGCAATCCGTCTTAATGTTCCCTGCAAGCTTCTTCTCATACTCCATTTTCCCTGCCCTAATCAAACCCTTTGTCCTCCTCTGCTGAGTTCTAAATTTCTCCCAGTCCCCAGGTTCGCTGCTATTTCTGGCCAATTTGTATGCCACTTCCTTGGCTTTAATACTATCCCTGATTTCCGGGAACACCTCTTATCACAGTCGCCCGTGAGTGGAGATGCTCTCCGAACAGCACAATCATACAACTTTTATACATTTCAAAACCCCTCTGTTCCCGGACAAAACCTCCCTAGATTTCTAATTGAACTATCTTATCAGTACTACTTCCCTAATTGGACTACCTTATGAGTGCTACTTTGGATTGACAGGCCAAGACCCTCGTGACCGCTTTAGGCCGTGACCAGAATGACTTCATTAGGTCGGAATTTGTTATACATTTCCTTGGTGCCTGTGAGTCGCCTCGAGCCTCTTCGCAAGGTCTTATCAATGTCTGTTTAGGTTCTCACATCGTATCCTGTCGGAATATTATTGAATTGATAACTTCTGGAGCCTTGGTACAAGGCCGAAGAGAGGCCTTTTACCTCCTTATGGGCCATTGCAGGAACCAGCACTTTAACCCTTGTCCCGCTGGTACCCCTAATGCCAAATTTCTCTTACAATTCCCCCCTTTTGGCCCTT
The DNA here is from genome assembly GCF_044704955.1 of Pristiophorus japonicus. Classification (NCBI taxonomy): domain Eukaryota; kingdom Metazoa; phylum Chordata; class Chondrichthyes; family Pristiophoridae; genus Pristiophorus; species Pristiophorus japonicus. Next base: position 127,809,728 of record NC_091992.1, on the reverse strand, counting down.
GGCTATACGTCAAGCTGGCCATATTTCCCGATAACTATCTCCCTGTAGGCGAGTTCCAGATAGGTTCGTTCACCTGGGTGGCCATCTCCCAAGCTTCGGGACCTCCTGAAACCTTCCCACAGAGTTATATAAGGTAAGTCCTTCCTGTAGGACTGCTTAAATTTTCATCCCTTATGGCCTTAATCATAGTGCGTGCCCTGACGTATCGTTTGACCTGTTTAATTCGTGCACATGTTAATCCCATCATGACCATCAGAACCAGGCCCTGTATTACTATAAGTACATGTGATATTATTTTTATCCATGGGTGAATTTGATTATTAAGTCCAATGTCCCACAGCTTTGGGTACCAGGGCTGATCAGCCAGCATTGCGTTAGTGTCTCTCTGTAAGTTGTCTATTTCTTCCATCAGCAGGATATACTGTCATCTTTGATTCTGGATTCCTTGCACCAGACGTAATTGTTCCTCATTTAATTCTGGTATTGTTCCGCGGATGATTTCCGTTGTCTCAGGATGTATATGGTTAAGTTGGCTGCCCGCGTGCTCACGCACCACTCTCCGTTCCCTTGCGGGGCAGCGATGGTCTCCAGATCGTGTTCAAGAGAATACTCAGCATACATCCGTTTATCTGGTGGAATCCGCAATCATCATTCGTCATTCGTGGCGTACCTCGACATAAAACCACTTGGTTATTTTTATAACAGTCGGTTATGGCATTGCCTCTGGTACTATTGTTAACTTTAATCACCCGTCTGGCAGGCTGATGGTAACGCAACCAAGTTTGGTTTCTCACTTCACCGATATTATCGATCTGGTATAAGGGGTCTCCCTTTGTTACATCATATGGGCCACCTGTAACAGTTCCCCTTCCGCGCCATCTCCCCACCGCGCATGTAGGGCTTGGTTATCCAAGTCCCTCCCCAGTAAACCCCTCAAGACTACGCAATTAAGTTGTTAGCCCGGTCAGATATTGCATACAGGTCTATGGAATTCATCGTCGTAACACCTGCCGCATCTCAGGGTAGTGGATTCTGGGCCTTCGAGGATCCGTTGTGCCAGGTTCTGGTATAGACTTTATAGTTTCATTCCCACAGAAGCTAGGAAGAATGATATCCATTAGATTTAGGTTAAGTAGTCGCTGACGCACCCTAATTATATCCTTTCTTTAGATTCTTTTATTACTAGCCCCCCTTTGGCTTCAGTCTTTATGGACGGGCTTATGGGGGGACTTGCGTGGTTGTGCTGGGAAGATTTGTTGTCCCCAGGGTGGTTGTTGGGGCAGTGGTAGGGCTTCACACTCCATCCGCCCCCCTTTTTGTTCCGTTCTGTTCCCACCCTTCTGTTTCTCTTGCGGGGTGGATTTGGCAGCTTGTTTTGCAGCTTCGCCTGCCCAGGCATGAGCTTCTAGAACTGAAATTCCATCCAGTTGGATTTTTGCGCCCTTCCCCATACTGGCGCCCATAGCATCGGCAGCCTGCTGCATTGCAACCTTACTTAATACACTATACATAGCCATGCGTTAAAATAAGTTCTGTCCTTGCTCCAGTCCTTGGCTGCTGGGATGCATATTTCGGCAGTTAAATTAAACAAAGCTAGTTCATGTAGTTGTGTCTTTCCTGTGTGGTGCTATATCTCTCGTAGTCCATCTGTATTATCCAATGCCTGCGTGGGCCTTAAGCTTCCCAGTATCCTGAATCTCCAGAGTCGAAGTAGCCGCTGTGGTCCCATCTCGGTGAGTGTTTTATCTGCAAATTTTAAACAGATAGCCTGGTCGTCACCAGGTGTTAGGTTCTGGTCTACTCCTCTGTTATCCATGCACGTCGAGGTCACTCTGTGAAATCAGAGGTAAGGGTTAGGTTGGGTTTGTAGACTACACTTATCCACCGTGGGCTCTATCGCCATAGGTGATGGTGCTATGGCTGCGCACTGCACTATCCGTCTGGTCCCATTTAAAAAAAAAATCTCTTCCAGCTTATTTATCTTAGCCTTTAACTCTTGCATTTGTTTTGTTTGAGTATCTTTCTTTTATTTGTATCAGGCGAGTATTATTACATAGGCTAGTTCTGTTTTTATTTTTATTCTGACTATCCCACCATTTCCTCTTTCTGTCAGGTGAGCCTTTTTGATTCTATTTAGAAATCCAAATTAATAATGTCCAGTATAAAACAGCTGTCAATGGAAAGGGTTAACTCCTTTACAGGTTTATAAGAAAGCCTGATGTCATTATGTGACTTCACGTAATTATCCGAAAAATTCTTTAGTACGTTACATCTTTTTTTTTTCAGATCTCCTTTCTTCAAATTAGGTTTTGTATTTTACACGGAGGGCTGCTTTTCGTTATCTCAAATTCCAGTTTCAAGGTCGTTACAATGTCTCTTCTAAACTGCTAAAGCTTGCTGTTTTCTGCTCAACAAACCTATCCTTTGTGCATTTCCTAGCTCCATAACTTACCGAATAAATCCACACCTGCGTTTCTAACTTAAAATGTCTTAAAACCTCCTACATACAGGACAACACTACAAAGGGTTAAAAAAACTTTCACTCTGTTTGGAAAACATGAAAAGTTCATTCCGCAGTCAAAATATCACACAGGGACTCTCACTCAACGACAGACATTCATTCAACAAAGCTTGTTAATTGGTTGGCCGGTTCTATTTTTGGATCCATTTGTCACTTAAGATAGTCATTATCAGCTTTTTTATGGCCTTACGTAATTACGCAAGTTACAATTAATGATTGGTTTTATTCGCCTTTTTACTAGCCGTGTTACCCATCTTCTTCGGGCTATGAGGGTCTTGGATACTCCCTTAAATTCGTGTCAGGTATGCAGGACGCTATTTATGTGTCTTCCCTTGGCGCCGTGCACTCGTACCACTGCACGCTTTGGGTCAATATATCCCGTCACTGCTCAGGGACGTTGTCTCTATTCCCTCTCTCTCTCTCGTCCCAGCACCGTGCGCTCGTACCACTTCGGGTCAATAGACCTCCCTCTCCCTCTATATCTTCCCTTGCGTCGTACCCTCGCACTGCCGTGCTACCTCCACGCACCCGTTTTAGGATGCACCTTTTGACCCCCCTTTCACCCCTAGATCGTCCTTGTCCTCCGTCTCCGTCCCTCCGGGACTCACTACAGATGGTTCTTTTGTACGGATGTCCTTCCCTTGCGGTTTACAATGCCGCAGCTCTAACTTGAAGGTGGTAAATTAAAACATACTCACCCCAACAGCTGGGTCATTGTTCCGTTCGGGAAGTCCGTACCCTGCTCGCAGCGCCAAATGTAAGGGGGTGATGGGAAGGCTTCCTCTCCCACGAGCGGGCCCACTGATATAGAGGGTCGACGCTCGCCCCAGCCCACGTAGCAATTCTCGAAGTTAGCAGACAGAGACGGATGGCAAAGTATAACGATCTTTATTCCGAACGTCCGGGAACACCTCTTATCACAGTCGCCTGTGAGTGGAGATGCTCTCCGAACAGCACAATCATGCAACTTTTATACATTTCAAAACCCCTCTGTTCCCGGACAAAACCTCCCTCGATTTCTAATTGAACTACCTTATGAGTGCTACTTTGGATTGACAGGCCAAGACCCTCGTGACCGCTTTAGGCCGTGACCAGAATGACTTCATTAGGTCGGAATTTGTTGTACATTTCCTTGGTGCCTGTGAGTCGCCTCGAGCCTCTTCTCAAGGTCTTATCAATGTCTGTTTAGGTTCTCACATCGTATCCTGTCGGAATATTATTGAATTGATAACTTCTGGAGCCTTGGTACAAGGCCGAAGAGAGGCCTTTTACCTCTTTATGGGCCATTGCAGGAACCAGCACTTTAACCCTTGTCCCGCTGGTACCCCTAATGCCAAATTTCTCTTACAAGCATCCCTGATTAAAATCGCTCCACCATCAGTGACCGTATCTTCTGTTGCCTGGGCCCCAAGCTCTGGAACTCCCTCCCTGAACCTCCCCACTTCTCTACCTCCCTTTCCTCCTTTAAAATGCTCTGTAAAACCTACCTCTTTGACCAAGCTTTTGTTCACTTGTCCTAATATCTCCTTATGTGGCTCACGGTCAAATTTTGTTTGATAATCGCTCCTGTGAAGCTCTGTATAAATGCAAGTTGTGTTGTTCTAATAATGTTGCCGTGGATTATCAAGTTCCTGGCTGTCCAATTAGCTTCACATTCCACAAAATAAAGGCAATACCATTACTTTCTGTCAGAGCCTGAATGTTATCGTATTAGCTTCATCGTAGGCAGTCCCTCGAAATCGAGGAAGACTTGCTTCCACTCTAAAAGTGAGTTTCCAGGTGGCTGTACAGTCCAATACGGGAATTACAGTCTCTGTCACAGGTGGGACAGACAGTGGTTGAAGGAAAGGGTGGGTGGGGAGTCTGGTTTGCCGCACGCTCCTTCCGCTGCCTGCGCTTGGTTTCTGCATGCTCTCGGCGACGAGACTCGAGGTGCTCAGCGCCCTCCCAGACGCTCTTCCTCCACTTAGGACGATCTTTGGCCAGGGACTCCCAGGTGCCGGTGGGGATGTTGCACTTTATGAAGGAGGCTTTGAGGGTGTCCTTGAAACATTTTTCTCTGCCCACCTGGGGCTCGCTTGCCGTGTAGGAGTTCCAAGTAGAACGCTTGCTTTGGGAGTCTTGTGTCAGGCATGCGGACAATGTGGCCCGCCCAGCGGAGCTGGTCGAGTGTGGTCAGTGCTTCGATGCTGGGGATGTTGGCCTGATCGATCCTCCCAGGGGATTTACAGGATCTTGCGGAGACATCGTTGGTATTTCTCCAGCGATTTGAGGTGTCTACTGTGCCATACAGGAGGGCGGGTATCACTACAGTCCTGTAGACCATAAGTTTGGTGTCAGATTTGAGATCCAGGTCTTCAAACACTCTCTTCCTCAGGCGGCCGAAGGCTGTGCTAGCGCACTGGAGGCAGTGTTGGACCACCTACTGATTAGCCTACTAATATAATTAAATGTATCACTACAGAATATAGAGCATTTACTAAAACTACATATTAATAGAAAGGATTAATACAATTATATATTAATATAATCTCTACTGGATATAGGATACACTCTTGAGTTTTGGTGTGTGGCCCTACATTATGGTGAATTATATGCAACAAACAGGTGCTTCTGTGACCATCCAGTGAAGCATTATTTAGTCAGAAAATAGAACCAATCTGAGACGGGGCCATTGAATCAGAACAACTTTGAATAAAATAATATTCATTTGCTGCAAGCTTCAGTATCATTTCCTCATATAGTTCCTTTTATCTTTCAGACATTTTTGAAAAATTACCTTATAATATTTGCCTCTAACACCTTAAGAAAGGATCACACTAAATGTATCGAACCAACGTATAAAACATCAGTCGTTAAAGGCACCATATGAATGTCAGCTCACGGCAAACTAGATTGTAGCTTTGAAACTAGCTGTTCTTATATAGGAGCAGGAGTAGGCCATATGGCCCCTCAAGTCTGCTCCGCCATTCAATAATAATAACAACTTGGATTTATATAGCACCTTTAACGTAGTAAAACGTCCCAAGGTGCTTCATAACAGTGTTACAAGACAAAACAGATAAATTTGACACCGAGCCACAAAAGAAGAAATTAGGACAGATGACCAATAGCTTATTTAAAGAGGTGGGTTTTAATGAGCGTCTTAAAGGAGGAAAGAGAGGTAGAGAGGTGGCGAGGTTTAGGGAGGGAGTTCCAGAGCTTGGAGCCTAGGCAACAGAAGCCACCGATGGTTGAGCAGTTATAATGAGGGATGTTTAAGAGGGCAGAATTTGAGGAGCGCAGACATCTTGTGGGGTTGTGAGGCTGAACAAGATTACAGAGATAGGGAGGAGTGAGGCCGTGTTTACAGTGATTTGTAAACAAGGATGAGAATTTTGAAATTGAGGCGTTGCTTAACTGGATAAGATCGTGGTTGATCTTCGACCTCAACTCCACTTTCACACAATATCCCCACATCCCCTGATTACCCTAAAGTCCACAATTCTATCGCTCTCAGCCTTGAATATATTCAACGATTCAGCATCCGCAGCCCTTTGGGGTTGAGAATTCCAAAGATTCACAACCCTTATCATGTGTGGGATATGGAGGTGTGTGGGATATGGAGGTGTGTGGGATATGGAAGTGTGTGGTGTCATGTATGTAACCACAATGTAACACCACTGTATTACTGTATACACTCAACCTAGCTGCACACCTTGACCACTAGGGGTGAACTTGTGGGAGACACTCCTTACCTGATCACACAAGTATAAAAAGGGAGGTCCCACGCAGGGTCATCGTCTCTAATTCAAACTTCCTACCAAAGAGGTACTGATGCATTTTTTTTACACCATAGACACATGCAAGCGCTTCCTTCTCGACTATCCCATCCTCATTGCCAATGTAAAGTCCTTACTCTACAGTATGAAACCACACGAGGCACATTCTGGGGACAAGGTCAGTCTGTGACCTTAACTCTTTATTCACAGGACTCCGAAGACGATGATCCTGTGTGGGACCTCCCTTTTTATACCTGTGTGATCAGGAAAGGAGTGTCTCCCACAAGTTCACCCCTAGTGGTCAAGGTGTACATCTAGGTTGAGTGTATACAGTAATACAGTGGTGTTACATTGTGGTTACATACATGACATATGAGATATGGAGATGTGTGGGATATGGAGGTGTGTGGGATACGGAGGTGTGTGGGATACGGAGGTGTGTGGGATACGGAGGTGTGTGGGATATGGATGTGTGGGGGATACGGAGGTGTGTGGGATATGGAGGTGTGTGGGATATGGAGGTGTGTGGGATATGGATGTGTGTGGGATATGGATGTGTGTGGGATATGGATGTATGGGGGATACGGAGGTGTGTGGGATATGGATGTGTGTGGGATATGGATGTGTGTGGGATATGGATGTGTGGGGGATACGGAGGTGTGTGGGATATGGATATGTGTGGGATATGGATGTGTGGGGGATACGGAGGTGTGTGGGATATGGAGGTGTGTGGGATATGGAGGTGTGTGGGATATGGATGTGTGTGGGATATGGATGTGTGGGGGATACGGAGGTGTGTGGGATATGGATGTGTGGGGGATACGGAGATGTGTGGGATATGGAGGTGTGTGGGATATGGAGGTGTGTGGGATATGGAGGTGTGTGGGATATGGATGTGTGTGGGATATGGATGTGTGTGGGATATGGATGTATGGGGGATACGGAGGTGTGTGGGATATGGATGTGTGTGGGATATGGATGTGTGTGGGATATGGATGTGTGGGGGATACGGAGGTGTGTGGGATATGGATGTGTGTGGGATATGGATGTGTGGGGGATACGGAGGTGTGTGGGATATGGAGGTGTGTGGGATATGGAGGTGTGTGGGATATGGATGTGTGTGGGATATGGATGTGTGGGGGATACGGAGGTGTGTGGGATATGGATGTGTGGGGGATACGGAGATGTGTGGGATATGGAGGTGTGTGGGATATGGATGTGTGTGGGATATGGATGTGTGGGGGATACGGAGGTGTGTGGGATATGGATGTGTGGGGGATACGGAGGTGTGTGGGATATGGAGGTGTGTGGGATATGGATGTGTGTGGGATATGGATGTGTGGGGGATACAGAGGTGTGTGGGATATGGATGTGTGGGGGATACGGAGGTGTGTGGGATATGGAACTGTGGATGTATTTTGACATATTTCAACATCAAGAGAGTTGATGTTTGTTTTGGGGCTTTTCATTGCATTTTGATTGATGACAGTGATTAGGCCCACAGATATCACAGCATTACAGGGAGATTAAGAACAATTTAAAAATGACATTAGTGGTTAAAAATAACCAAGATAAAAATAGGACTGGCTTTGATGATCGTTATCTTACACTGCTCTGTCCCTGAGGAGCTGTCTTCTGATTGGTTGCAGGTCCCTGGTGTAAACCAACGGCTGAGAGCGCTGTGTGAGGCTCACAGCTCGTCACATGTGATGAAATCTAATTCACCGAGAAATTATTTGAGGTTAATTATGAGTAAGTGTTACATTACCCGAATTACTTGTTGTTCCTTGATTAGCACAGAGATCAATAACCAGGGGGCATAGATTTAAAGTCATCGGTAGAAGGATTAGAGGGGAGCTGAGGAGAATTTTCTTCACCCAGAGGGCGGTGGGGGTCTGGAACTCACTGCCTGAAAGGGTGGTAGTGGCAGAAACTCAGCCCACTCTGTCTGGGTCCTTCTCATAGAAACATAGAAAATAGGTGCAGGAGTAGGCCATTCGGCCCTTCGAGCCTGCACCACCATTCAATATGATCATGGCTGATCATGCAACTTCAGTACCCCGTTCTTGCTTTCTCTCCATACGCTTTGATCCCTTTAGCCGTAAGGGCCATATCTAACTCCTTTTTGAATATATCTAACGAACTGGCCTCAACAACTTTCTGTGGTAGAGAATTCCACCGGTTCACAGTTCTCTGGGTGAAGAAGTTTCTCCTCATCTCGGACCTAAATGGCTTACCCCTTATCCTTAGACTGTGTCCCCTGGTTCTGAACTTCCCCAACATCGGGAACATTCTTCCTGCACCTAACCTGTCCAATCCTGTCAGAATTTTATATGTTTCCATGAGATCCCCTCTCATTCTTCTAAATTCCTGTGAATATAAGCCTAGTCGATCTCCTGTGCTGCAAAGCGTGTGCCCATCATACAGCCAATAAGAAACCTCGGATACTCGGGGAAGCACAGCTTTACATTACAGGGAGGCTGGGTCTGAGAACATTTAAAAAAATATATTAGTTCCTAGGATGTGGACGTCGCTGGCAAGGCCGGCATTTATTGCCCATCCCTAATTGCCCCTTGAGAAGGTGGTGGTGAGCCGCCTTCTTGAACCGCTGCAGTCCGTGTGGTGAAGGTGCCCCCACAGTGCTGAATTTGTTGCAGCGGTTCGGTACTGAGTGTCTCGCTAGGCCATTTCAGAGGGCAGTTAAGAGTCAAACACATTGCTATGGGTCTGGAGTCACGTATAGGCCAGACCGGGTAAGGACGCCAGATTTCCTCCCCTTAAAGCACATTAGTGAACCAATTGGGTTTTTACGATAATCCGGTAGTTTCATGGTCACAATTACTAGTACTCTTTTTTTTAAAAATCCAGAATTAATTAATTAATTAAATTTAAATTCCCCAGCTGCTGTGGTGAAATCATTAGTCCAGGTCTCTGGATTAGTAGTCCAGTAATATTCCCATAACATACATCATCATCATAGCAGTCCCTCGAATTGAGGATGACTTGCCTCCATATCAAAAAGTTCACAGGTGTTTCAATGAAGGACCTAATATTCCGGGTCCCGAACTAAATCTTGAAGGGTGGAAGATGCCTGTGCCTGAATTTTTTTAACGTGTGGTGGCCGTTGCACACCAGCCACCACACGGGCTTGACAGAGCTAGGTCTTGGTCCAGTGGCAAGGGTTAACCAGGACGACTGGAGACCTGCTCTGCTGCACGGACCTAGTGCGCACACATAGCGCAGTGTGGGCTGGCCCGTGCAGCCCCTGGGCCCTCGTCTCTTCGGGGCCCATATGTCCACAGCTCAGTACATGGCATGATTGGGTTAAAACATAAGAAATAGGAGCAGGAGTAGGACATGCGGCCCCTCGAGCCTGCTCCTCCATTTAATAAGATCATGGCTGATCTTTGACCTCAACTCCACTTTCCCGCCTGATCCCCATATCCCATATCCCAAAAATCTATCTCTCTCAGTCTTGAATATACTCAACGACAGTCTCCACAGCCCTCTGGAGTCGAGAATTCCAAAGATTCACAACCCTGGTTGCAGATTTTACATCCACCTGAGGGACCAGACGGGGCCTCGGTTTAACATCTCATCTGAAAGGCGGCACCTCCGACAGTGCTGCCCTCCCTCAGTACAGTACTGAGGTGTCAGCCTGGATTATATCCTCGAGTCTCCGGAGTGGGACGTGAACCCACGACCTTCTGACTCATAGGCGAGAGTGGTACCCACTGAGGCAGCCTGGTTCACGAGTGGAACCTGGAGGAGCTGTGCTGTCGCTTGGTGCTGGAATTCATCCCACTTGGCTCCAGTTGAGTCAGCGAGGTCATACCACAGCAGGTAGCGAGGTCCTAGCTGGACAAGAAGCAGTCGGTCTCTCTGGCAATCTGTGTGGGCTGTTAAATGCCAGTGGTACCTCTGTGCTGGGGGTCCTTGAAACTTGGCTCTGCTGGACTTTGGTAAGTGGTAAGTGGAGAGAGATTGCAAAGTGCCGCAGTACAGCGGGACCTGGGGGTACTTGTGCAAGAAACACAAAAGGATAGTATGGAGGTACAGCAAATGATCAGGAAGGCCAGTGGTATCTTGGCCTTTATTGCAAAGAGGTTTGAGTATAAAAGCAGGGAAGTCTTGCTACAGCTATACAAGATGTGAGGCCACACCTGGAATACTGCGTGCAGTTTTGGTTTCCATATTTACAAAAGGATATACTTGCTTTGGAGGCAGTTCAGAGACGGTTCACTCGGTTGATTCCAGAGATGAGGGGGTTGACTTATGAGGAAAGGTTGAGTAGGATGGGCCTCTACTCATTGGAATTCAGAAGAATGAGAGGTGATCTTATTGAAACGTATAAGATTATGAGGGGGCTTGACAAGGTGGATGCAGAGAGGATGTTTCCACTGATGGGGGAGACTAGAACTAGAGGGCATAATCTTAGAAATAAGGGCCGCCCATTTAAAACAGAGATGAGGGGAAATTGCTTCTCTCAGAGGGTTGTAAATCTGTGGAATTTGCTGCCTCGGAGAGTTGTGGAAGCTGGGACAGTGAATAAATTTAAGACAGAAATAGACAGTTTCTTGAGCGATAAAGGGTTATGGGGAGTGGGCGGGGAAGTGGAGCTGAGTCCATGATCAGATCAGCCCTGATCTTATTGAATGGCGGAGCAGGCTCGAGGGGCCGTATGGCCTACTCCTGCTCCTATTTCTTATGTTCTTATGTTCTTACGAGGGGAGAGTGTGCACTCTATGTTGGACAGACGGAAATCCTTCAAGTGGGCGTACATTTCTCAGTTGGTTGATTTTGAGGCTCGTAAACATGGTGATGGTTTCCGCACATGTCAGACAGTCGCATGACCATAAAAGGAAGTCATTATTAATTGATATTTTCTGTTTCCTCTGTCAGAACATTTATTGTAGGTATTTATATCTGACTATTAATATATCTAAACATGAAAGGTCATCTAAAGATCTCTCTTCACAGATGTTGCCTGTCAACCATGGTTCAATGGCTAGCATCTCGCCTTTGAGTCGGAAGGTTGTGGGTTCAAGTTCCACTCCAGGGACTTGAGCACCAAACTCCAGGCTGACACTCCCAGTGCAGTGCTGAGGGAGTGCTGCACTGTCGGAGGTGCCGTCTTTCGGATGAGACGTTAAACCGAGGCCCCGTCTGCTCTCTCAGGTGGATGTAAAAGATCCCATGGCTCTATTCGAAGAGCCGGTGTCCTGGTCAATAGTTATCCCTCATCCAACATCACTAAAAGCGATCATTTATTGAATTGCTGTTTGTGGGAGCTTGCTGTGCACAAATTGACTGTAGTTCACTGGCTGTAAAGCGCTTTGGGACGTCGTGAAAGGTGCTATAGAAATGCAATTCTTTTTCTTTTTTTAACTGATTAAGTCGGGAGGTTTGTAGGAAAATTGATCTAAAAAACAGTATTTCACTCGGCTTAAAAGGCATATTTGTCATGAGACGAGAGACAAGCATTAAAACAGCTGAGGATAACCAAGGCCAATGTTGGATATGCAACAAAAAGGGCATTGGAAAAATAATCATGGATCGCTGTGGTGGAGTAACAGCCAGGCTGTTTTTATAGTTATGTTAGAAGTCAGAAAATTAGTAAATCCTTTGAAGGATTTTTCAGGGCAGATTAGCTTTGAAGATCAATGTAAAAATTTAAAGATACAGCATTGGTTTCCCCTTCTAAAGACAAAGCTACAGCGCAGTGTAAGCTAAACCTGTTTCAAATGAAGTTATTGCCGAAATAATCTTAACTTAGATTAAGACACTTTCAGTTGATAAGGGGTACAGCAGCTTACGGTAGCATAGTGGTTATAACAACAACAACTTTATTTATATAGTGCCTTTAACCTTTCAAGGCGCTTCGCAGGAGCGTTATAAGACCAAAAAAAAAATGACTGGACCAGTAATCCCGAGGCCTGGACTAACGATCCGGAGCCATGAGTTAAAATCCCACCATGGCAGCTGGGGAATTTAAATTCAGTTAATTCAATAAATCTGGAATTAAAAAAAAAGCAAGTATCAGTAATAGTGACCATAAAACTACCGGATTGTCGTAAAAACCTATCTAGTTCACTACCTTTCGGGAAGAAAATCTGCCGTCCTTACCCGGTCTGGTCTACATGTGACTCCAGACCCACAGCAACGTGGTTGACTCTTAACTGCCCTCTGAAATGGCGGATCACCACCACCTTCTCAAGGGCAATTGGGGATGGGCAATAAATGCTGGCTTTGCCAGCGACGGCCACGTCCCGTGAATCAATAACAAAAAAAAGACATGATTTCACTTACCCCAGAGCGTGACAGAAAATGGGGGATGTCTTACGTGAGCCTCTGGCCCGACATATTCAGTAATCCATTGAGATTGGAACTGGTCCCCGTGGATTGGGGGGAGAGACACGAGATCTCATTATTTAAGAAGGAAGAGAAATCTGACATTGGCAATTAGACACCAGCAAGTCTAACACTGATTGTGGGAAAGCTGGTTATAAGATGTGATTTACGATGACTTGGGAATTTCTGCAGTTACTGGAGGCTCCCAGCATGTTAGAAATGTAGGTTCTGCCTCACTAACCTGGTCCCGTTTTTTGAGAAAGTGACCAATATGATGGACAATGTCACTCCTGTTGATTTTATATGCCTCAATTTCGAGAAAGCATTCGATCAAATATAGCATAAAAGACACTTGGACAAAATTAGGTCCTATTTGAATTATTGGACTGATTTCATGCTGAATGGGGAAACTGATTGCGATCTCATAGGCACAGGATTGTCATTGATGGAGAGGTTCTCAATGGGACCTGCTTTTTCTAATTCATTCCTGGGATGTGGGCGTCGCTGGCAAGGCCGGCATTTATTGCCCATCCCTAATTGCCCCTTGAGAAGGTGATGGTGAGCCGCCTTCTTGAACCGCTGCAGTCCGTGTGGTGAAGGTACTCCCACAGTGCTGTTAGGGAGGGAGTTCCAGGATTGTGACCCAGCAACAATGAAGGAACGGCGATATATTTCCAAGTCAAAATGGTGTGTGACTTGGAGGGGAACTTTGCAGGTGATGGTGTTCCCATACGCCTGCTGCCCTTGCCCTTCTAGGTGGTGAAGGTGATGGGTTTGGGATGTTGCTGTTGAAGAAAGAGTGGAATTTCACACCTAGGGGTCTGTTGCTGCTCATCATTTTCATTCAGGATTTAGACGAGGATGTAAATGTTACCATTGTGTAAATACCTGGGAGATGTGAAAGTGTGTACAGGGGCAAGTAAGCTTTTAGCCCTAACTCTTGGATCTAGACAAGTTAAGGGAATCGTTCCCCTGTGTGGCAGATGCCCATTAATGTGGACAAATGCAGTGCCCTGTTGGAGTTGAGACATGTTTATATCATGCAGGGACAATGGAAATGGATCATACGTTAAAGGTGACTGCAGGAAAGCAAATGGAGCTTTAGGTTACATTGCTGGGACCATTGAGTATAAAACTGAAGAGTACAGTACTTAGGCTGAAAGAGGTTTGGGTTGGTGCACACCAGGAATAGTGGCCTAGGAATTGGAGGGAGATTCGACACGCACCTAAAGAGGCCGGTGGGAGGACCAGGGCAAATTGATCGGCCTCAGTAGTGTAGAACCAGCAAGTTGTGGCCATCAGTCACAACTCTTTTAAATTATAACTTTAAGCCAAGTGCCCCCTTTGGTAAAGGGACACGATGACTGGAACCCACAAACTAACAAATGAACGTTAAAGGGAAGCTGAGCAAATCAAATTAAAATCCTGTTGCCGGGGGTGATGATGCACTCCAGTCCCTCCGGCGCTCACCTGTCGCGGAAGGTTGCGAGCGTACCGGTGGACACCACATGCTCCATCTCCAGGGACACCACATGCTCCATCTCCAGGGACACCGCGTGCTCCATCTCCAGGGACACCGCGTGCTCCATCTCCAGGGACACCGCGTGCTCCATCTCCAGGGACACCACATGCTCCATCTCCAGGGACACCACATGCTCCATCTCCAGGGACACCGCGTGCTCCATCTCCAGGGACACCACATGCTCCATCTCCAGGGACACCGCGTGCTCCATCTCCAGGGACACCACGTGCTCCATCTCCAGGGACACCACGTGCTCCATCTCCAGGGACACCACATGCTCCATCTCCAGGGACACCGCGTGCTCCATCTCCAGGGACACCGCGTGCTCCATCTCCAGGGACACCGCATGCTCTCCATCTTCAGAGACACCGCGTGCTCCATCTCCAGGGACACCACATGCTCCATCTCCAGGGACACCGCGTGCTCCATCTCCAGGGACACCACATGCTCCATCTCCAGGGACACCGTGTGCTCCATCTCCAGGGACACCGCATGCTCCATCTCCAGGGACACCGCGTGCTCTCCATCTTCAGGGACATCCTGGCGCAAACATAGCCGCGCAAGAGAGGCCGGCAGTCGGACTGTGGTCATCAGTCACATCGCCAGAGGCAACTCACTGGTGGCGGGGGAGGGGGAGCATGTAGGGGCAAGGGCCAGCGGGGGCAGGGTGGAGAGAAACACCAGTTGTCCCAAATTGCTCTACGGCCAATGAAGTACAAATCTGACCTGATAAATCCTTCAAAGGACACGTGTCTTTAATCATTTTCTGACTTCTAACATAACTATAAAAACAGTCTGGCTGTTGCTAGGGATCCACGGTTCTTTTTCCAATGCCTTTTTTGCTGCATATCCAATATTGGCCTTAGTTATCCTCAACTATTTTTATGCTTGTCTCTACTCCCATTGTGCATTTTAAGCCAAGCGAATTGCATTTTTTAGGTCAATTTTCCTACAAACCGTCCCACTTCATAGAATCATAAAAATTTACAGCATGGAAGGAGGCCATTTAACAAAAAGAAAAATACCTGCATTTCTATAGCACCTTTCATGTTCTCAGGATGTTCCAAAGTGCTTTACAGTCAATGAAGTATTTCTGATGAAAGCTCACAGACCTGAAACATTAACTCTGTTTCTCTCTCCACAGATGCTGCCTGACCCGCTGAGTGTTTACAGCATTCTGTGTTTCTATTTCAGAATTCCAGCATTCGCAGTATTTTGAATTTGTACAAGTATTTTTCAAGTGTAGTCACTATTGTAATGTGAGAAACGTGGCAGGCAATTTGCGCACAGCAAACTCCCACAAACAGCAATGTGATAATGACCAGATCATCTGTTTTAGTGATGTTAGTTGAGGGATAAATATTGGTCCACGACACCGGGGTAACTCCCCCACACTTTCCATAGAAACTTTTGCAACCACCCGAGAGTGTAGATGTCTCATCCGAAAGACGGCACCTCCGACAGTGCAGCACTCCCTCAGCACTGCACTGGGAGTGTCAGTCTAGATTTTTGTGCTCAAGTCCCTGGAGTGGGACTTGAACCCACAACCTTCTGACTCAGAGGCGAGAGTGCTGCCCACTGAATCACGGCTGACCCTTGTCTGTGCATCTGCGTGTAGCTTGATGAGCACAAAATTCAGAAAAGTGACGGGACTGAACATAAGAACATAAGAAATAGGAGCAGGAGTAGGCCATACGGCTCCTCGAGCCTGCTCCGCCATTCAATAAGATCATGGCTGATCTGATCTTGGCCTCAACTCCACTTCCCCGCCCGCTCCCCATAACCCTTGATTCCCCTAAAAGAGGTGCTGTCTTTCGGGTTAAACCGAGGCTCCGTCTGCTCTCTCAGGTGGATGTAAAAGATCCCATGGCACTATTTTGAAGAAGAGCAGGGGAGTTATCCCCGGTGTCCTGGCCAATATTTACAATATTTCTCACTCAATCAGCATAACATAAAAACAGATGATCTGGTCATTATCACATTGCTGTTTGTGGGAGCTTGCTGTGCGCAAATTGGCTGCTGCGTTTCCCACATTACAACAGTGACTGCATTTCAAAAAGTACTTCATTGGCTGTAAAGTGCTTTGAGACGTCCGGTGGTCGTGAAAGGCGCTATATAAATGCAAGTCTTCTTCTTTCATAGTTCAAGAATCTGTCTATCGCAGCCTTGAATATATTCAATGACTCAGACTCCACAGCTCTCTGGGGTAGAGAATTCCAAAATTCCCCACAACCCACTGAGAGAAGAAATTCCTCCTCATCTCCGTTTTAAATTGAGAACTCCTTACTCTGAAACTATGCCCCTAGTTCTAGATTGCCTCACGAGGGATTATTCCCAGCACAGGAGAGAGGGGAGTGTGCTGGAGATCAGGGCCATCAGACATAGTTTGAGATCTTTAACTACATCGCAGGAGAGAAATGTTGGTCACGTTACCCGCACACTCCTCTATTTGCTGCAACGTGTACACTTTATTCAGTCTCCTTTGCACAGGTTGGTACAGGCTGCTTTGGTCTTTCTCTTTACTTTCATAGCCAGGTAGTCGCTAACATGGCCTTGTTCAGCAGTGAGAAACAAGCTGGTCAGCCCAATCCATTCATCAGTCCGTCTTCTCACAGTCTCTGGTCTACTGTAGTTAAAATTAATCCGTACTCTACAACAACAACTTTTACTTATATAGCGCCTGTAACGTAGTAAAACGTTCCAAGGCGCTTCACATGAGCGTTATAAGACAAAACAAATAAATTTGGCACCGAGCCACATAAGAAGAAATAACGGTATATGATCAGAAGCTTGATCAAAGAGGGAGGTTTAAGGAGCAGCTTAAAGGGGGAAAAAGAGGTAGAGATGCAGAGAGGTTTAGGCAGGGAGTTCCAGAGCTTGGGGCCCAGGCAACAGAAGGTACGGCCACCAATGGTGGAGCGATTATAATTAGGGATGGTAAATCAAACTGAAATGGGCAGCAGATTCCCAGTCAGAATACTCTGGTACATACCTTGGCTCACTCACCCTTCACAACCTCGTCCAAGACTTGACTTTACCTAAAACATTCAAACAAAATAATTTCTTCTAATGGCTTTGCATTCTTCACGAAACGCCCTTGCCAGTATTTATCCTTCAACCAACATCACTAAAGCAGATTATTTGGTCAATATCATATTGCTGTTTGTGGGAGCTTGCTGTGCACAAATTGGCTGCTGCATTTCCTACATTTCAACAGTGACTACGGGCTAGATTTTACACTTTTGGGCTTATCGCCCAAAAATGGGCGTTATTGCTGGTGTGGGCGATAAAAATGGGGTTTTCAGATCACCGACTTCTCGCCCATTCTCAAAGTACCTAGTCTCCATTTTTTAAAATGGGCGTTACCGTGAGCGATATGAAATGGACAGTAGCGTTAAACTTTTTTGACCTCTGCCGTAAAATATCGCCGTCCTTAGCAACGGCATGGCATCGCACGATTCCCATGATTCAGCAGGTCAAGGGTCATCATGACATGCGCAGAAGAGGAGACAGAGAGAGAGGGAGCTCAGAGGGACTGAAGGCGTGTCTGGCTGTGGTGTGGCTGCTTTGGGAGGAAGGAGGGAGACTTTAGAGCTAAAATTAGCTGTTACCAGCCACTTAATTGCCTGAATTTGGCCTATAATGGAGCGAGAGGAGAAGGCATCACAGCACGCTGGAGAAATACCACCAACGATGTCTCCGCAAGATCTTACAAATCCCCTGGGAGGACAGACGCACCAACATCAGCGTCCTCGACCAGGCCAACATCCCCAGCATTGAAGCACTGACCACACTCGATCAGCTTCGCTGGGCAGGCCACATAGTTTGCATGCCAGACACACGAGACTCCCAAAGCAAGTATTCTACTTGGAGCTCCTTCACAGCAAACGAGCCAAAGGTGGGCAGCGGAAACGCTACAAGGACACCCTCAAAGCCTCCCTGATAAAGTGCGACCTCCCCACTGAAACGTAGGAGTACCTGGCCCAAGACCATCCTAAGTGGAGGACGTGCATCTGAGAGGGCGCTGAGCACCTCGAGTCTCAACACCGTGAGCATGCAGAAATCAAGTGCAGGCAGCGGAAAGAGCGTGCGGCAAACCAGTCCCACCCCACCCCTTCCCTCAACGACTATCTGTCCCACCTGTGACAGAGTCTGTGGCTCTCATATTGGACCGTTCAGCCACCAAAGAACTCACTTCAGGAGTGGAAGTAAGTCTTCCTCGATTCCAAGGGACTGCCCATGATGATGATGACCTAGCAATGATATCACGCAATGATCTCATGCCATGTCATCCTGTCACCTTTTGCCGAAGAAGCTATCGACGCTGATGTCTGTACAGAGGCGAACAGGTGGGGGGGCCACCAGTTCCCAGCGACATCACTGACATGGCGGAGCGGGTGCTCGCACTCGTGGGGAAGCACATCCGGACAGCCACGGATGCATCTGCAGACCCTGAAGTGATGCCATGTGAATAAAGTTTACACCATTGCGTGATGTAAAGTCAGTACATGCCACACCCACTCATATCCGAACAATCATATATGATAGATGGTTTCTAAAATTGTCCTAGAAATAATGCTGGCCTAATGAAAATCATTGCAATGCAAATGTGTTGATGGTCATGAAATGTGATGTCTGCGATGATTTTGAGAGCGGTGGTGCTTTTGTCGTGCATATTCTGTGTGTAGCGCTGGAATCACCTTGTTACCCTAGCACCCCCTTCTCCTGTAAGAACCTCATTTGTGTGTTACAGCTCAGCCAGCAGCACAGCCCCAGCCAAGACCACAGAGGCCAGAAGGTGGGGGCGCGGGACCCAACTCTCCGGACAATCCTACATATGGTGCTGAGGAGATCCGCCTTGCCTGTCAATCCGCTGGGTCTGTTCTCCACGGATGAAAGCACAGACTTCGAGGAACCTGCATCGCCACGCTCCAGAAGCCATTCCACCCCAAGGCCATCTAGTGGTCCTCCGGTCATTCCCGCCTCCACTCTGGAGGTATCGGCCCCAAGCACCTCGCTACAAGGCACGCCATTTGTCCCAGGACTGCGCCGACCCCGTGGTGGTCTCGTGGATGCGGCAGGTCTGGCCCACGAGCGCCACATGAGAGCGGAGAGATGGTACAGTTGTCCAGGAGGACTGTAGACATTGGTGACCAGCTCGTCGAAGCATTGGGGGGCATATCCCGACAGCTGGCCACCATGACCAAGTACATTTCGCGAACGGCGGAGGACCTGGATGCGATAGCCAGGAACACTGCTAGCAAAGGCCTCCCAGTGGTCTCCGAGCACGGCACTAAACCCCTAGGTTCCGCACCACCACTGCGAATGACAGATTTGAGAGCAAGGACCAAGATCCTGCTTCTGCATCAGACAATGTTGCCCCCTCAGCTCCCCCCGCTCCCGTAACCATGCAACCACCACCTCTGCCTTCATCCCTCCCCAATGAGGCACCACCTGAGGAGCTCCTCGGCCAAGCGCCGTGGAGCGAGGAGGGGAAGGGGTAGAGGTGGGGAAGGGGGGAAGGAAAGTGAGGTGCATGTCCGCAGGTGATGGCTGTGTTATATCTCCATCTGGGTGTATGCAATTTGTTGCAATGTATGGGAGCTGGGGACCACGCTCCTGCTTTGCCTTTGTATTCTGTGTTGCTGGACATGTTGAACATTTGATTGATTTCAATGGTGGAAAAAGCGGAGTGTGGGCAGGGGTTGGGTGTTATTGCCTTTGATACTTATGATTTCAGAACAATGTTGGTATAAAAATGTTTTTATTGAACATAACCTTGCTGCGCATTGTCTCAGATAGCTGGACCATTACACACTGGTGATTCCTTAACATGAAAGTGTTAAATACAACTTAACTTCAATCAATGTAAACTTTAACTGGCACCAAGGTGATGGGCACCATTGATGTCTGAGCTGCACACACACAGCAGTGTGTCACTCACATCAACGCTCTTTCAGGCAAATCGTTCAGACATCAGCTCCTCACTTAAGAGTCTTGCAGCTATATAGCTACCATGGGCCCTTTCCTGCCGTCTGTAGGGGGTCGTGGGTATGGCTGCATAGCCAGCCTGATTGTCTGGTCCTAGGTCAGCGTCTAGCCCCTCGTTGTCCTCTTCCTCTCTCTCCTGAGGTGGAGCATCAGTGTCTTCTGGCAATTCTTGGCCCCTCCTGATAGCCAGGTTGTGCAGCATCGAGCACCTGACCACGAATTTACCTACTTGCTCAGGGTTGTATTGTAGCTCCCCTCCTGAGTGGTCAAGACATCTGAAGCACTACTTAGGCACAGTTATTGTTTGCTTGCCCCAATGCATTGAAAGTATAATAGCGATTGATCAGAAGCAATGATTTCCTCACTAAAATACACCTAGAGTAAACCCCTAATAGTCTAGAGTCTGAATATCTGTCTATTGAGATGTTCACTTCACCTGAGAAGAACTCCAGAGTCAATGCATACTCCCCGGAAGTTGAGGCAGCCTTTTGAATGAAGCGACCTGCGATTTAAAAAATGGCAGCCACACCGCTGGCGTTCGTTCAGAATAGTTCTACTTTTTCCGGGTGTTTTTTTGGGCGAGCGATATTGTGGGCGATATGTGGGCGAGGCAGTGAAAGGGACGGTGGGCAACCTGAACGTTAGTTTCGCTAAATGTGATCTTTACGACAAAAAAAAAGTGGGCGGGCGGTATTATTGAATCTCGGTGTTAATTCCGTGTGGAAACTAACGCTGGGCGATATTATGGGCCTTGATTTCGCCCATTCTGATGATTCCGCCCCAAAAAAGTGGGCGGGCGATAATAATTTTTCCCGGCGTTAAGCACATGGGGAAAGTAACACTCGGCGATAAGTTTCCGAAAAAAGCCCGTCAGTTTCCATTTTGTGCCAAAATGGGCGATATATGGGCGTTATACGACATTTCAACGGTAAACTGGGCGTTAAGTGGGCGTTAAACATGCAAAAAAAGTGGAGGTTCTAGCCCCATATCTCAAAAGTACTTCATTGGCTGAAAAGAAAGAAGTAAGAAAAAACCCACGACCACCAGATGTCCCAAAGCGCTTTACAGCCAATGAAGTACTTTTTTTAAAGTGTGGTCACTGTTGTAATTTAGGAAATGTGGCAGCCAATTTGCGCACAGCAAGTTCCCACAAACAGCAATGTGATAATGACCAGACAATCAGCTTTAGTGACGTTGATTGAGGGATAAATATTGGCCCCAGGACACCGGGGAGAACTCCCCTGCTCTTCTTTGAAATAGTGCCATAGGATCTTTTACATCCACCTGAGGGGGCAGACAGGGCCTCGGTTTAACGCCTCATCTGGAAGACAGCACCTCCGACAATGCAGCACTCCCTCAGCACTGCACTGGAGTGTCAGCCTAGATTTTTTGTGCTCAAGTACCTGGAGTGGGACTGGAAACCATACATTTGGGGTGAAAACATTTGGGGTGTCCTGAGATTGTGAAAGGCGCTATATAAATGCAAGTTCTTTCTCATTTTGAAATCATTATGACTTTGGTGGGCCAAACGTCTTATGGGGAGCGGGCGGAGAAGTGCTGAGGCCAAGATCAGATCAGCCGTGATCTTACTGAATGGTGGAGCAGGCTCGAGGGGCCGAATGGCCAACTCCTGCTTGCTCCTATTTCTTATGTTCTTATGTAAACATCTCCTCCCTTTTCTCTGCCAGTTGTTACCTTGTGAGGCCTCCCTCTCATTGACTATTTCCCCAGTTACTATCCCCCAAGGTGTCCTCTCTCACACCCCCATCACGTCCCCTCTCTCCTCACAGTCTGTGCAGCCCCCCTCTCTCCCCATTGCAACCCTTGTGGCCAGAGATTGCAGTCTGGTGCATGACTCAGCAGCCACTTTCAAATCGTTGGAGAAATACCACCAACGATGTCTCCGCAAGATCCTGCAAATCCCCTGGGAGGACAGACGCACCAACATCAGAGTTCCCGAACAGGCCAACGTCCCCAGCATCGAAGCACTGACCACACTCGACCAGCTCCGCTGGGCGGGCCACATCATCCACATGCCCGACACAGGACTCCCAAAGCAAGCGCTCTACTCGGAGCTCCTACATGGCAAGCGAGCCCCAGGTGGGCAGAGGAAACGTTTCAAGGACACCCTCAAAGCCTCCTTGATAAAGTGCAACATCCCCACCGACACCTGGGAGTCCCTGCTCAAAGACCGCCCCAAGTGGAGGAAGAGCATCCGGGAGGGCGCTGAGCACCTCGAGTGTCGTCGCCGAGAGCATGCAGAAAACAAGCGCAGGCAGCGGAAGGAGCGTGCGGCAAACCAGACTCCCCACCCACCCTTTCCTCCAACGACTGTCTGTCCCACCTGTGACAGAGACTGTAATTCCCATATTGGACTGTACAGTTACCTGAGAACTCACTTTTGGAGTGAAAGCAAGTCTTCCTCGATTCCGAGGGACTGCCTATGATGATCATACCTCAACACCAAGGATATCCAGTACTGAGTGTATCAGAGAAGTTTCGATGGGAATGACACCGAAGATAATTGATTCTGTGCGAACTGTAACACGTTAATGAACACATTAAACAGTTGAAACCAAACATCCTCAGACTGATTAACCCAAATTGCCTCCCAAGTGAAACCGAGCTCTCAGTCACATCAAAGACACCTCAGAGTTGCTGACTTATCCCAACTAAATGGATCGTCACCACAGGACTGTACCTTCCCCTCTCTCATACATATTTAAGATTTTGTTTTCATTGCGGAGAAGCAGGTTTAACTTGCTGCCTGGTTTGATCATGCGCTAGAATGAGGCTGAGTTAATGTCAGCTGTGGCTCAGTGGGCAGCTCACTTTCCTCTGAGTCAGAAGGTTGTGGGTTCAAGACCCCCCTCCAGGGACACAAAAGTCTAGGCTGACACTCCAGTGCAGTGCTGAGGGAGTGCTGCACTGTCAGAGGTTCCATCTTCCTGCTGAGATGTTAAACCGAGGCCCTATCTGCCCTCTCAGGTGAACGTAAAAGATCCCATGGTGCTATTTCGAAAAGGCGCAGGGGAGGTGTCCCGGGCCAATCCCTCAACCAACGTAACAGAAACAGATTATCTGCTCATTGTCACATTGCGGTTTGTGGGAGTTGCTTGCTGCGTTTCCCACATTACAACAGTGACTACATTGTACATTCATTGGCTGTCAAGCGTTTTGAGACGTCCAGTGGTCGTGAAAGGCGCTATATAAATGCAAATCTTTCTTTTTCTTTTGTATTAATAATCCATCTCAGAATGGCACTTGAACACTCCCCGAGTGTCAGAGTTTCCCCTTTGATGCTACTTTGCTTCTCCCCGGGTGAGTGGGCAGATCGAGAGTTCCTGAGCCCAAGTGTCTACCCATACCCCCTTGTAGCGAGTGGCTAGGAAATGTCCTTCTGGGTGATGGAGCTTCCACTGGACTTCTCCTCCTGGCACCTCACTCGATACTGTCGGGGTTATTTTTGTGCAGACTCATGGTTCCACCGACTGCACTGTGACTCAATGCGGTGGGGCTCCAGCAATGCACAAATCAGACCCTCGCCCCCAGGATTACGCGTCGCTTAGTTCAGATTGTCTTTCCTGCTCGCCAGTGGCTTGCGCTGGAGAACAATGACAAGGGCACTAGGAGGCCACCAGACGGGCACCCGACTGGCTATTCAAAGGTGGGAAGCATCGCATATGCTAGGATGCTGCCTGGACTGGAGAATCTCAGTTATGAGGTAGATTGGATAGGCTGGGTTTGTTCTCATTGGAACAGAGGAGGTTGAGAGGAGACCTCATTGAGGTGTACAAAATATTGAGGGGCCTGGACATAGTGGATAGTCAGGGCCTATTTCCATTGGTGGAGGGGTCTATTACGAGGGAGTATAGTTTTAAGGTGGTTGGTGGAAGGTTTAGAGGGGATTTGAGGGGGGGCTTCTTTATGCAGAGGGCTGTGGGGATCTGGAACTCGCTGCCTGGAAGAGTGGTGGATGAAGAAACCCTCACCACTTTTAAGAGATGGTTGGATGGGCAGTAACCTGCAGGGTTACGGACCTAGAGCTGGTAATTGGGATTAGACTGGATGGCCTTTTGTTGGACGATGCAGATATAATGGTAAGTACTGCAGGGAATAGAATACGGCCAGGGTGATCTCCTGGACTAGTTTCGATCGCCTGGATGGGTCGGAGAGGAATTTTCCCAGATTTTTTCTCCCTAAAATGGCCTGGGTTTTTATCTGGTTTTTGCCTCTCCCAGGAGATCACATGGCTCCGGTTGGGGTGGAGTGTAGACTGTTTCAGTGTAAGGGGTGTCACAGTTGTGGTGAGGCGGACTGGTTGGGCTGGGTGCTCTTTGCCTTTCCGTCATTGTTCATAGATTTATATGTAACCTTTAGGGCTGCTGACCAAGGGCCGTGTGGCTCTTTGTCGCCGGCGCGGACACTATGGGCCAAAATGGCCTCCTTCTGCGCTGTAAATTTCTATGTTTCTATGTTTCTATAAGCCCAATTCTGCTTCATTACAGACATCATCGGATAGCGAAATGCAATTGGGAATCCAGCCTGGTCAATTGTAGCAGCAGCAACAGTGACAATGACAAAAATGTATATAGCGCCTATAACATCCCATGGTGCTTCACAGGAGCGTTGGAGTTCAGAGGAATGAGAGGCGATCTTATCGAAACATATAAGATTATGAGGGGGCTTGACAAGGTGGATGCAGAGAGGATGTTTCCACTGATGGGGGAGACTAGAACTAGAGGGCATGATCTTAGAATAAGGGACCGCCCATTTAAAACTGAGATGAGGAGGAATTTCTTCTCTCAGAGGGTTATAAATCTGTGGAATTCACTGCCTCAGAGAGCTGTGGAAGCTGGGACATTGAATAAATTTAAGACAGAAATAGACAGTTTCTTAAACGATAAGGGGATAAGGGGTAATGGGGAACGGGTGGGGAAGTGGAGCTGAGTCCATGATCAGATCAGCCATGATCGTATTGAATGGTGGAGCAGGCTCGAGGGGCCGTACGGCCTACTCCTGCTCCTATTTCTTATGTTCTTATGTTATCAAACAAAGTTTTGACACCAAAGCCACATAAGGAGATATTAGGGCAGCTGGGTCAAAAAGGTAGATTTTAAGGAGCATCTTAAAGGAGGCAAAGATACAGAGGTGGAGAGGTTTAGGGAGGGAATTCTGGAGCTTAGGGCCCAGGCAGCTGAAGGCACGGCCACCAATGGTGGAGCGATTAAAATTGGGGCTGCTCAAGAGGCCAGAGTTGGAGAAGCGCAGATATCTCGGGGGGTTGTGGGGCTAGAGGAGGTTACTGAGATAGGGAGGGGGCAAGACCATGGAGGGATTTGAAAACAAGGATGAGAATTTTAAAATCTAGGTGTTACCAGAGAGGGAGCCAATGTAGGTCAGTGAGCAGAGGGGTGACGGGTGAGCAGGACTTGGTGCGAGTTAGGACACGGGCAGCCGAGTTTTGGAAGACCTCTAGTTTATGTAGGGTAGAATGTGGGAGGCCAGCCAGGAGTGCGTTGGAATAGTCAAGTCTGGAGATAACAAAGGCATGGATGAGGGCTTCAGCAGCAGATGAGCTGAGGCAAGGGCGGCGACGGGCAATGTTACCGAGGTGGATGTACAAGTGATGTAATGGATATGTGGTCGGAAGCTCATTTCAAGGTCAGCTATGACACCAAGGTTATGAATAGTGTGGTTCCGCCTCAGGCAGATGCCAGCAAAGATGTAATATCTTTCAGCAGCAACGTGTGGGCTGCGAAACTGTCATTGCAATGGTTACAACATGTATTTGCGTCTCCATGCATGCGTGCCTCTGTGTATTATGTTTTATTATTATTCTCGCTGGGTAAAGAAGTTTCTCTTAAATTCTCTATTGGATTTATTAGTGACTACCTTTTATTTATGGCCCCTAGTTTTGGTCTTCTCCCTCTCCCTCCCCACCCCCCCCAACACTATTTTCAGGTTTTTCCCCACTTGTTCTGGACTCCATCCACCAGAGGGAGTTATTCCTTTCCATCCATCGTAATCAACGTAACAAAAAAACCCAGGTTATCTGGTCATTATCACATCGCTGTTTGTGGGAGCTTGCTGTGCGCAAATTGGTGGCCACGTTTCCCACATTACAACAGTGACTATACTCCAAAAGTGCTTCTTTGGCTGTAAAGCGCTTTGAGACGTCCGGTGGTCATGAAAGGCGCTATATAAATCCAAGTCTTTCTTTCTTATTTATATACATATATAATGTAAATAAGTATAACTCTGTACATGTATCCACACACACACACATGCATCAATGTTCGGGGAATTATAAGTGACCCGATCACAGAGACTGTAAACCCATTAAATGTTTGGGAAATTAATGTTATTTTAAAGAGTAGATTGCTACTCTCGGTAATCGTACTCCTCTGTTCTCAGCCTCTTCCTGCTGTTGCTGTCACTTTTCCTCTTTGTTTTGATAAGACCCATGAAGGGGTTTCCCCGACACAGTTCCACTTCCGATGAAGAAACATAACCGAAGTATCAGCCCCTCTTTCTCTTTCAAATGGGTGACAGACGATGCCTATTTTCAGTACTTTCAGTTATTATTTTCAATTTCCTTTCTTTCCCCTATTTAAAGATATTTATCCATTTGTTCCCCATATTGACATGCGCCAAAATGGGAAATTTGTAGCCAAGAGTGAGAGGGTGCCTTGGAATCCTGCAGGATGGCAGCTGGCAACCTGGCCTTGTGTATGTGATTCTCTCAACAGGGAATGTAAAAAGCAATGTCTTGCATTTCTATAGCCTTTACGCGCACCCAAAAGTCCCAAAAGGCTTTACAGCCAATGAAATACTTTTTGAAATGTAGTCACTGTTGTAATGTAGGAAACACAGCAGCCAATTTGCGCACAGCAAGCTCCCACAAACATCAATGTGATAATTATTGTGTTCCTAACACAGATGAGGCTGCACACAGAGAGGTTAAAGTAACAGTGACCTCAGTCTTTATTAAGACACTCCAGAGTGAGGAACAGGCCTTAGGGGCCGGCTTATATACAGTGCTCCCAAGGGATGCTGGGATCCCTTGGGACTTCAGGGGATGAGCTCCCTGGTGGCGGAACATGGGAGTGCATGCTTTACAGATACACAACATCACTCCCCCCCCCACAAAGTCAAAGTGAAAGCTATTTACAAGGTGAGGCGGTTGGGAGCCTTTCTTTCCCTGGTGGATCGCGTCGGTACAAATGTCTATTCTGGTGTGTTGGCTGTGCCCTCGCTGGGCTGGCATGTTGGCCCTGCAGGGCTGCTAAGTGAGCCTGGCCTTGCTGGGCTGTTGGGCGTGATGGATTCGATTTTCTGGTCTGGCGTGGTGTCGTTGATCCTTTGGGTGTGTTTTGTGGGCTCGAAAAAGGTGGTGTCTGCTGTGGGTTGTTCAGGGCAGTCTGTGAACCGCAGCCTCGTTTGGTCCAGGTGCTTTCTGCAAATTTGTCCATTGTCTAGTTTGACTACAAACACCCTACTCCCTTCTTTAGCTATCACCGTGCCCGTGATCCACTTGGGACCATGTCCATAGTTTAGCACATACACAGGGTCATTCAGATCAATTTCCCGTGACACAGTGGCGCGACCATCGTTTACATTTTGTTGCTGCCGCCTGCTCTCTAACTGATCATGCAGGTTGGGGTGAACCAGCGAGAGTCTGGTTTTAAGTGTCCTTTTCATGAGTAGCTCAGCCGGGGGCACCCCTATGAGCGAGTGGGGTCTCGTGCGGTAGCTGAGCAGTACTCGGGACAGGCGGGTTTGGAGTGAGCCTTCTGTGACTCGTTTAAGGCTCTGTTTGATGGTTTGTACTGCCCGCTCTGCCTGCCCATTGGAGGCTGGTTTAAATGGGGCCGAGGTGACATGTTTGATCCCATTGCGGGTCATGAATTCTTTAAATTCGGCACTGGTGAAACATGGCCCGTTGTCACTGACCAGTATGTCAGGCAGGCCGTGTGTGGCAAACATGGCCCTCAGGCTTTCAGTGGTGGTGCTTCCCGACATTATTTCACATTCAATCCATTTTGAAAAAGCATCCACCACCACCAGCGACATTTTACCGAGAAACGAGCCCGCATAGTCGACATGGATCCTCGACCATGGTCTGGAGGGCCAGGACTACAAACTTAGTGGTGCCTCTCTGGGCGCGTTGCTCAACTGAGCACATACACTGCATTGCCGTACACAGGACTCTAAGTCAGAATCGATACCGGGCCATCATACCGGGATCTGGCTATATTTTCATCATTATTATATCCTGGTGTGTGCTGTGGAGATCCGAAATGAACGTCTCCCTGCTCTTTTTTGGTAGCACTACACGGTTACCCCACAACAGGCAGTCTGCCTGAATGGACAGCTCGTCCTTTCACCGCTGGAACGGCTTGATTGGCTCTTGCATTTCAACGGGGCTGCTGGCCCAGCTCCCATGCAGTACACAGTTTTTTACTAGGGACAGCAGAGGATCTTGGCTGGTCCAAGTCCTAATCTGGCGGGCCGTGACAGGCGATTTATCATTTTCAAACACTTCCATGACCATCAACAAGTCTGCGGGCTGCGCCACCATCAACAAGTTTGCAGGCTGCGCCATTTCCATTCCCCGTGGTGGGCAATGGTAGCCGACTGAGAGCATCCGCACAGTTCTCGGTGCCTGGCCTGTGGCAGATGGTATAGTTATACGCTGATAGCGCGAGTGCCCACCTTTGTATGCGGGCTGAGGCATTAGTATTTATCGCCTTGTTTTCAGCAAACAGGGATATGAGGGGCTTGTGATCGGTTTCCAGCTCAAATTTGAGGCCAAACAGGTACCGATACATTTTCTTTACCCCGAACACACACACTAATGCCTCTTTCTCAATCATGCTGTAGGCCCTCTCGGCCTTAGACAAGCTCCTGGAAGAATAGGCAACAGGTTGTAACTTCCCCGCAATGTTAGCTTGTTGTAATACACACCCGACTCCGTACGACGACACGTCACATGCTAGCACAAGTCTTTTACACGGGTTATACAATACAAGCAGCTTGTTGGAGCATAAAATGTTTCTGGCTTTCTCAAAAGCAATTACTTGGTTTTGTTCCCCATACCCAGTTCTCACCTTTGCGCAATAACACATGTAGGGGCTCTAAAAGGGTGCTTAACCCCGCTATGAAGTTACCAAAATAGTTGAGGAGTCCCAGGAACGCCCGCAGCTCCGTGATGTTCTGTGGCCTGGGCGCGTTCCTGATAGCCTCTGTCTCGGCGTCCGTGGGCCGAATGCCGTCTGCCGCGATCTTTCTCCCCAAAAACTCCACTTCTGTTGCCATGAAGATGCATTTCGACCTCTTCAGCCGCAGTCCTATGCGATCCAGTCGCTGGAGGACCTCCTCCAGATTTTGTAGGTGCTCGGCGGTGTCCCGACCCGTGACCAATATGTCGTCCTGAAAGACCACCGTATGTGGTACTGACTTGAGTAGGCTCTCCATGTTTCTCTGGAAGATCGCTGCAGCCGACCGAATTCCAAACGGGCATCTGTTGTAGATGAACAGTCCCTTTTCGGTGTTGATGCAGGTGAGACCCTTCGAAGACTCCTCCAGCTCCTGCTTCATATAGGCCGAAGTCAGGTTGAGCTTGGTGAACGTCTTGCCTCCTGCCAGTGTCGCAAATAGGTCGTCTGCCTTAGATAGCGGGTATTGTTCCTATAGCGAGAAACAATTAATAGTTATTTTATAATCGCCGCAAATCCTGACCGTGCCATCACTTTTGAGTGCTGGAACAATCGGGCTGGCCCACTCGCTGAATTCCACTGGGGAGATGATGCCCGCGCGTTGCAGCCTGTCCAGCTCGATTTCCACTCTCTCCCTTATCATGTGAGGTACCGCTCGCACCTTGTGGTGAATGGGTCGTGCCTCTGGGACCAAGTGGATCCGCACCTTCGTCTCAGAAAAGTTTCCAATGCCTGGCTCAAAAAGGGAAGGAAATTTGTTCAGAACCTGGGTACATGAGGCCTCATCGACATGTGATAGTGCTCGGATGTCATCCCAGTTCCAGCGCATTTTGCCCAGCCAGCTCCTTCCAAGCAGTGTGGGGCCATCGCCCGGGACAATCCAGAGTGGCAGTTCGTGCACCGTGCCCTCGTAGGTGACCTTGACCATGGCGCTGCCCAGGACAGTGATAAGCTCTTTGGTGTACTTTCTCAGTTTCGTGTGGATGGGGCTCAGGGCTGGTCTGAATGCCTTGTTGCACCACAGTCTCTCAAACATCTTTTTACTCATGATGGATTGGCTAGCACCAGTGTCCAGTTCCATGGCTACAGGTAAGCCATTCAATTTAACGTTTAGCATTATAGGTGGACATTTCGTCGAAAATGTGTGCACCCCGTGTACTTCAGCATCTGCCTCCTCTCTCTGAGGCTCGAAAGTGCTTTGATCCACCATGGACTGATCTTCCTCTGCCACGTGGTGGTTAGCAGGTTTTGCAGAGCTTGCAGCTCGTTTGCAAGCTTGTTGGAGGTGCCCCATTGTTCCACAGCTCTTGCAAACATACCCTTTGAAACGGCATGAATAGGCTGAATGGAAGCCTCCACATCGCCAACAAGGTGTGAATTGCCTTGCATTCATCCTTTGTTGGGGACTCTGAGTCATCTGGGTCACGTGAGGCCTGCTGGCAGTTGCAGACTCGTGGGTTCTGCCCTGTACATTTCTGCTCGCAAACACAGTTCCAGTTAATTTAGGAACATTGCTAGCACTTGTGTGCTGAGAGATTTGTTTGGTGTTATCACTGGTGGACATAAATGCCTGTGCTATCGCAATGGCCTTACTGAGGGTCGGTGTCTCTACAGTCAAAAGTTTTCATAGGATGGTCTCGTGGTCAATGCCCAGTACAAAAAGTCTCTGAGTATTTGCTCCAGGTAGCCATCAAACTCACATTGTCCTGCAAGTCGCCTGAGCTTGGTGACGTAGCTCGCCACTTCCTGACCTTCAGATCGCTGGCACGTGTAGAACCAACACCTCGCCATCAGCTCGCTGTCCCTCGGGTTAAGATGCTCCCGAACCAGTGTACACAGCTCCTCATATGACTTATCTGTGGGTTTCACCGGAGCCAGAAGATTCTTCATGAGGCTGTAGGTCGGTGCCCCGCAGACTATGAGGAGGACCGCTCTCCTTTTTGCAGCGCTTCCTTCTCCGTCCAGCTCGTTGGCTACAAAGTACTGGTCTAGCCGTTCGACATAGGCTTCCCAGTCCTCACCCTCCGAGAACTTCTCCAGGATGCCCACAGTTTGCTGCATTTTTGCGTTGGATTCGTATTCTTGTCGCCAGTTATTGTGTTCCTAACACGGTATTCACTAAGGAGGACACAAACAACCTTCCGGATATAAAAGGGGTCAGAGGGTCTAGTAAGGAGGGGGAACTGAGGGAAATCTTTATTAGTCGGGAAATTGTGTTGGGGAAATTGATGGGATTGAAGGCCGATAAATCCCCAGGGCCTGATGGACTGCATCCTAGAGTACTTAAGGAGGTGGCCTTGGAAATAGCGGATGCATTGACAGTCATTTTCCAACATTCCATTGACTCTGGATCAGTTCCTATGGAGTGGAGGGTAGCCAATGTAACCCCACTTTTAAAAAAGGAGGGAGAGAGAAAACAGGGAATTATAGACCGGTCAGCCTGACCTCAGTAGTGGGTAAAATGATGGAATCAATTATTAAGGATGTCATAGCAGTGCATCTGGAAAATGGTGACATGATAGGTCCAAGTCAGCATGGATTTGTGAAAGGGAAATCATGCTTGACAAATCTTCTGGAATTTTTTGAGGATGTTTCCAGTAAAGTGGACAAAGGAGAACCAGTTGATGTGGTATATTTGGACTTTCAGAAGGCTTTCGACAAGGTCCCACACAAGAGATTAATGTGCAAAGTTAAAGCACATGGGATTGGGGGTAGTGTGCTGACGTGGATTTAGAACTGGTTGTCAGACAGGAAGCAAAGAGTAGGAGTAAACGGGTACTTTTCAGAATGGCAGGCAGTGACTAGTGGAGTGCCGCAAGGTTCTGTGCTGGGGCCCCAGCTGTTTACATTGTACATTAATGATTTAGACGAGGGGATTAAATGCAGTATCTCCAAATTTGCGGATGATACTAAGTTGGGTGGCAGTGTGAGCTGCGAGGAGGATGCTATTAGGCTGCAGAGTGACTTGGATAGGTTAGGTGAGTGGGCAAATGCATGGCAGATGAAGTATAATGTGGATAAATGTGAGGTTATCCACTTTGGTGGTAAAAACAGAGAGACAGACTATTATCTGAATGGTGACAGATTAGGAAAAGGGAAGGTGCAACGAGACCTGGGTGTCATGGTACATCAGTCATTGAAGGTTAGCATGCAGGTACAGCAGGCGGTTAAGAAAGCAAATGGCATGTTGGCCTTCATAGCGAGGGGATTTGAATACAGGGGCAGGGAGGTGTTGCTACAGTTGTACAGGGCCTTGGTGAGGCCACACCTGGAGTATTGTGTACAGTTTTGGTCTCCTAACTTGAGGAAGGACATTCTTGCTATTGAGGGAGTGCAGCGAAGGTTCACCAGACTGATTCCGGGATGGCGGGACTGACCTATCAAGAAAGATTGGATCAACTGGGCTTGTATTCACTGGAGTTCAGAAGAATGAGAGGGGACCTCATAGAAACGTTTAAAATTCTGACGGGTTTAGACAGGTTAGATGCAGAAAGAATGTTCCCAATGTTGGGGAAGTCCAGAACCAGGGGTCACAGTCTGAGGATAAGGGGTAAGCCATTTAGGACCGAGATGAGGAGAAACTTCTTCACCCAGAGAGTGGTGAACCTGTGGAATTCTCTACCACAGAAAGTAGTTGAGGCCAATTCACTAAATATATTCAAAAGGGAGTTAGATGAAGTCCTTACTACTCGGGGGATCAAGGGTTATGGCGAGAAAGCAGGAAGGGGGTACTGAAGTTTCATGTTCTGCCATGAACTCATTGAATGGCGGTGCAGGCTGGAAGGGCTGAATGGCCTGCTCCTGCACCTATTTTCTATGTTTCTATGTTTCTATGAGGCTGCACACAGGGAGGTTAAAGCAACAGTGACCTCAGTCTTTAATAAGACACTCCAGAGTCAGGAACAGGCCTTAGGGGCCGGTTTATATACAGTGCTCCCAAGGGATGCTGGGATCCCTTGGGACTTCAGGGGATGAGCTCCCTGGTGGCGGAACATGAGAGTGCATGCTTTACAGATACAC
Organism: Pristiophorus japonicus; assembly: GCF_044704955.1. Classification (NCBI taxonomy): domain Eukaryota; kingdom Metazoa; phylum Chordata; class Chondrichthyes; family Pristiophoridae; genus Pristiophorus; species Pristiophorus japonicus. The sequence goes on along the minus strand of NC_091992.1, from coordinate 127,776,341 downwards.
AACATCAATGACCAGATAATCTGTTTTAGCGATGTTGGTTGAGGGATAAATATTGGCCAGGACATGGGGCATAACTCCCCTGCTCTTCTTTTTGAAACACTGCCATAGGATCTTATACCTCCAACTGAAAGATCAGATAGAGCCTCAGTTCAACATCTCATTCGAAAGACGGCACCACACTCTCTTGGCACTGCACTGGAGTGTCAGCCTATAACTTTTGTGCTGTGGAGGGGACATGAATCCACAGCCTTCTGACTGAAAGGTAAGTGTGCTACCCACTGAGCCACAGCTGACACACAATAATAGGATAACAGGCGAGGCCTGACTTGACCGATGGAAGAGGAGACGGTAACAGGCATAGTGGATACAAGTCTCTCTTTAGAGGCTGGGGTAACTCTGAAAATTCTGCTATATTTGAATATCTCTACAGTGAAATCATCTTCATAGGTGGTCCCTCAAAAGAGGATGACTTGCTTCCACATGAGTTCACAGATGTTTCAATGAAGGACCTGATGTTCCAGTCATGAACTCCAGTTGAGGGGATGGAAGATGCCTGTGCATGAATTTTTTTAACATGTGGTTACTGTTGCACACCAGTCACCACACGGGCTTGACAGAGCTAGGCCTTTATCCAGTGGCAAGGGTTAACCAAGACGATTGGAGACCTGCTCTGCTGCACAGACCTAGTGCGCACACATATCGCAGTGTGGGCTGGCCCCTGCTGCCCCAGGCCCTCGGCTCTTCTGGGCCCCTTTACCCTCATTCACCGCACCTCCGCCACAATCTCTCGCCGCTCCTCCGCCACAAACATTCACCGCACCTCCGCCACGATCTCTCACCGCTCCTCCGCCAAACATTCGCCTCACCTACTCCGTGATCTCACACCGCTCCTCCGCCACGATCCCTCGCCGCTCCTCCACCACAAAAACATTCACTGCACCTCCGCCGCGATCTCTCAACACTCCTCCGCCACGATCTCTTGCCGTACCTGCACCACAAACTCTCGCTGCCCATCCACCCTACCTTCCCACTCTGCTGTACCTGGGCTCCGCTGATGTTCCTGCCCATGCTCCAAAACAGCGACAGCTTGCTGAATGGCTCCAAGCCGGAATTGGGGGTTCTACTCCACAATAGCTTCAAATTCTTCATACTCCCTTTGGTTGTCCTCATGCTGTGCCTTGGCATTTCCTTCTCCAGGGGCTCCATGACTCTTTGCAGGGTGAAATTGTGTAGCACGCAGTGCACTACCAGGATTCCTGTAGCTTTAAAGGGACATGCACCTACATTTTAGAAGAATAAATATATATGGCATAATTTTCCTGTCCTGACTGTGATCCACTGACTTACTGTGAGCAGTGCCATAAGAGATGCGCAAATTTTTAAAACTTCTTTTCCTGCAGCAACCTTCTAGGAGATCAAGTAGTTTTGTAAAATGTTGTGATTTCTTACATTTTTACCACATTTATTTTAATGGTCTCATGTTTTTTGCCATTGGCAAACAATATTGCACAATTGGTCCCTGCTGGGTTATCAGGTGATTTAAGCTACAAATAATGTTTGGATTTACTTTGTTGGTTAACAGAGCTATATCTTCTACATATCATAACATACTTCTTCTCATTTCAGTTCCTGTATCCACACCGCTGCTTTATCCTCTGTTGAACTCTACCGAGGTGAAGTTAGGAGAAACTCTGACACTGCACTGCATAACAAGCACAGGAACTCTTCCAATCACTTACACACTGTATCGGAATCAATTAACTCTCCAATCAGCCTCTACAACCCAGGCAATACTAGCAGTTTTTCACATAACAGTAGACACAATGGAGCATTCTGGAGAGTACAGATGTAAAGCTGAAAATCAAATTTCTTCACATTGCAGTAACGGAATATCATTTCATATTTTAAGTATGTATATGCTAACTGCACACTGTACCTTCATAGTACTATGCATTCTTAGTTACAGGTGTCACTGAGGTTATATTGGGTAACTGTGTTCATTATTCAATATTCATTTATATTATAATTTCAGTTTGCCTAATTCATTGGAGCAGTAATAATACTTGGATTTCAGTATCAACTTTAAGCAGTAATGTTTTTCTCCTCCAGGTTTCTCTTCTCTCCTAAGCATACTGGCTCTTTTAAGGCTATGGTCCTATGGGTGCTGGTAGCTCTCTGGAACCTCGCCCAAGTGGCCATTCTTCATTGCACAATTTTAAATTAGTGTTAGCAAACTATTTTAATATGAGGGGACATTCACCCAAACCCAATTTCAACATCCACACATGCACAAATTCAAGCAGGATCACTGGATAATGTGTGTCAAGGGTTCCAGGTTTATGGGAAGTGGGCAGGAAAGTGGAGTTGAGGCCAAGACCAGATCAGCCATGATCTTATTGAATAGCAGAGCAGGCTCAAGGGGCCAAGTGACCTACTCCTGCTCCTATTTCTTATGTTCTTATTGTCATGTATTCAACTATCATTGTAAACCATGTATAAGCTGACCTAAGTTGTACACCTTGAGAACATTGACCACAAGGGGTGAACTTGTGGGAGACACTCCTAACCTGGACTTTCAGGTATAAAAGGGGAAGCTCCACCCACCATCATCACTTAAGGTCTTGGTAATAAAGGTAACTGGTCACAGAGTGACCTTCTCTCAAGTATGGGCCTCGTGTGCATTTATACTGTATAGTAAGGACATATTATTGGCGACAGGAAACTGGGATTTAAACCACGCAAGCGTGGCCACTAGCAGCACAGAAGAGAGGTACTGTGTTGGTGATGATTGGGACGACTTTATTGAGAGACTACCGCAAAGTTTTGTCACTAAGGAATGGTTGGGACAGGATTCGGCCGACAAAAGCAGGGCTCATCTCCTGATGGTTTGTGGATCCAGGACGTACTCCCTGATGAAGGACCTCCTAGCGCCAGAGAAGCCGGCGGACAAGATGTTCGAAGAGCTCAGTAAGTTGATCGGGGAACACCTTAAACCGGCGAGCAGCATACACATGGCGAGACACCGGTTTTACACGCACCGGTGGCGAGAAGGGCAAAGCGTTCCAGACTTCGTGGCAGATCTCCGGCGACTGGCGAACCTATGTAAGTTCCCAGATGCATGCAGAGCGGAGATGCTGTGAGACTTTTTTATTGAGGGCATCGGGCACGCTGGGGTTTTCAGGAAACTGATTGAGACCAAAGACTTGACCTTGGAAGCGGCGGCTCTGATAGCCCAGACAATTATCTCAGGAGAGGAAGAGACCAGAATGATGAATGACAAAAATCTTGGCTCAAATGCGGCAAACGACCAGGGAGTCAACATTGTTAATGCGGCACACAGTTCTCTAGGCAGACAAGGGCAATCGGACATGCCCCAGCATGTAGTCGAACCCAAAGGGGGAATTCAACAGAGACCATGGCTAGCTGAATGGCGATTCATGCCATCGCAATGGACAATGTGGCCAGTAATGGGGCCATCAACACTTGATAATGGTGCGCTTAAGGACAGTTACAGAGACAGTCAGAGATGATCAACTGGTAATGGACCTTTTGTTTCCAACAACGGGGACTCCAGCTCATGCTGGAGGTGTGGAGGCAAACACGCAGCCAGAGCTTGCAGGTATCAGCAATATACCTGCAGAAACTGCAACGTCAGCAGTCACTTGGCGCGTATGTGCAGGAAACCTGCAGCCAGGTTGATGTACGAAGGGGACGGGCCCGAAGTCAGCCCTACAAGGCCAAATGAATACTGGGGGAAATCGCTGGAAGCTGATGTTCAGCGAGTTCATGTGGAGCACATACACAGTTCATACACCAGGACACCACCGATAATGATGAAAGTGCTCCTCAATGGCATCCCAGTATTAATGGAGCTAGACAAGGGGGCCAGCCAGTCCCTGATGAGTATCAAACAGTTCGAAAGGTTGTGGGTGTCCAAGGCCAGGAGGCCAAAATTATTGCCGATTGACACACAGCTACGGACACATACAAAGAGATCATTCCGGTGCTAGGCAGCGCCACGGTAATCATGACCCACAAAGGTTCGGAGAACAGGTTGCCACTCTGGATTGTCCCGGGGGATGGTCCTGCACTACTGAGGAGGAGTTGGCTTGCTGTCATGAACTGGAAATGGGGCGATGTCAATGCAATTTCTTCTGTGGAGCGAATATCATGCTCACAGATCCTGGACAAATTTGACTCATTATTTCAACCCGGCATCGGCACTTTCATGGGGGCCAAGGTAGTGATTCACATAAACCCGGATGCCAGGCCAGTACACCACTAGGCCAGAGCGCTGCCGTACGTGATGCGGGAAAAGATAGAATGCGAATTGGACCGCCTGCTGAGGGAAGGCATCATCTCGCCAGTTGAATTCAGTGACTGGGCGAGCCCGATCGTGCCGGTGCTCAAGGCGGATGGGTCGATCAGGATATGTGGCGATTACAAGGCCACCATCAATCGGGTGTCACTCCAAGACCAGTACCTGCTACCGAGAGTGGAGGACCTCTTTGCGACGCTATTCGGTGGCAAACTTTTTTCAAAATTGGACCTGACCTCAGCTTACATGACCCAGAAGCTGGCGAGTGAGTCGAAGAAGCTGACCACCATCACGACACACAAGGGGTTGTTTGAGTGTAACAGATGTCTGTTCGGGATTCGTTCGGCCGCCGCGATCTTTCAGCGAAATATGGAAAGCCTCCTCAAGTCGATTCCAAGGACAGTGGTTTTTCAAGACAACATCCTCATCACGGGTCGCGATACTGAAGAACACCTCCACAACCTGGAGGAGGTGCTACGCAGACTGGATCGGGTAGGGCTGTGACTGAAAAAGGCGAAGTGCGTCTTCTTAGCTCCAGAGATAGTGTAAAGTCCTGTCCCCTCAGTACAGACTCACACGAGGCATGTAGTGAAGTCAAGGTCACTCTGGACCTGCACCTTTATTTCACAGCTCTGGAATGCTACACTTGCCTGAGACCTGTCCTTATATACCTGTCTCTTGCAAGTGCACCCCTAGTGGTAAGGTATGCTGGTGGTTACAGGTCATATCTTATTACAGTCATGTATAGCATGTTGGGATACAGTTGTATATAATAATGTAAGATACATGACATCACCCTCCCCCAAGGTCTTATTGTCTTTATAAGTTCAGTCTCTCAGGTGGTCCACGCTCTCGCCTGGAGCGTCTGAGTTGTGGTTCAGTTGTTTGCCTTGGTGTCTGTTTTTCTTTGGGTGTGGTTGCTGGTATCTCACCTGGGCTGTCTGTTTCGATTGGTGTGATTGTTGTTGACTCGCCTGGGCTGTCTGTTGGGATTGCCCTTTCCTCAGGTTGTTCCCTCTGTCTGTCCACCAGGTGTGGTGCGAGTTCCACATTGTAGTCTGCCTCTGGTTCCGCAGTATTGTTGGTAAATCTGCTTTTGACTTGGTCTACATGCCTCTGGCAGGTTTTGCCATTGTCCATTTGTACTACCAGTAGCCTGTTTCCTTCCTTGCCCGTTACTGTCCCTGCAAGACATTTGGGACCCCTGCCATAGTTTAGTACAAACACTTTGTCCCTTATCTCATTCCATCTCCCCCTCGAATTTCTGTCATGGTTCTCAGTCAGCTTATGGCGCTTTGCCTCAATGATTTCGTGCATGTCTGGGAGGATTAATGAGAGCCTTGTTTTTAAAGTCCTTTTCATCAACAGTTGCGCGGGGGGGATCCCAGTCAGTGAATGTGGACGAGATCTGTATGCCAACAGCAGTCGCGACAGGTGACCCTGCATCATGGGACCTTGGATTTTAAGCATGCCTTGTTTAATAATTTGCACTGCTCTCTCCGCCTGGCCGTTGGAGGCCGGCTTGAACGGTGCCGTCTTGACGTGATTTATGCCGTGGTCAATTATAAAGTCTTGGAATTCTGCGCTGGTGAAGCACGGACCATTGTCACTGACCAATATGTCAGGGATTCCGTGCGTTGCAAACATGGTTGCGAGGCTCTCCACAGTGGTGGAGGTTGTGCTCGAGTTTAAAATGGTGCATTCGATCCACTTTGAAAATGCATCTACAACTACGAGGAACATTTTGCCCATGAATGGGCCAGCATAGTCTACGTGCACCTACAGGACCAATACCCGCATGTGTATATGCAGTAAAAAAAATGTACCAGTTCCTGTTTGGCAGGAAATTTGAGCTGGAGACAGATCATAAACCCCTAACGACTCTTTTGGCCGATAACAAGGCCATAAATGTGAATGCATCGGCCCGCATACGGAGATGGGCACTTACGTTAGTCGCCTATGACTACACAATTTGGTACAGACCGGGCACTGAAAACTGTGCCGATGCACTCAGCAGGCTCCCACTAGCCACCACTGAGGGGGCAGCTGAGCATGATGCTGAGATGGTCATGGCTGTTGAAGCTTTCGAAAGCGAAGGCTCACCTGTGACAGCCCGTCAGATTAAAGTCTGGACAAATAAAGACCCGCTACTGTCTTTAGTTAAGAAATGTGTCCTGAATGGGGACTGGGCAGCCACGTACGGGGCATGCCCTGAGGAATTTAAACCATTTCATAGGCGCAAGGATGAACTCTCGATTCAGGCCGATTGCCTACTATGGGGAAACCGAGTAGTCATGCCCCAGATGGGCAGAGAGGTGTTTATCAGAGAACTTCACAATAAGCACCCGGGCATTGTCATGATGAAGGCAATTGCCAGGTCACACGGTTGGTGGCCAGGGATAGATGCAGACCTGGAACTTTGTGTTTGCAGGGCAACGCACCCAGGGAAGCCCCCCCTCTGGTCCTGGCCCGCCAAGCCATGGTCACGCATCCATGTGGACTACGCAGGTCCCTTCATGGGGAAAATGTTTTTGGTTGTACTGGACGCCTACTCCAAATGGATTGAGTGTGCCATTTTAAATTCAAGCACATCCTCTGCCACGGTTGAAAGTCTACGGGCAATGTTCGCCACCCATGGTCTACTGGATGTCTTGGTCAGCGACAGTGGCCCGTGCTTCACAAGCACTGAATTCCAGGACATCATGGCAGGCAATGGAATCAACCATGTCAGAACAGCACCGTTCAAGCCGGCCTCAAACGGCCAGGCGGAACGAGCAGTGCAGATAATCAATCAGGGGATGCTCTGAATCGAAGGGGGTTCCCTACAAAGCCGCTTATCACGCCTCCTGTTGGCCAATAGATCCCGACCACACTTACTCACAGGGGTTCCACCCACAGAGCTGCTAATGAAAAGGATGCTCAAAACAGGTTATCCCTTATACACCCTACTATGAAAAAAATTGTTGAGAGCAGGTGTCAGTCACAATGTGACTACCATGACAGGAATGTGAGGGCGCGATGTATTGATGTCAATGATCCTGTTTCTGTCCTTAATTACGCTGCAGGGCCCAAATGGCTTGCAGGCACTGTGATTGCCAAAGAGGGGAATAGGGTTTTGGTAGTTAAACTTACCAATGGAGAAATCTGCCGCAAACACGTGAATCAAACTAAAAGGAGGTTCAGCAACTCCATAGAAGAAGCAAAGGAAGAACACGACGTAGAGTTTACTCTACCACAGGTGACCGAACACCGGAACCAAGTGGAGGAGAGCCCAGTCACTGTGGGCAGTCCAGACGGGCCTGAGGCACCGCAAACAGCAGACACTCAGGCCAGCGCCCAACAACCGGAGACCCAACTCAGGCGCTCTACAAGGGAGCGTAAACCACCAGACAGACTTAACCTGTGATCCCAACAAGACTTTGGGGGGGGAGGTGATGTCATGTATTCAACTATCATTTTAACCCATGTATAAGCTGACTTAAGTTGTACACCTTGAGAACATTGACCACAAGGGGCGAACTTGTGGGAGACACTCCTAACCTGGACTTTCAGGTATAAAAGGGGAAGCTCCACCCACCTTTATCACTTGAGGTCTTTGTAATAAAGGTAACTGGCCACAGAGTGACCTTCTCTCAAGTATGGGCCTCATGTGCATTTATACTGTATAGTAAGGACATATCACTTATGTTTGTATAAGGAGTAGGAACTCTGTCTGATATTTCTTCTCTTCAGCTCACGGTGTTAAGGCTAATTGTTATGCCCTTAATATTCGCTAAAACAATACAGACCAGGGATGAAAACCCAAGGTGTCCCTAGCTCATGTAGCTGAACAGTGCATTTACCTATTCCGACATCCGAAGAGCCCTTTATGCAAATTTGTTGCAGGCCCCGTGACTTTATTGAATATTTTCACATCTTTGAGGTTTTTATATGATTTATAGAATCAAATTGTGTAACACAGAAGGAGCCTGTGAATGAATTATTCATTTATTCCCAGTTCTTGGCCCTATCCCTGTACGCTTTCAAATTTTTCTTCTTCAAATACTTATCCACTTTTTTGTTAAAAGCTGTCCATCACAGATTCTGGTAAGGCATGTCCTAAAAGTCCTTGGTGTAAAAAAAATCTCCTAATCTCTCCCTTCATTAATGTGGTAATATTACATTTATGCCCTCCTGTTATGACTCACCAGCAGAAACAATATTTCCCGATTAAACATATAAAAACCCATCATTATTTTAAACATTTCTTAACATTTTTTTAATAATCAAAAGGGCCCAATTCCTCTACACTCCTTTAAATTAAAATCTTTGATCTGTGGTCTCATCTTAGTGCGTATTTTCTGCAACATGCAATATTTTCTTCTTGTATATACCTTCCTGCAAACACATATGTTTTGCTAATGTGACAAGTAGCAGAACAATAGCTATTAAAAGCTTGTGAAACAAAACATTTTTCTTTCCCTCCAGGTACTCAGTGGTGGAGATATGGAGTAATTGCATTCATTTCACTGGTGGCAATAGTAGCAATATCAGTAATAGCTCTATATTGGTACAAGAATAATAAAGGTGAGTGTCTCTTTGCATGGTTACATTCATTGCTCATCATTATTTGAAGTATTTTCCTAACTGGGTGGTTTAATATTTATCTTTATCATTTAATGTTTTTTCTATCATTAGATAAAAACCAAGAGGTAATGCTATAACAGGCAAGAGTCTGTATTGGAGTGGGCCTGGTGTAGGGGGGCTCTATGGTGTAGGGGAGTCTGTATGGGGGGCGGGGAGGTGTAGGGGAATCTCTATAGGGGGGGCTGGTGTAGGGGAGTCTCTATGGGGGGGGGTGTAGGGGAGTCTCTATGGGGGGGGTGTAGGGGAGTCTCTATGGGGGGGTGTAGGGGAGTCTCTATGGGGGGGGCGGTGTAGGGGAGTCTCTATGGGGGGGGGGGCGGTGTTGGGGAGTCTCTATGGGGGGGGGGTGTGGGGGAGTCTCTATTGGGGGGTATAGGGGAGTCTCTATGGGGGGGGCGGTGTAGGGGAGTCTCTATGGGGGGGGGCGGTGTTGGGGAGTCTCTATAGGGGGGGGTGTGGGGGAGTCTCTATTGGGGGGTATAGGGGAGTCTCTATGGGGGGGTTGTAGGGGAGTCTCTATGGGGGGGGAAGAGTCTCTATGGGGGGGAGTGTAGGTGAGTCTCTATGGGGGGGGGGAAGTGTAGGGGAGTCTCTATGGGGGGGGTGTAGGGGAGTCTCTGGGGGGGGTGTGTGTAGGGGAGTTTCTATGGAGGGGCAGAGTCTCTATGGGTGGGGTGTGTAGGGGAGTTTCTATGGGTGGGGGGGGGTGTTGGGGAGTCTCTATTGGGGGGAGGGGTTGTAGTGGAGTCTCCATGGAGGAGGCTGTAAGGGAGTCTCTATGGGGGGGGGGGGGAGTCTATGGGGGGGGATTGTAGGTGAGTCTCGATGGGGGGGGGGGGGAGTGTAGGGGAGTCTCTATGGGGGGGTATAGGGGAGTCTCTATGGGGGGGGTGTAGGGGAGTCTCTGGGGGGGTGTGTAGGGGAGTTTCTATGGGTGGAGGGGGGTGTAAGGGAGTCTCTATGGGGAGGAGGGGTGTAGGGAAGTGTCTATGGGGGGGGGAGGGGGGTTTGCTGTAGGCTGGTGTCGGGGAACCTCCCTCTCTCAGCAGGGCCTGGTTTGGGAAAGGGAAACAGACTGTACTGTCGGCCATGATTAATGCTGGCAGTCATCAATCGTACGGGCGGCCATGATGCTTACTGGCAGCCGAGGCTGACCCTTGACCCGCGCCGTGCCTCCGCTGCGCGCTCTCGGGTTTCACTTCCGGCGGGCGGGCGCGGGCCAGTCACAGGGCTCCACGAGCCGCTCCGCGGGGATTTAAGCGCCTGCGCACTCGCGCTCTCCTTTCTCTCCTGTCCGCCCGCGATCCGACTGCCACGTTCCCGGCCCGGCCGCCTCAGCAAACCAGCCGCCGTCCGCCCGCCCGCAGCCCGCCACCGCGCTCCCACGCTACAGGTCAGGAAGCCCCCGCCCACCTGCCCGCCATGTGGCCTGTCCGCCTGCTGTGCCTGGCCGGCCTGGCCCTGGCCGCCGAGATCGCCGAGGAGGACGACGTGCTGGTGCTGAAGAAGGACAACTTCGAGGAGGCCCTGCAGAAACACCGCCACCTGCTCGTCGAGTTCTGTGAGTGTCCGGGAGGGTCAAGCTAAGCAGCGCACTGACTGGTAAACTCGCAAATAACTAGTGACAACCCACATGTGACTGATGACAACTCTGGTGTGTAACTAGCAGCTACCCCTGGGGGGGGGGGGTGTAACTAGTAACTACCCCTGGGTGGGAGGGGGGGGGGTGTAACTAGTAACTACCCCTGGGTGGGAGGGGGGGGGGGTGTGTAACTAGTAACTACCCCTGGGTGGGAGGGGGGGGTGTGTAACTAGTAACTACCCCTGGGTGGGAGGGGAGGGGTGTGTAACTAGTAACTACCCCTGGGTGGGAGGGGGGGTGTGTAACTAGTAACTACCCCTGGGTGGGAGGGGGTGTGTGTAACTAGTAACTACCCCTGGGTGGGAGGGGGCGGGTGTAACTAGTAACTACCTCTGGGTGGGAGGGGGAGGGGTGTAACTAGTAACTACCCCTGGGTGGGAGGGGGTGTGTGTAACTAGTAACTACCCCTGGGTGGGGGGGGGGGGGCGGGTGTAACTAGTAACTACCTCTAGGTGGGAGGGGGAGGGTTGTAACTAGTAACTACCCCTGGATGGGAGGGTGGGGTGTAACTAGCAACTACCCCTGTGGGGTGGGGTGCAACTAGCAGCTAACCCTGGTTGGTGGGGGGGGTCACTAGCAGCTACTCCTGTGGGGTGGGGTGTAACTAGCAGCTACCCCTGTGGGGTGGGGTGTAACTAGCAACTACCCCTGGGGTAGGGTGTAACTAGCAGCTACCCTTGTGGGGTGTATCTAGCAGCTAACCCTGGTTGGTGGGGGGGGGGGGGTCACTAGCAGCTTTTCCTGGGCGGGTGGGTAACTCTGGTATTTAACTACCATCAGGTAACTAACTAGTAAGGAACCATCAAATATCCGACAATTGACCTAGGGTCCCTTGGGACACCGCAAGGGGGGTGGCCGCCCCTGGCCGGCTCATGCCCCTATAGAGCGGCTGTAGGGTGCTGGGGGCAATCCCCGGGGACTGGCTGCTCTCCCGAGCTGCGGGTTGTTCATGTGTCCGCCTCTGGGCTTGTGTGTGCTCCCTACACCCGGGTCACAAAGTGCCTCCTCCAGGCTGCACCGACAAACTTTGGTCGTGTGTTTTTATTTTGCCAGCGGTGCTTAAATCCCCAGCTGCAGATTAGGCCGCCCAGCGCCTCAGCTTTCTCTCTCCACTGGCCTAAGTGCCCGGCCAGTATCTGTGAAATCTCTGAATGAGGGTGCGTCCGCTGACTAGTGCTGGATTTCCAGAGTTTTAACCTTTGATTTATGTTACTTCTGATCTTGATCTGATATCTCTGTGGCTTGCACTGACTTTACTGAAAAGGGGAAATGATTCCATGTGAGAAGTGTTACTGGTTTTGCATTGTGTGGAAACAAAAAAAGTAAACTGGACTTAATTTAGGGGGGTAAAATCAGTAAATTGCTGGAAACACTCGGGTCAGACAGCATCTGTAGAGAGAGAAACAGTTCATGTTTCAGGTCGATGACCTCATCAGGACTGGACTCAATTTAGGTTTTCTTCTGACTATTTTCAAGTGGGTTTTGCATTCTGCTCAAACTCAATCTTAATATTTTAGACTACTTTTTTTTGGTTGTATCGTAATTCCTTTTGCTTCCTGTTCCTTTGCGCTCCCAGCTACACATACTGTACCAGGAAAGCCCGCAGGGCTAGTGTAACCCGGAGCGACAGGGCTTATTGACGGCTCCTGCCAAGCCACTAGCGACCCGCAGAAAAAGTGAAGGAGGCGGGCTTTCTGCCGAAGATTAAGTTGACGTGTACGAGGGCCAGTGGCCGGACAGTGGGAGCCACAGATTGCATGGTGGGGGCTGGAGAGGGAGTGTCTTGTTCGGCGCTGCTTCCAACGTGTTATTTGGAAGTTCGGGTGAGAACTTCCCCTCGCCCCCTTCCCGATATAAAACCCACCGGAATGACGAGTAATTTCAAACCAAGACTTAGGCTTTTACTTCAAAAATATAGCGAACGCCGAATATTGTAAAATATTGCCACTGGTTGCAGTCTGACCACTGGTAGTGAAGTAGAATGAATGCTGATTTTAAAAAATAACTCCAAAATTGTCCCTCATTAAGTAACTTCTTTCTTCATTGAAGTCTGCTTCAAATATGTATTTGGGATAAATGATGTGGGCAGTTAACTTTTTAATATCGTATGTAAGCTGCACGTGGATTAAAATATTTAGCCTCCTGGAGCTGTCATCGTGAGCATGTGATTTGCTGGAGTGTATAGATTTACCCCAAATCTCCCTCCCCCCACCCCCCAAATATTTCTGCCAGTTTTGGCAATGTCTAGACATGTTAGAGTATGCTTAAAAGGATCGGGGCAGCTGCTGTAGGTTAGGATGGATATGTGACCCATTGCTGTCAGAAGGAAACATTGACATCTGACTTTTGGTTTTAGCTGTTGTGCACATTTCTTAACGGCGTGCATCTTGCGGCTGGGAACTACTTTTGTGCCTAGGGATGCGTTTGGCAGCTGTCTACAGTTAATCAAGAGACTGGCAATTGTTTTCTCATTGCACCAAACTGGTTCCAAGCCTGGAATGGGGATTGGTAAATCCTTTGTTACAAGGAAGCAGGCACTGAGCAGGATGTTTGCAGAAGTCATTTTTATATTTAAAAATAAAAGGGAACTAGATAAGAAAGACTTGTATTTATATAGCGCTTTTCACGACCACCGGACGCCTTGCTGCACTTTACAGTCGATGAAGTACTTTCTGGAGTGTAGTCATAGCTGTAATGTGGGAAACACGGCAGCCAATTTGTGCACAGCAAGCTCCCACAAACAGCAATGTGTTAATAACTCGATAACCTGTTTTTGTTAAGTTAATTGAGGGATAAATGTTATCCTGGACAGCGGAAAAACTCCCCAGCTCTTCTTTTGAAATGGTGCCATGGGATCTTTTACATCCACTTGAGAGCAGTTTAACGTCTCATCTGAAAGACGGCACCTCTGACAGTGCAGCCCTCCCTCAGCACTGCACTGGAGTGTCAGCCTAGATTTATGTGCACAAGTCCCTGGACGTATAGTTGATTGTGATGGTGTATAAGCTGCTCATGGAGAGAATTTAAAATGGAGTAGTGCCAGTAATATACTGCCTGTGTCTAGTTCTTTCAGTCAGAATAGGAAATCTGCGCAAACTGATGTCAAATCTTTCCTTCTACATGTTGCTGAGCTGTCTGAATATCTTGCTGTGAAACTCTGCAATTCAGTTCAATGTTTTCTGTCCAGTGGGGTGGGATCTGGTTGAGAGAAAAAGGATACTTGCATTTATATAGCGCCTTTGTGAAAAATGACGTGATCACAATGACTTGTCTAAACATTTTAGGTTTAAGTACTTGCCTTCCATTCCTAACACAAACATTTGTTAGCAAAATGTTTAAATTATAGGATGAGGTAAGGCTTTGTATAGAGCCCAGACATGCTGTAGTCTATGATTGGTTACAAAGGGCCCAAAATTCGCCACCATTTAGCTCCAGTTTTTTGGAACTAACTTAATTTAAGGTGATTTTGCTAGTTTCGCCAATGATATAACGCCGTCCTTAAAGATAACGACTGTTTTTAAGTACTGTCTTTCTGATGTCACTCGGGCAAACACACCCATAATACCATTTTTGCGAGTTTTGCCAATAAAGATTTTTTTTAAGGATGGTGCTAAGGAGCACTTTTTAAAACCTTGCCGTACCAAGTTGGAGTCCGATCAAAATTGGTGTTACCGTCACCATCTTGGGAAACAGAGCTGAGTTATAGCTTTTGGAGGGAGGGAACAAAACTTGTATACAAACTACTTAAAAATGTTTGTGCAGAGGGAAAAGACAAATTTTATTGCAGTTCCAAACTGAAATTGCGAGAGGTGGGACTTGCGTTCCACCACCAAACTGTTGGTGTCCCGTCTCCGCTGCTCACCATGCTCGAGGCGCACAGGGTCGGAGCACTGGATGGCAGGATCACTCCCTCGGCTGGACACATGAGCTCGGCGCTCGGCTTGCACCCTCCCGGGCTTCCTTTTGAAGCTGAGCTATGTCTGGCCGAGGGAGCGCTCCGGCTGCCGCTCCGAACCTGTGTGCCTTAAACCCGGTGAACAGCAGAGACAGGGCGTCAATAGTTCGGTACAAACATTTAAATTGGACACAAGAAATAGGAGCAGGAGTGGGCCATTTGGCCGGTCGAGCCTGCTCTGCTGTTTAATAAGATCATGACTGATCTGTTCATGGGCTCGGCTCCATTTCCCTGCCTGCTCCCCATAACCCTTTATCCCCCTTTAACGCTTAAAAATCTGTCTATCTCCACCTTAAATATATTCAATGACCCAGCCTCCACTGCTCTCTGGGGCAGAGAATTCCATAGATTTACAACCCTCTGAGAAGAAATTCCTCCTCATCTCAGTTTTAAATGGGCGGCTGCTTATTCTGAGACTGTCCCCTAGTTTTAGTTTCCCCTCAGTGGAAACATCCTCTCTGCATCCATCTTGTCTAGACCTCTTATCTTAAGTTTCAATAAGATCACCTCTCATTCTTCTGAACTCCAATGTGTATGGCTCAACTTATCTTCATAAGTCAACCCCCTCATCTCCGGAATCAACTTAGTGAACTTTCTCTGAACAGCCTCCAATGCAAGTATATCCTTTCTGAAATACAGGGGCCAAAACTGCACACACTACTCCAGGTGTGTCCTCACCAATGCCCTGTACAGTTGTAGCAGGACTTCTCTGCTTTTATACTCTGTCCCCCTTGCAATAAAGGCTAACATTGCATTTGCCTTCCTGATCACTTGCTGTACCTGCATACTAACTATTTGTGTTTCAGGCACAAGGACCCCCAGATCTCGCTGTACTGCAGCACTTTGCAATTTTTCTCTTTCAATTATAATCTGCTTTTCTATTTCTGCCGAAGTGGATAACCCCACATTTTTCTACATTATACTCCATCTGCCAAATCTTTGCCCACTTAGCCTGTCTATATCCCTTTGCAGATTTTTTGTGTCGTCACAATATGCTTTCCCACCCATCTTTGTGTCATCAGCAAACTTGGGTACATTACACTCAGTCCCTTCATCCAAGTCATTAATATAGATTGTAAATATTACATTTAATGTGTTGATTTTCTCTCTTGTATTCTCTGGCCGAAATCTCTGCCGACTCGCAATTGTGCGTCGCGTTACCCTGGAAACTTAAATGTTTCGAGTTGAGTGTTGCGCATGCGTAGGATGGGTCTCACTTTATCGGCCCAAAAAATTAGCCCCACCCTCAAAACCGGAGGTATTTCTGCGCTGCGCCAAAATAAAAAATAATTTTGCCAAAACTTCGGACTTTTTAAAAAAAAAAACTGCCATTAATCGGAAATAACGGCAAAAGACGGAGCTATTTTACAATGTGGAACTTTGGGCCCAAAGTTTCTAATTTTAATCTGATTGACTAACTTTATACACTAGCAAAATGATCAACTTCTAGTCTTCGCTTGCTTGTAAAGATTCAATTAAAATGAATGTGTTGGAAGCTCCTGTTGCTTCTTGGCGTGTCTTAACTGTTTTTTGTAACCTGTGACTGCCGAGTGACGAATGTTTGCCATTTAACATTCACACTGGTTACAGATTGGGAGGAGAGTGGAGAAAGAAAAGCAAGCACTCTTCAAACGTTGAGAAGGACTATATCCAAGGCAAAATTATAAAAAGAATATTGAGGTGCTGGAGCAGGTGCAAAAAAGATTACAAGGATAGTACTGGAATTGAGAGGTTATAACGATCGAGAATGATTAAACCGGCTGGGACTCTTTTCTCTAGGAAAGAGAAAGTTTAAGGTTATGAAAAGATTTGATTGGGTAGATCTGGAGAGACCAAAACTAGGATCCATAAAATCAGATAGTCACTAATAAATCCAACAGTGAATTCAGGAGAAACTTCTTTACCCAGAGAGAGGTGAGAATGTGGAACTCGCTATCATGTGGATTGATTAATGCGAATCGTCGAGAAGCACTTATGGGGGAGTTATACAAGTCCATGAGTGAGGAAGGATTAGCGGGATATGCTGATAGGGTGGTAGGAGGCTCGTGTGCCGTTTAAAACACCGGCATAGACTATTTGGGCCGAATGTGCTGTATGTTCGATGTATGTAATTCGATGTAAATTTGATCTGACAGACATAAAATGATATGTTTAAGGTTGAAAACTGGGAAATATGCATTTCTCTTGCTATCACTTGCAGTTAGTAATGTAAACACTTCCACTCACCCATCATCCCAGTGCTCGCTGGCCTTCGTGTCCTCGCCCCTCCCTATCTCTGTAATCTCCTCCAGCCCCACAACTCCCCCGAGGTATCTGTGCTCCTCTAATTCTGACCTCTCAAGCATTGCTGGTTATAATCCCTCAACCATTCGTGGCCGCGCCTTCTATTGCGTGGGCCCAAGCTCTGGAACTCCCTGCTTAAACCCCTCTTTCCTCCTTTAACACGCTCCTTGAAACATACCTTTTGACCAAACTTTTGGTCACCTGCTCTAATTTCTGCTTGTGCGGCTTGGTGTCAGACTTTTTATCGCATAATGTTCTTGTGAAGCGCCTTGGGATGTTTCACTACGTTAAAGGTGTTATATAACTACAAGTTATTTCCTCAACAGACAAGATCTTTTGCCTGGGAGGTGCTGCTGGATTTAGTGGCCTTGTTTTTGCCTGACATCTGAACAGTGGGAGAATGGCACTCGGAGGCTGCTATAATGGTGGTTTCCTGAAATCAGTGCTGAATTCTGCTTATCTTGTTCAGAGATGCAATCATTCTACTTATCTCGTTCTGTGTCATTGGCGTAATGTCTGGTGCTGCGGTTATTTGCGAGTGATGGTGTAACTTTGTAGGGGACTTTGCAATTACAAAACCAATTGGTTCACTAGATTGATTCCTACGGTGGTGGGGTTGTGCTATGTGGAGAGATTGAGTAGATAAGGCCTATAGTAGAGATATGTTGAAGGCATCCCTCTCCCACAGAAGAGTATCTAATTGTCCAGTTCCAGATGTCGTTTGCTGGACAATGTGCTACCCAGTTCTGCCTGAAAAGTTGCTGCATGTAGAATATTAGTTTTATTGATCTGTAACACTGCAGGCACTGGAATCAGGACTAAAAAGCATTTGGACTGGAGTGATATTTTGTTTCAACATTAATCTGAAGTTGATGTAAAGTGGCATTCCAGTGATTCTGTCTGAAAGGAGAAAGGGTAGGCTATATTTATCACTGACTATAAATATTCACAGGTGTAATTTTGGCAGCTCCACCAGACCCAAGGCAATGTTTTCCCTATGCATGAACCAACTACATTGCAGACAACTGTTTGAGGAAGCGTTGTTTTCACCTTTTAATTTTAACTTTTTGCAAGCCACAAATAATAGTCTGCTGCGTAATCATAGAAATGCACTGCACTCCACGTCCCTGCCTGTTCCCCATAAACCTCAACCCCTTATCATTCAAAAATCTCCACCTTAAATATATTCAGTGACTCTGCCTCCACTGCTCTCTGGGGTAAATAATTGCAAAGATTCACAACCCTCCTGAGAAGAAATTCCTTCTCATCTCTGTCTTAAATGTGCCACCCCTTATTCTGAAACTATGTCCCCGAGATCTAAATTCCTCCACGAGGGGGAACATCCTCTCGGCATCTACGCTGTCAAGCCCCCTATTTTGAGGAAGAGCAGGGGAGTTGTACCCACACCTCTGGGGGTCCCTTCTTTCGTCCTCTCTTCCCTCTAGCTCTGATCTCTGCTTCATACCTTCACTGGGGAAAGCTGCTGATCTGAAGCTTGCCTCCTGGGCAATACTGTTGTGTTGCCACTTATAAGATTGGACTGACTGATTAAACACCATTGTTAGATTACATACTGAGTTATGAATAGTTTATCATTTTTTAAACTGCATGATTGAATTGAAAATGCTCACTGGATGAAAGAAAGACTTGCATTTATACATCTCGGTGTCCCAAAGTGCTTGACAACCAATGGAAGTATTTTTGGAGTGTAGTCACTGTTGTAATGCAGGAAACGTGAAGCCAACTTGTGCACAGCAAGCTCCCACAAACAGCAATGTGATAATGACCAGATAATGTTTTTTTTTGTGATGTGATTGAGGGATAAATATTGGCCACGGCACTGAGGACAACTCCCCTGCTCTTCAAAATAGTGCCATGGGATTATTTATGTCCACCCGAGAGCAGGCTCTGTTTAACGTCTCATCTGAAAGACTGCACTTCCGGCAGTGCAGCACTCCCTCAGTACTGCACTGGTGCGATTAAGTTGAAAATGCTCACTGGTGATTGCATCACTTGGGGATGCAATAAAGTATCGCAGACTAAAAGTTCCTGGGTTCAATCCCTGATCTGCTAATTTGGTCGGGGCACTACAATCTGCCAGAGGCAAAGTTATCGGGTATTTTGGCTCCTATTCAGATGGCCCTCTGGAAAGTACACGTCAGGACAGGATTGACCTCTACTTTGTATCCTGTCCTCTCCTCTTATCCCCTTGCCCTGAGACAGTCTGCCTGATAAAGATCACCTGCTTTCAGAAGAATGGAGAGCTGAGCTGATGTGGAATAATCCAACGTTCGTTATTGTTGAGGAGAGAAAAAATGTCAATGCAGGTTTTACTGTTGTCAGCTGCTTGCAGTAATGCAAAGTAATTGTTGGTAGCGTATGAAAACAAGTCTGTCAACTTGCTTAGTGTCATTGTGTGCTCCCGTTGAAACCGCCAGATTTTCAGAAACTGTCGCAGACCGCTTCCCTACCTGTATACCACTGCTGAGCAAAGGACCGTTGTACCCTGTATACTGGTTAATGTATTGGCTGGCCCGCTGCCTCTTAATTCTTCGGCCTTTTTATTAACTTCCCACATGCAAGGTGGAACTGGAATGTTTTGACAAGGCTATCCGCCCAGCACAAGCCTGTATTTGTAAAGAATTCATTCATAACCATATTGAAATGGTGCTGTGATTGCTGGTCAGAGGACATTGTCGTTTAGGATCTGAATGATTGCAATAGATGTCCAGGTGTTGGGTCATTGTGACATGCAAGAATTTTTCTCTTCTGACTGAAGGCTAACATTTTTGTACTGCACTGCAGCTAGTTAGTGAGCTGAATTTAAAGTGGGTGCATTAGAATTGGGCAGTCCCTTGTATCGAGGATGACCCAAGTAGGTGTCTGCTATGCCAAAGGACTCTGACCATTGAGGGACTGAGGCTCTGAATATCTGCACCGAAATTGCTGTTTATTGCTGCTGTTGGGCAAAGCCCTGCTCCAGGTGCCTGCTGTCCGTGTTAAGGGAATGTGATGCAGGTTCTCTTGCCCTCAGTTATTCTGTACTATAAGGATATATGACCTGTGCGTGGTCTCTGATATCTGGGTGTCAGTTTGTTCTGCTGTTCTACGTTGCTGCCCGTCAGCACTGTATCGCAGCACTGGAGGCTGTTAAAGTTCAACTTGTCCTACCCTAATAGTTGTTTTAGACTGGCGAGTGTCTCCGGAGTATGTAGAATGAATTTATCTTCTCCGTCCATTTCAGTGAAATCATTCCGGGACCTAAACGGTTTGAATCTGAAAACTAATTTTAAACACTCATCTTAATCTGATCGTAACCATTAACATTCTTGAATGTGAAAAAGGCTGATTTCAAATTCCAGGGGTCAATTTTTGTGCATTCCTCGTGCGCAGATGTTTTGTTGGGTGGGGGGGGTGGGGTTGGGTGGGGTTGGGGGGTTGGGGGGTGGGGTGGGGGTGGGGGGGGGGAGGTTGCTGTGGCAGAGGCAGAATGTGCTGTAAATGCAGTATCTGAGAAAATCGGCAAATTTTTCAACTTTTTCCTGAAACACTGACCCTGTTAAACATTTGCTCGTTTTGATCTGACGTGACTGTTCTCCCTACAGATGCCCCCTGGTGCGGACACTGCAAGGCACTTGCCCCTGAATATAGCAAAGCTGCTGCAAAGCTGAAAGAAGAAGGCTCCGAGATCAGACTTGCAAAAGTAGATGCCACCGAGGAATCCGATCTAGCACAAATGTTTTCAGTGCGGGGCTACCCAACCATTAAGTTTTTCAAAAATGGAGACCAGAGCAATCCCAAGGACTATGCCGGTAATGAAGATTCTTAGTGTAATGGTGCAGTGAATGCATAAATAACTTGCACTGTCCCCATGTCTTTTTTTTTTTAAACTCTTCCATTTCACTTGGAACTTGAGCAAACTACTTTTGTTGACTGTACAGCTAGGTTACCAGAATTGGGCTGCACTGCCCTTGCAGGTAGTTCAGTGTTGTAGCTGGGCTTACCGGTGAATTGTATAGCACAAATTACACTTGCAGCAGCACACAAACATCTGTTTGCTTTGACTTTAATTAATCGTTCATATTGCTGCCAAATCAGTAGCCACTTCTGTACGTTGTGGTGCTCCAGCTCTGCTTGGAATAGCAGGGATGTACCTCGTCTTTGTTCAACACCTTGTCCTGTATGTCAAACGAGACATTGGACTTGGGTCCAATCTGTCTTGTCCATGTGGATGTGCATCGTCACATGGTAAAAGTCCTGGAATGCCTTATCTAACACTGACCTTTGCCACATGGTCTGCAACGGTTGGAGGTGGCTCACCACCACCTTGTCGAGGGCAGCGAGGGATGGGCAATAAATGCTGGCCTTGCCAGTGCTGTCCATAAAACAAGATTTTTTTTAAAATAATGAAAGCTCCCACAGCATTGAGTCAATAAAAGTAGTTTGCTTTAAGTTCCAAGTAAAAGTTCTGTGTTCTGATTTATATTCCATCTTGGTGCAAGCTTGCTTTGTTTGCCTATATATTTCAAAATAGTTCATTTTTTTGAACACCTCACTGTTTTGTCATGTATTTCTTCAGTCTGATCGTATGGGCATTTTGATGAATTTGCAACCTACACCTTCACTTGAGATGTTTGGGTTTTAGAAGCTGAATTGTATCTTATTTTAGTGCATTATAAACCAGCTTCGTTTCACTTTGACTAAGACATGAGAGAGGATTAAACCTGGGTGGGGAAATAGTCGTCTTGCGGTGGGATTTCCTGTAGACTTTCTCTCTCTCTCTCTGTGAAATTGATGTCTCATTTTCATACCTTATGAAACTTGACGCAAAGTAGTTAGTATCACTTCCGAATTTGACTTTCATGATTGTTGTATTCATAAAAGCTTTTTAACGTTAAAAAAAAAATTACATCTGTCCTCCGAGCAAAGGAATCTGGTGGTCTGTGTTTTAAGTTGAAAGTTTTTTTGGGGTAAAAGCCTATATCTATGCATTTAACTGTACTCTACATTGAGGCTGTGATCACTTAATCAGCAATTCAGTCATAAAACAGATCTGACTGAAGCAGTGCAGTGCTGTGCTGAAAGACCTTTGCAGTAGGTAAGATATATCCATATATCGTGCAGGAAATGTTTCCTTTTTGATTGTTGGAAGTGTGGGAACTGTGTTTGACCTGCCTGTACCAAGCACTGTCCACTGTGTGGCTTGGAGACTAATTGAAGCTCGTGTACTGCCCCAGCATGAAACTTTCTTGCCACATCTCCTCCGAAGGAATTAACTCCTTTTGTTGAGGGGATGGTTCCATGGGCTAAAAATAGAAAATGCTTGAAATACTCAGCAGGTCAGGCAGCATCTGTGGAGTGAGAAACTGAGTTAACGTTTCAGGTCGATGACCCTTTGTCAGAACACAGAAACCTCATCGACCTAAAATGTTAACTTTCTCCCTCCACAGATGCTGCCTGACCAGCTTGAGTATTTCCAGCATTTCCTGATTTTTATTTCAGACTCCAGCATCTACAGTGTTTTGCTTTTGTATGCTTCCATTTGATGCCTTAACCAGTATTATTCGGGTATAAACCTTGGCAGTAAATGGCTTTGATGTTGGGGGGCGGGCGGCATCAGCATCAGTCGATCCCATTCCTGCTGGTGTCTAATCACGTGAACCTCGGCAGTTTGGATCACTTGGCCAGGATCTCTGGCCAAGGTTTCTCCTCTTCCCAAGAGATCTTTTTGGTCTGTGAATCACGTGAAGAGCACACAGTATAGGGTCTGGTCACTTGATTACATGATGAGTAGCATCCCTTCTGAACTAGCTTCACTTGAGCAAAGTACTTTTATTAAAGAAATGCTTTGTCGATCCTTTGGCAGCTGGAAGACAGCATGAAGATATTGTGAACTGGTTGAAGAAACGCACGGGACCCGCAGCAGACACCATCACTGAAGCAGACGCTGCTGAGAAACTAGTGGAGTCATCCGAAGTGGTTGTCATTGGGTTTTTCAAGGTACTGATTATTGCTTAAACATTTGTTGGTGTGCAACATGGGTAGACTGATGCCCCCCCCCCGGCGGCGAGGGTGGACTGACATGGCCCTCCCCCTCTTTTCTGCCCCCCCCCCATCCCTTCCCCCCCCCCTCCCCTTCCCCCCCCCAAGCGAGGGAAGAGAGCTGAGATTTTATTGGCAGTTTGTGTAGCGCGAGTGGTGAAAAGGCAGTGTTCAATGTATGTAATGGACCATATGATTTGAGTCATGCTTACTGGACAAGGACTACAAATGATGTGTTTAGTGCACAGAAACTGGCAGAATTGTCCATTCCTTGCCATGTTTAGGAATTGAATGAAGAATCGCTTCTGGGGAAAATGGGTTGAACTGTCAGTGCAGCACTGATGTGCATTGTAACTGCTGCGTACAATTACATGAACATGAATGTCGGACACGCTGTTATTTACAAGTTACGACTAGTATATGGCCAATCATTTGTGTAATTTTAATTGTCTATGGCTTTACCTGATTGTGAGCAAGATGTTTTTATTTTGCCCTAATGATCGTGTCCTTTGTCATTTAAAGCCCAGTAGGGTATGGAGTTAATAGAGTAAGTGATTATTAAGCCACTTGGGGATTCATTGTTTTTTAATAAACATTTAATTAAAGAATCATTCATTTGCAAAAAACTGCAACTGAGAATTGCCTCTAACTATAGCACTGGGTTTTACAACTTTACCCCCAAAAAATCAAAAAATATTACTTAAAAGTGGCTTCCAGGTGGAATGAAGTACAAAGTGGTCTGAAAGTCCTTCTTGCGCAAGCAAATGGGAAATATTGCATTTGGTTAACGTGGGTAATTTAGTTTCGGTGCAGAGTTGGAAAATGAGGCATGGCCTGCAGTTGGCAGTGTGAAAGCAGACTGCTGCTGCCTCTGGGTAGGCCGAGGACTCGGGCCGATGGCCACAAAAATTGCAGTGGGTTAATCCCTTGAGGGAGTACTGCATGCTGCTGGAGGCAGTAACTGTACCAAAGTCGGGGCAGCCAATGGCAGTGCTGCAATATAAATGCAGCAAGAATGGGCAGTTGGAGTGTGTGTGAAAGCTCTTGGAACAACTGGCACATCTCGGTTCACTTGTGAACCAGTGATGACGAATAGGATTTGGGTCGCACAAAAATAAATTCTGGAGTTAGGTGAAGGATTAAGAAACAGGACCTCCAGAGATTCAGATTCCCACATGAGTCAATACAAGAACAGTCATATTAAGGAGTTGAAGTGTGGCTCGATGTGCCGTTGGAGGGAACTTGTTCTGAATCTTGTGATATTTGCTTTATTTCCAAAAAAAAAACTATTTCCCCACCCGATGACCAAGTGTGTAATCTGTTTAAAATAGTTTGTGAAATCCCTTGACTTTATATCTCATAGTGCATCTGTGCAGCACTTGGTAGTTTTTGCAGTCTGGAATGGAGGAATCTGATTTGTATTTGAACCCCTTGAAGCTAAATTGTCGGGTGTATGTACCTAACAGGATTACTACTGAAAGGACATGAGCAAACCCCATCATTCATTCTCATTGCAACAAACTAAAATTTGCAGCTCTTGCAAATGTTTTTGAGGGGATTGAAAATGTGTATGAATAAAGCCTTTTCTGTTTTCAGGATGTGGAGGGGAGTGATGCCAACATATTCCTGCAGGCTGCAGAGGCCATTGACGAGGTGCCATTTGGAATCACTTCAGATGCAGACATCTTTACCAAGTATGATGTGACGAAGGATGGAGTTATCCTTTTTAAGAAGGTAAAATGGCAATTGATCGAATTGGTCTAGTTTGTAGCTGCAGAGTAAAAGTTTGTTGACGTTCTAGACTGGGGTTTGATTGTCGCCAGCTTTGGGCTCTGAGTATTGTGGAACCAAATGCTCATTAGTTGTCGACCCTTGGCACTTATTACTGCCAATTGATACTAGTTTGGTAATAAACATTGCAAGCTCCAGTCTATGCAAAGCCGATGGAAAAGTTGCAATATTGCCAAAGATTCCAGGTAACTGCGGGCAGCACTCGGCTGTCTGGAGCTCCCGGGCAACTGGCTCACCGGCTTTTGAATGGAAAAACCGCACATGTGGAAATTTGAATGGGCCGCGCAGCCTGTTTAAAGGGGCACCATACCCCCCAACAATTTAAGGAAACATGTTGGGCATGTGATATTTTGCTGCAGTATGGCTGCCGTTTCTTCTCTGATCCATGTAGCTTATAATGGGAATTTCTATGTCCAATTTAAAGATTGAAGTGCCATAGAAACAGAAATTTACAGCGTAGAAGGAGGCCATTTCGGCCCATCGTGTTCCTGCTGGTCGACAAAGCCGCACGGCCCTTGGTCAGCAGCCCTGAGGTTACATATAAACCTATGAACA
This sequence comes from Pristiophorus japonicus, assembly GCF_044704955.1. Lineage (NCBI taxonomy): Eukaryota > Metazoa > Chordata > Chondrichthyes > Pristiophoridae > Pristiophorus > Pristiophorus japonicus. The sequence goes on along the minus strand of NC_091992.1, from coordinate 127,751,129 downwards.
ATGGCGGAAAGGTAAAGAGCACCCAGCCCAAACCAGTCCGCCTCATACAAATGTGACACCCTTTGCACCGAAACATTCTACACACCACCCCAACCGGAGCTATTTGATCTCCTGGGAGGGGCAAAAAAGATTTTAAAAACCCAGGCCAATTGGGGGGAAAAAAATATGGTAAAATTCCTCTCCAGCCCATCCAGGCGATCGAAACTAGTCCAGGAGATCACCCTGGCTGTATTCGATTCCCTGCAGTACTTACGATCGTATCTGTGCCAGCCAACAAGAAGTTATCCAGTCTAATTCCACTTACCAGCTCTAAGTCCATAACCCTGCAGGTGACTGCACTTTAAGCCGTGCAATTTTAAACTTGGTTATCTGCAGCACCAGGTGAAGTATTTTTTTTTCTGGTGGGAGAGTCCAGGACATGGGGGGCAGAACTTTGAAATTAGAGCTAGGCCGTTCAGGGGTGATGTCAAGAAGCACCACTTCTTAGAGTGGAAAACTCTTCCCCCAAAAAGCTGTTGAAGCTAGACCAATTGAAAATGTCAAAACTGAGATTGGTGAAGTTTTGTTAGGCAAGGCTATTAATGGATATGGAGCAATGGTGGGTAAATAAAGCTAAGATGCAGTTCAGCCATCATCTAAATGAATGGCAGAACAGGCTTGAGAGGCTGAATGGTCTCTCTCCCGATCCTGTATTTTCAAATGCTAGTGACTGTCTTTCACTGGAAGGGATGGAAGCAGTTTGAGGTGATGCGTTCATAAAACCATACTGGAAGTGCACATTACCTGCCCCTTCCCAATGTATTTTGTTGCCAACAAACTAATTAAATCTAGTGACCGCACTAAATTTTGAATTCAGGTCCATGACTTCAATGACTAATTTATGGGTAAATAATTGACTGCCCCACCCTAGATTACTGGAAGAACCCCAGGTATCAATTTTGGTTTGGTGTAACACATTCACCTCTAATGACCTGATCACTAACCGCTATGGTCCTGAACCACTTGCAGTTCATGAATATCTCCGGTCCGCTTACACCGTCTTCTTTGAAAGTGAGTTAACACGTTTGGCTGAATTTGTAAAATTAAATGCGAAACTAGATTGTTTCTTAAAAACCAAGTTAATTACCCATAACAGTCCTGTTAACCCCACCCAGGCAAGCCATTATTGCCAGGTATTTAATGTGCAGCTGTTTGTTTTTGTAGGTTGGATGTGGGGCCTAGGTAACTGCTCCTGGGCACGGCCAAGGGTGCCATCAGCCGGTCCAGGCAGCGGGCGGTCGAGGGGGTCATTCAGCCTGACTGCCTGCCTCTCTTCCGCGCCAGGGTGTCCTTGGAGATGGAGCACGCGGTGTCCACCGGTACGCTCGCGGCCTTCCGCGAGAGGTGGGCACCGGAGGGACTGGAGAGTATTATAACCCCCAGCAACCAAATTTTAATTTGATTTTATTTATTTTACAGTTTAATTTGTTTTAATTGCCGGTTTTAGTGTCCCCCTCCCCTTTTATAGAGGGCACTTGTAAATTATATGATTTTAATGCCCCCAAAAAAAAATCACAAAAAGGAAAAAAAACACACAAAAAAAGAGGGCAGTTATAAGTGTCTGGAGTGTCCCCCAGATCGGGGGGCACTCGATCTAATGTTTATGTTGTCTCTCAAAAGAGTTGTGGGGCCTAGGTACATCCGGGCCAGGGTGTCCCTGGAGATGGAGCACGCGGTGTCCACCGGTACGCTTGCGGCCTTCCGCGAGAGGTGAGCGCCGGAGGGACTGGAGTGCATCATCACCCCCGGCAACCAAATTTTAATTTGATTTTATGTTTTAAAGTTTAATTTGTTTTAATTGCCGGTGTTTTTAGTGTCCCCCCTCCCCTTTTATAGGGGGCACTTGGGGGAAAAAAAAATTTGATTTTAGTGCCCAAAAAAACCCACAAAAAAAACACACAAAAAAGGGCCTTGAAAATGTTTGGTGTGTCCCCCAGATCGGGGGGCACAATTTAATGTTTAGTTTTTCCTCCCAAAAGAGTTGTGGGGCCTAGGAGCTGGAACTTGTGTTAGCAGCAGGTGGCAGTATTTGAATGTTGAAGGGAAGGCAGTTCAGTACTGTCTACAATGGCTTCAAGCGTTGTTTAAAAGTCCATTTGGAAATCACTGCAGTGTAGGTGTGCAAGGTTTTTTATTGTAGGTGTGTACAGCAATTGATCATGGATATGATTGGAATGGTTTAAATGTTAGAACTCCAGTTCTCTCCTCTTCCTCCCGCAGTTTTGGGCATCCATTATAGAAAGGAATTGAAGCCTTCGAGATTCACGAGGATGGTGCCAGGGATGCGCATCTATTGAGTAGCGATGTCTGATGTTGGGGCTATTTCCATTAGAGCAGAGCAGGTCAAGAGGAGATTTTGAGGTTAAGATTAGGAAACGTTTTGATCAAGACGAATAGGGAAATACCTTCCTTTCATTGGTCCAACGGTGACATGACATGTAAGAGTTAGGAGCAGGAGTACGCCATACGGTCCCTCGAGCCTGCTCCGCCATTCAATAAAACCATGGCTGACCTCCGACTCTACTGCACTTTCCTGTCCGATCCCCATATCCCTCCATTCCTTTTGGAATCTCAAATTCTATCGATCTGAGCCTTGAATATACTCAACAATTCGGCATCCACAGCACATTGGGGTAGAAAATTCCAAAGATTCACAACCCTCTGAGTGAAGAAATTGCTCCTCATCTCAGTCCTAAATGGCCGACCCCTTATCCTGAGGCTATGCCTCCTAGTTCTAGACTCTCCAGCCATGGGGAAACCACCTCTCGGCCACCTATCCAGTCGAGCCCTCTCTGACAATTGAGACATTAAACCGAGTTGTCGATTTAAAATAATCACTGTGCGGAAGGGGCTGGGGGATTGGGGTATGCAGTGCTTTGTGTGATGGGAAAATTGAACAGTGGGATTCGTCTTTTGTCCTTCCAAACTTGGGTTATGTGTGGAGTGAGAGATTTTTGGAGTCTAGGGGAATCGAGGGATATGGAGATCGGGCTGGAAAGAGGAGTTGAGGTCGAAGATCAGCCATGATCTAATTGAATGGCGGAGCGGGCTCGAGGGGCTGTATGGCCTACGTCTGCTAATTCTTATGTTATTTGGATTAAAGGCTGATCTACTGGTGACAGCAGTTTGAAATGATAATCTACCATTACATATTTGGTTGGCAGCCAGAAAGCAAAGAGTGGGAATAAACGGGTCCTTTTCAGAATGGCAGGCAGTGACTAGTGGGGTGCCACAGGGCTCAGTGCTGAAACCCCAGCTATTTACAATATACATTAATGATTTAGATGAAGGAATTGAATGTAATATCTCCAAGTTTGCAGTTGACACTAAGCTGGGTGGCAGTGCGAGCTGCGAGGAGGATGCTAGGAAACTGCAGGGGGACTTGGACAGGTTAGGTGAATGGGCATATGCATGGCAGATGCAGTATAATGTGGATAAATGTGAGGTTATCCACTTTGGTGGCAAAAACAGAAGGCAGATTATTATCTGAATGGTGACAGATTAGTAAAAAGGAGAGGTGCAACGAGACCTGGGTGTCATGGTACATCAGTCATTGAAGGTAGGCATGCAGGTACAGCAGGCAGTAAAGAAAGCAAATGGCCTGCTGGCCTTCATAGCGACAGGATTTGAGTATAGGAGCAGGGAGGTCTTACTGCAGTTGTACAGGGCCTTGATGAGACCACACCTTGAGTATTGTGTGCAGTTTTGGTCTCCTAATCTGAGGAAAAACATTCTTGCCATTGAGGGAGTGCAGCGAAGGTTCACCAGACTGATTCCCGGGATGGCAGAACTGACATGAAAGACTGGATCTACTAGGCTTAAATTCACTGGAATTTAGAAGAATGAGAGGATCTCATTGAAACATAAAATCCTGATGGGATTGGACAGGTTAGATGCAGGAAGAATGGTTCTGATGTTGGGGAAGTCCAGAACCAAGGGTCACAGTCTAAGGATGAGGGGTAAACCATTTTAAGACAGAGGTGAAGAGAAACTTCTTCACTCAGAGAATTGTCAACCTGTGGAATTCTCTACCGCAGAGAGTTGTTGAGGCCACTTCATTAGATATATTCAAAAGGGAGTTAGATGTGGCCCTTACAGCTAAAGGGATCAAGAGGTATAGAGAGAAAGCAGGAATGTGGTACTGAAGATAGAGAGAAAGCAGGAATGTGGTACTGAAGTTGCATGATCAGCCATGATCATATTGAATGGTGGTACAGGCTTGAAGGGCTGTATCGCCTGCACCTATTTTCTATGTTTCTATGTAAATGCTAACATTTATGCAATTAGAGTATTGTGTGGTGGTTTGTGTTTTCTTGATTGTTTTTGTTTTTGCTCTTTTTCTCCTCCTGCCTGCCCACTCTCCCCCTTTACCGGAACCAAAATACTAGTGATAGCACTTGCATGCTTTTCTTAACATTACCGTGGGTGATATCTGACCTTGGCTAGCAGTTTCTTTGTAAGCATTCATATTCTAGTTTAAGGAAGTGACTCCAGAAAATGAAGTGGTCGTGTCATGTGTATGAATGGCTCACGGCGGCCTCGTCTCTCATTTCATTGCCCCTTAAATTATTCACTGACGTCGGTTGCAGTGAAATGTGAAAGAGCCTCTGTGTAGAAATATGGTGCTGTCTCTGACATGTACTGGGGTTGGTAAATGCAACTGGCCTGTGGAGGGAGCCAAGTTCCACAAGAGATGTGGACTACTGAACCACTATTTGCAGTGGGCTGTTGGGGATATTTTAAAAGAATAAAGAATTTAAGTTACTGTACTTGAGCTTCAAGTAAATGAAGCTCAGCCCTGTTTTGTTGAGCAGAGCCCCAGGAATGTGTCATTTTATATTCAAATATTTGTAATTTTGAATATTGAAGGCTGGTTATATTTGGCACGTTGACATCTCTGCATTTGAGCTTGTTGCTGTTTGAGGGCTGGCTTCTTACTGGGCTGCTGCTTCCAGTATTGGAGGTGTTTCCAGTAACCAGAGTTGAAATAGTCCTCATTTCTGCTGCAGCTGATATGCTTGGAATTTTTATTGCCCATCCCTAATTGCCCTCGAAGGTGGTGGTGAGCCACTGTCTTGAACCGCTGTAGTCCCGTGTGGTTGAAGGTACTCCCACAGTACTGTTAGGGAGGGACTTCCAGGATTTTGACCCAGCCACGATGAAGGAACAGTGATATATTTCCAAGTCGGGATGGTGTGTGACTTGGAGGTGGTGATGTTTCCGTGTGCGTGCTGCCCGTGCCCTTCTGGGTGGTAGAGGTCGCGGGTTTGGGAGGTGCTGTTGAAGAAGCCTTGGCGTGCATCTTGGAGATGATGCACAGAGCAGCCACAGTGTGTTAGTGGTGGATGGGCTGCCAACTGTTTGACATAAATGCAATTACTTCATTTAATACCATTCAACACCTTGCCCAAGAGGCAGTTCAGGTAAATGCTTTTAATGGTGAGCGTCAGCAGGTTATTTGCCTGTGGTGTGCATCACAGCTGAGCTTGGTTCTGTCCTTGTCCAAAATCCACAACAGTACTTCACAGGAGGGGTGCTGGATCCCAGTCTGGGCCTATTCCCTCCCTCCCTCCCTCCCTCCCTCCCTGCTCTGCTTGGCCTGGGACTCTCCTGGGATTTTGTCTCCCTGCTATGACGAGTCGTGCACTTGGCCATTAGGTTTTGGCAGGATTTTCAATTCTTGAGTGATCACTTCAGTTAGGGTTTTAAGTTTAATGCGGAGGGAGGAATGAAGAGCTGTGACATAAGGTCCTGATCCCCTGGCTTTGAACTGATTTGGTCCACTTGTCATTGGTTTATCTCCCTAGGTGTACAAATTTAGAATATGGGCTTCAAACAGGTTGCAATGAGTCAGAAGGGATGGTCTGTTCTAACGGGACACATCAAGCCATAATTTAAAAGGGAAATGAAACCAGACACGCATTTTCCTGTTGCCAGTTTTAACCATTTTACTTGGATTGAGTCCCGTTACTGTCGGCGAGCAAGAGAATTTTAATGTTTTAGTTGAAATTTTACTAAATAGGAAGTACTTTGCATAATGTGTGGATAGGCATTCATGTTAAGAATTTCATTCCGAATTCTACATGGGGGAAGGTGGAAAGGGAAAGAACCAGTCTGGTGTGCGAAAGGTAATTGGGGTTAAAATTGTTGCTTGGCAAGCTGACTTTTGTTTGGGTGAAGAGACAGAGTATGAATATAATCCAGCTGCAGGGTGGCGTTGTGTGAACAATTGCAATTTGAGGCTCGTTTCTGTTGTCTTCAAGCAATTGCAGACCATGGCGTGTTGGGTTAAAGGGGTGGAGAGGATTGGGAGACTTTATTGAGAACTCTTTTTTTTTTCTCTTTGCCTGACCCACTTGATGCAAGGTGCAGGAAAGTGCTGGGGTGATGTGTGAATCAGCAGGGATGGCACTTTACTGAGTCTGGGCACCAATGCTCAAGTGTTACCTGCAGATCTTCAATCCAGAGTTCTGAGAGGCTTGGATCGTTGCCCTTAAGGCATTGCTGGAGAAACTGCAAAGTGACTGGAGTTTTTCTTTAAACATGCTAGTTAACGTACGTGTAAAGAGGTGGTGTCATAAGCCTTTATTTTTAGAGCTTAAATGAAAATGTGCCCTCAAGTGCTCTCTGGTGCTAAATCTGATGGCAGGTGTGTAATTTCACACCCTCTGATGGATTTGTGCCTTTATCGTGACTTAGTGCACTGTGGGGATGTGTTGATGTGCATAATCTCCCTTCTAAATTGGGAACCGTTGTCTGGTTGAAGACTATATGTAGATTGTTGCTGTTTGATTGTTTTTAATGGGGATACTATTTGGGGTTGTAATATAGAGGCAGTATGCTACTTGTGTTGGGTGTTAGGATATGTTGAGAATTGTAGTTTCTCTCATGGTGTAGTGTACGGACATGGGAAAGAGTCTGTAAATGGTATTTGAAGCAATGCTAGTTACACATGTGCTCTGCAGAAGTCCCTACAGCTGAAAATGATCATTGTAGTGGTTGGTCTACTTGTGGATATAGGTTCTACTTTAACCACGGATTTCATGAAGTTGCTGTAGCCGAAGGTACTGTGTGCCTACACACAGCACCGTGGGTTGCTTGGATGTTGGTTTGTATATTCTGTAAATGGAGTTTGGCCTGTTGGAAAGCCAGAGGATGTGAGCTAATCTTGCAGTGGTGGGGGAGTAAAAGTTAGCTCGGACCGTGCCTGTTCCTTCTGATTGGAACGAGTTGGGGGCAGGTTGTGTTCTCTTCTGTTCCTCCTCTCCCTCCCCAAAAATGGCTGGGATCCTGCCCCGATAAGTCCAGCAACTTAAATAATTGTCAGCGGCTGCAAATGTCATTGTACAGAAAGCAGTTGTTTAATTACAAAGTATTAACCATACAGAAACAGGCCATTGGGCCCAACAGGTGCATGTTGGAGTTTATGCTCCACACAAGCCTCCTCCCACCCTTCATCTATCCCCATCAGCATCTCCTTCTAATCCTTTCTTCCTCGTGCTAATCTAACTTCCCCTTAAATGCATCTATGCTTTCTGTCTCAACCACTCCCTGTGGTAACAAATTCCACATTCTAGCCATTCTCCTGAATTCCCTATTGGGTTTACTAATTGCTATCTTATATTTACAGCTCCTAGTTCTGATCTTGCCCACAAGAAAGTGTGTAAAATTGTTTGTGAATCTTTCTATAAAAGTCATTTCCTCATTTTGATTTTGGAGGCATTCATGAAGAGGTAGAGTGGCTTGTATCTGATGACCACTATTGCAGAGCAGTGTTTCATGTTCCTGAGTTAGTATATTCCTGAACAGTGACACAACATTTCACATCGTTGTAGACAACCATGAAAAAGTAATGTTTGTGTCCTTTGAGCAGTTGAAGTATGATCGGTGGTGGCTGTGAAGCAATTTGTATCCCAAATGGCGGCTTGTGGCCAAATCTCAATGTGGCAGCAGTGTAAGTGGGTGGGTTTAAGGAATAGGACAGATGATGGAAAGATGTGAGGATAGTCTCCAGTGTGCAGTCTGGGGGGAAATTCTAGAGGTTGAACACTTAAAACTGAAACTAATTTGACTTTCCACACAACAGGAATTTGAATTTGGCAGGCAAAGTAATCACCACCAGATTAGTTACATCAAGCCATCGCAGTACTGGGACTTTGGGGTGTATTGGATAGCCTGTAATATCCAATTGATGCATGGTGCGCCTGGGTTTTACACTGTTATTCGAAGGCACGTGTAGATATGGTATCGACAGGCGTTGTATGAAGAATGTGACTGCTGTTGCTCTCTCCCTATATGATGCCAGGTGTTTAGATGGATGTACTTGTTGGAATGTTTGTTTTGATTGACTAATTGTATCACTTCTCTTTCAGTTCGACGAGGGTCGTAACGTCTATGATGGAGAATATACGAAGGAAAGTCTAGTCGAATTTATCAAGGGCAACCAGCTGCCTCTGGTTATTGAGTTCACCGAGCAGGTAGGTAAACCGTTGAATACTTTCTAGAACTAGGGACTCCCCAGCACTCCATTTCCTCGAACCCAACTTCAATATTAGGAATGGAACTTAAAGGTCTGTTAAGTTTTGTGTATGTGTTGGGGGTGGGGGGAAAGGGGAAATAATCTTTCACCAGGTCCATAGTGCTTTGAATGAGACTTCTATAGGATAAAATTCCATAGCCCCATGGCAAGGAGACTCGGGTACTGAGTATTAGCATAAAACTAAACGTGTGCGTAAGTCTGAAAGCATTGACACGCTCCCTTGTTGACAGCCCAGTAACATTGCGCATAACAGCTCCTGCTTTAAGCAGATTATATGTATTTGTACACTAGTGCACAGATTTGCTTGTCTTAACAGCTAGTCCTTTGAGGATGTCAGTGGATACAGGAAAATAGCTCACATTAGACTAGGTTGAATAATGTACGTTTGGAGCTAAAACAAAGTGTAATTTTGGTTGGGTGCCTGCTCCAGTGAAATCTATGTTGCAACACAAAGTCATAAACCGGGTCAGAGTTGGTTCTGGGATGACGGTTCTTCTGCTCTTCCAGACTGCTCCAAAGATCTTTGGCGGTGATATCAAGACCCACATGCTACTGTTCATCCCCAAGAGCTCACCGACCTTCCAGGACAACTTGACCAACTTCAAGAAAGCAGCGGAAAGCTTCAAGGGAAATGTAAGTGGGCACAGTGCCAGCAACCTTTGTGTCGCTCTCGGGAGATGGGAGTGGCTTTTTAACTGCAGCTTAAATACCAAAACTCCATGATCAAAAATAGAAAAGCTGAACATGACTGACTCTACATCTCGAATATGTAGTCCAGTCTGATTAGTCTCCATAGTTCTTTTCTTTTCTCACTTCATCTGAAGGTGAAGTGTGAGGTCATCCGCTCTGGCTCCCAGAAAGACAATTGTCTTGATGTCGAGAGGAGTGTACGGGCGCAAAAGTAATCAAAAAGGCTAAAGGAATGTTGGCTGCGAGCTCTCATTGGTTGGATTACAAAAATGAGCAAGTGACACTTGGTCAGCCCCCATCCTGGGTACTGTGTTCAATTTTGGGCACCACCTCAGGAGGGCCTATGGTGCCGATTCACCCGAATCATACCAGGGATTCAAGGGTTAAGTTATGAGGATGGGTTGCCTAAACCTGATTTGTATTCCCTCGTGTTTAGATGATCGAATTGAGGTATTTAAAATGATTAAAGGGATTCAATCGGGTAGATAGAGCATCTTTCCTCTGGTGGGGTTATCCAGAACAAAGGGCACAACCTTACAATTAGAGCCTGGCCAATTAGGAGGGAAATTGGCGATCACCTGTTTTGTTTTACACGCTGTAGTGGAAATCCAGACTGATCTCCCTCAAAAGACTCTGGATGCTGGGTCAGTGGAAATTTTCACAGCTAAGATAGATTGTTTTTATTTATTGCGTAAGGGTATTGAGTGATACATAGGAACGTCTGATAAATGGGAGTTGAGGGACAGATCTAATTGAACGGTGCAACTGGTTTGAAGGACTGAATGACGTTTCTAAGCAGTTACACAGGTGCTGATAGCCCACTAAAACTTAGCCAAAGGACATGCCACCTTCCCCCATGAGTCTAGTGGAGTAAGACTATTCAGCCCAATCCTGTCCTCGTCATTTTTATTTGTTCATGGGATGTGGGCGTCGCTGGCAAGGCCAGCATTTATTGCCCTGGAGAAAGTGGCAGTGAGCCGCCTTGAACCGCTGCAGTCCATTGTTTTTGTAGCGGCTTGGTACAACTGAGTGGCCATTTCAGAGAGTCAACCACATCGCTGTGGGTCTGAAGTCACATATAGGCCAGACTGGGTAAGGACGGCAGGTTTCCTTCCCTAAAGAGCATTAGTGAACGAGATGGGTTTTTACAACAATCTGGTAGTTTTATGGTCACGATTACTGGTGCTGGCTTTTTATTTCAGATCTATTTAATTAATTGAATTTAAATTCCCCATGGTGGGATTTGACCTCGTGTCTCCGGATCATTAGTCCAGGCCTCTGGCTTACTAGTCCTGAAACATAACTGCTACTCTACCTACATGCATGTGCTTTACAGCAGAGGTCACTGGATAGTGATCAGGGGTGAGGGGCTCTAGTGCTTTTCATTTCCTCCTTTGCCCTAACCGAGGGATGCTGAGGTCCGTTCTGTTGCCCAAGTGCTAACCCCCACTGAAATCGGCGACTTTGATATGAACTGCCCTCCATATTCCTGGGTTTGGGGAAACGACTGAGTGTCTCTTGACTTTTAACTCCAGGCTTGAGTTTAAAAATGCTAATATTTTTCATTGTTTGGAGCTGTTCTTTCTACCAAACTGAATCTCTCAAGTAATTTTCCCCTTTAAAACTCTCCCGGCAGGTCCTGTTCATCTACATCGACAGCGAAGTTGATGACAACCAAAGAGTTCTGGAGTTTTTTGGCTTGAAGAAAGAGGAATGCCCAGCCATTCGCCTCATCACCCTCGAAGAGGAGATGACCAAATACAAGCCAGAGGCCGAGGACATCACTGTAGAGAATGTCAGAGATTTCTGCAACCAGTTCTTGGAAGGGAAGTTAAAGGTGAGAAGTCTTCCCCCAATCCCCAAATGCTGACTACCCGGGGAAGTCTGCTACATGAATTATTTGTCCTAAAAAGCAATAAACTTGATAAAGAATGCAAAACTCGCAACCGTGTGGAGTAGTTGAGGTGACTAGCATAGATGCATTTAAGGGGGAGCTGGATGAGCACTTAACGGAATCACAGGATATGCTGATGGGGGTTAGATGATGTAGTGAGGGGAGGCTCCTATGGAGCATAAACACCAGCATAGACCCGTTACACTGAATGGCCTGTCTGCTGTAAATTATGTGCAAATTGGTTAAATGCCAAAGCCCCAACTTGCATTTATATAGCATCTTTAATGTAGTAAAACATCCCAAGGTGCTTCACGAGCGTTATCAAACAAAATTTGACACCGGGCCATGCGATCAGTGCTGGGACCCCAACTGTTTACAATCCAAATGAACTACTTGGAAGAAGGGTAACGTAGCCAAGTTTGCTGACGATACAAAGCTGGGAGGAAAAGCAATGTGTGAGGAGGACTCTCTCAATCTGCAAAAGGACATAGACGGGCTAAGTGAGTGGGCAAAAATTTGGCAGATGGAGTATAATGTTGGAAAGTATGAAGTCATGCACTTAGACAGAAAAAAAATCAAAGAGCAAGTTATTATTTAAATGGAGAAAGATTGCAAAGTGCCGTAGTACAGCGGGACCTGGGGATACTTGTGCATGAAACACACAAGGATAGTATGCAGGTACAGCAAGTGATCAGAAAGGCCAATGGTATCTTGGCCTTTATTGCAAAGGGGATGGAGTATAAAAGCAGGGAAGTCTTGCTACAGTTATACAAGGTATTGGTGAAGCCACACCTGGGATACTGCGTGCAGTTTTGGTTTCCATATTTATGAAAGGATATACTTGCTTTGGAGGCAGTTCAGCGAAGGTTCACTGGGTTGATTCTGGGGATAAGGGGGTTGGCTTATGAGGAAAGGTTGAGTAGGTTGGGCCTCTGCTCATTGGAATTCAGAAGAATGAGAGATGATCTTATTGAAACGTTTAAGATTATGAGGGGGCTTGACAAGGTGGATGCAGAGAGGATGTTTCCACTGAGGGGGGAGACTAGAACTAGAGGGCACGATCTTGGAATAAAGTGCCGCCCATTTAAAACAGACGAGGGGAAATTTCTTCTGAGGGTTGTAAATCTGTGGAATTCATTGCTTCAGATGTGGAAGCTGGGACATTAAGAAACTGTCTTTGTCTTAAATTTATTCAAACGATAAGGGGATAAGGAGTTATGGGGAGCAGGCGGGAAAGTGGGGCTGATCATGGACTCAGCTATGATATTGAATGGCGGAGCAGGCTCGAGGGGCCGTATGGCCTACTCCTGTTCCTATTTTTTATGTTCTAATATCGGGGCAGATTACCAAAGGCTTAGTCAAGGAGGTCAGTGTTAAGTAGCATCTTACAGGAGGAAAGAGGTGTTGAGTGAATTCCAGAGCTTGGGGCCTTTGTAGCTGAAGGCACGGTCGCCAATGGTGGAGTGATTTAAAATTAGATGCTCGGACAGAATTAGAGGAGTGTAGATATCCGGAGTGTTGTAGAGCTGGAGGAGATTGGATAGGGAGGGGTGAGGCCATTGATGGGTTTGAAATTGAGGATGAGAATTTTTAAATCAAAGCATTGCTTAAAGGGGAGCCAATGTAGGTCAGCGAGCACTGGTGATGGGTGAGTGGGATTTGATGCGAGTTAGGACAAGGGCAGTAGAGTTTTGGATGATCTCAAGTTTACAGAGGGTAGAATGTGAGGCTTGCCAGAAGAGCATTGGGAGTAGTCTAGTCTAGAGGTAAAAAAGGCATGGATGAGGGCTTCAGCAGCAGATGAGCTGTTGTTGTATCGTGTTCCTCCTGATACCAGAAATCATTTTTTTTCCTAATTTCTCATGGTGCAATACCTGGTTCTGGAGCACTGGCAGACTCCAGCTACCCTGTTAGTGCGACATCTTCTGTGGAGTGTCACTGAGCTCCATATTCCAGCAACCATCATTTAGCAATTGAGCAGAAAACCCTTGCCCTCCCGAGCCTGCAGGGTCAGTTATGATGTGGGGCAGGCCCCTTCGAGGATGAAATGTGCAAGTGGAACCATTGTAGAACAGACAGCACCAGGTTGAAATGTGAAAACAGATAATGAAGCTGAGAACAGTTAATGAGATGAGCCAGTGAACCTGGAGCAAATCGGAACGCAGACTGGAAGAGGATTCACATTAGGAGGGCTGTGAATTGCGGTCGAGCGTGGGTTAATGGAGGAATTGAGTGGAACAAAGGTAGCAGCATCAGTGAGTAATGGTGAATCAAGATGATGTAAATCTGAGTTGAGGTGGAATAGATAAGATTGTAAAATGCAATATTAAATTCCAGAATAACATACTTGAGAAACTTGATCATCTGTCTGTGGTTGTCTAGGTCATTCAACCTTGAGGTTAAAAGCAAATTCCTCCATCAGTGCAGTTTTCCTTATCATATCCTGAATATAAAACCCCACGCAAAATAATTTGAGGTGTAAGGCTACAGGAAGGAAAAAGTTGCGTAATGTGGTAGCTGTGTCCTCTGGGAACCATCCATTGCATCACAGGCACAGTAAATACTGCTAAATGCACCTTTCGTTAGTGTGCGTCATGTTGATGGAGATTGCTACTGAAGTTTGTTCAATCTAAATGTGACTAATGAATATTGTGGAATAAATGTTAAAACTTCACAAAGTTATGGTATACATTCTGAAGCTAATAGCTTACAAAGTTTTATTTTTGTTAACTACTTTTAGCCTCACCTCATGAGCCAAGACATTCCTGAAGACTGGGACAAAACAACTGTCAAAGTCCTAGTTGGCAAAAACTTTGAGGATGTTGCCTTTGATGAAACAAAGGATGTTTTTGTTGAATTCTGTAAGTATGAGTGCTTGCCTGAGCATTAATGTACTGCACTTCTCTTCTGGTTAATCTTTGATCCTTTCATTGTGCCCAACGTGCCTCTTGAAAGGTCTGCGATTCCGCAATTGGCTCGATCATTGAATGTAGACCACCAGTACAGCGTATCTTATGGCCCTTGTAAAAAAAAAAAAAGCTGTGCCGGGTTTAAAATTGAGATCAGTGACATGTGGTCCAATTAGAGCTCTGAGCTGGGGGCATGTATGAGCAGAAGCTTTAATACGGTTAACTATGTTTGTACTGTTCCTGTTTAAAATTTGAGCTCACTTACCTGTATAAAACATTCTTTTTGCTGTACATAGATGCTCCATGGTGCGGTCACTGCAAACAGCTGGCTCCTATCTGGGAATCTCTGGGCGAAAAGTACAAGGATAATGAGAATATAATTATTGGAAAGATGGATTCCACTGCCAATGAAATTGAGTCCGTGAAGATTCACAGTTTCCCGACCCTGAAGTTCTTCCCTGCCAGCTCTGAGCGAACGGTGAGTCGTGAGCCATGAGATCACTTCCATCTGCCTGGTTCTACTTTAGGACACATTAAAGGGCACTGGCTCTTGTATAGTCGAGATGAGCTAGTTTAAATTCTTGGCAGTTTTTACACGCTCCTATTTAAACCAGCATTGCTAGCGTCAGCCCATAAATAGTATCTAGTTCAATCTGGATGCAACTGACTTTCCTGGAATGAAGTAGCCCCATTTGCTCCTTTTGAGTATTTTATAATTCAAAAACAAAACATCTGTGCAGAAGTGAATATTTACTTTAAACCTGTGCTGTATATCTGTCCAGCCTGGCACATTGCTGCAAATCATGTCTATCTCCTGTGCCAATATTTAAGAGTGGTACATTTGTGACTTGGGCTGAGATTAGTTCGAGGGGGAGGAAGGTTACTGGTGCTGTTGCCTCTTCAATATTGCATTGGGTGTTGATCCAGAATTGAAATCTTGACCAAGGCAATCTTGAAATGGGGCATTGCTGATTCTCTGGAGATGCAGAAGTGTTTTGCAGCAGGGTGATTTCTTTTAACAGAAACCTTAATGAACTAGACTGGTTCCTGGGATGGTGAGGGTGGGATTGTCCTAATGAGATTGCAGACTAGGCCTATATTTTCTAGAGTTTAGAAGAATGAGAGGCGAGAGGCTTGACACAGTAGATGCTGGGAGGATGTTTCCCCTGGCTGGGGAGTCTAGAACTAGGGGGCACAGTCTTGGGATAAGGGGTTGCCCATTAGGGCTGAGATGAGGAATTTCTTCAGGGGGTTTGTGAATCTTTGGCATTCTCTACCCCAGAAGGCTCAGTCGTTGAGTATATTCAAGGCAGAGATTGATTGATCTTTGGATTCTGGAGGAATCAAGGGATATGGGGATAGTGCGGGAAGGTGGAGTTGAGGTAAAAGATCAGCCATGATATTGAACGGGAGAAAGCAAGCTCGAGGGGCTGAATGGCCTACTCCTGTTCCTATAAGGTTCTCAGATTCTTGTCTCTCGGACAGGAGTTTGGGCTGTCCATGAAGTGTGTTAACCGTAATCTGAATATTTAAACATGTTTACCATTTCTCCGTGGAAGTCTTTTACTTAAGTTGTTTCTCTTTTATATTTGCAGATTGTAGATTTCAATGGTGAAAGGACACTTGAATCTTTCGTCAAATTCATAGAGAGTGGAGGAAAAGATGGAGGTGCTGTTGATGAGGTGAGTACAGCGTAGGAATATACAGGACTGGCAAAGACCACGGATCAGTCTGGCTAGTCGCACTGGCAGCTTATGAGGCTTTGATTCAAGCTGAAAGGTGGGCGGGGCGGGGGGGGGAGGGGGGGTGGTGTGTGATATCCAGGAATCTTCTGGCCAACTCTGGTGCCGAACATAATGAACTTCAGTGGGAACTTGAGGCTGGAACGTGACCCTGCCTACCAGATCATGTAGTCTGGAGTATGTGTCACAAGTGCCAGAGATAGAAGTATTAGTGAGTGTACATCTCGAGGTTTGATTGCATTGGGCAGCACGTAAAACCCACTGTTTACCATAAAGCTATATTGTCACATGTTTCATTTCTCTGAACTTCACAGTCGATCCTGTTTGAATATTGTGTACTGACGATGTTTTGAATATTCAGAGCCACTGGGGGGTGGGTGGGGGGGTTTAAAGTGAGAAGAAATGGTCATTTAAATATACTTAACCAGACTATTTTAAAAGTACACAGTATATTTTTGGCCTCATAAGAGATTGGACAGTTCTTGCCATCTTCATTCCTTAGTGCTTAGACATTTTTATCTTCCCAGAATAGTTAAAAGATCTTTTTGTAGCAGTCTGGTCTAATCGAGTTGGTAAAGGGCAGCTTGCGGTAAATGCCTGTTGCTTTCCCAGTTTAGTACATTGAGTTTTAATTTTAAATACTTGCACGTGTCCTTGGCCAGCTATACATTGTCCATGCGGGTCAAGTTTGCTGCTTGTGAATCCCTGCTGGCTTCACCAGACCACATCTGTTAAACGATTAAAACTTTCAGGGTGAAAATCTCTGGAAGAGGAATTGAATTTCTCAAGTGCTCATTTGTGCTGGAGTTTGATAGGTGCCAGCTGCCTTCTGGTACCTCTACTGATGCATTCTGAATGTGTGACTGTCTTGATGGTAAAGGAAAAAGGGTATTAGCTGTCTAGTGAAACTATTGATGTCTGGCAGGAGCACGGACCCTAGCTTTGTTTTTCTTCCCATTGTTCTGGAGCGTGATTCCATCACTTCCTGCTGGCATCCCTCTGGTATGTCCTACAAGTAGCCAATCTTCATGGGTTGTGGGGAGAGGTTTGCCGTCTGAACCCAGTTGCTATCCTCGCTGATGCTGCGTGTGTAAAATGTTCCAGTATGGATTGATGGGGTAACAGTCGGGAGTGAGTAGCCTTCAGCTTTCTTTCCTCCCCTTCCCACCGTGTCTCTTGGCATGCTGTGGTCAGTTCCAGTATCGCAGTTGTTCCCCGGGCAGAGGTCAGCTTGAGTTGGACCTTCTGGTCTTGTGTGACTCAGTTTCACATGGGCGGTGCCTTTACCCATTGAGCTGTTGGTGGGAGGGTTCGCATGAAGAAAGTGGAGGTTTACCAGAGGTGCATAGATATAATGGATTGATCACCCTGTGTAAGTGGCCAGTGAAGTTGACTGTGAGTTTTGGCTCTTGGAGAGTGCAGTTAAGCCATTGGTCCTGTCCTATTTTAAGCATGTGATGTCCCCAGATGCATTTCCCATTCTAGAACACCACTAATACAAGGCTGGTAATACATTGTGTGCATTGGCAGGCGTGGGACTGTTCCTGGAAATGGAGGGAGGGGGGCTAGTGCAATGCTGTAAACAGCTCGTGGTCCAGAAGTTGGTGCTGTGCTGTGCTTACACCTGCTTCTGTCTGTTTGCACAGGGCCTTGAGGATCTTGACGAGGATGAGGAAGAGTTGGAGCCAGAAGATGAAGAAGTTGACCATTTTAAAGACGAATTGTAAAAAAAAAAAATTACAGCCAAAAAACACTACAGTTTTTTGTACAATTCACAAATGCAGTAAAGGTGAAATATTTAACATCAAGTCTGAGTTGATAAACCAGGGATTATCCAACCATTTGTCAGTGCACATTGTGCAGTTGCCATCAATTTGTTAATTTATTAGGGATTATCATCCTTAATTGTTCCAGCCACAAACTGATATCTACACTTGGGAACTTTTTTTTCTGTTGTTACTGATTCATGTAATGTACTTTTGTACAGGATTTTTAAACTTGTTTGTATTAACATTATGTATTTGCCTGGTGATGGAAGGTTGCCTGGCACTTCGTGTGTCCCAGTGCCTAGATGGAGATGAGTGCATGAACTAGGGGCCACTGCTAGGGGAAGAAAAAAAAAATATAGGCCATTGGAATCCTTCAGAAGCAGTATTGTTAAAAGGAAGAGGCTTCTAGTTTTGTAGCTCAGGGATTCTTCTCCTGTTTCAAAGTAAACTCTTTCCTGATTTTTTTTTTTAAAAATCTGGACCCAAGATAGATTTTGTTTGTTTTTTTTTGGTTAAAGGGGTGGGTGGGTGGGTCAGGGGAGGAGTGGGGATACCATGCAACAGATGACGGGTGGGGAGAGGAAGCTTTGGAAGTGAACTGTGCAATTCTTCAAGCATTCCAACCTGTTTAAACAGAGGCAAAGATTTGGTGGCCAGGATGAAATTAAAGAAAAATTAAACTTTTCCATTCTGTGACTTCTGTTTGCGTTCTGTCGAGCTGGTTCGTGGACTTGGGCTAGGGTATTGAGGGGGCGGGGCGCTGTGAAACCCAAGGCGGGCGGATGGAGTTGAGATGCAGATCAGCCATGATCTAATTGAATGACTGAACAATCTCTCAAGGGACTGAATGGCCTCCTCCTGTTCCTATGGTGCAACCCCCAGCAAGTTGTGGCTCTGCTCAGTCATTGCACATTTGGACTTGCACCTCTCTGAGCTCTTAACAATCAGTGCCTGGGTTGTAAGACATTTATACATCTGTGACCTGGAGGTGATCTTCACAATTCTAACTGTTATTTTATCATTGTAATCCAGACTGCAGTAGGTAGGCTCTGGTCACTGGAGTCTGAAATTCTGGTAGCAGTTGAAGTACAGTCTACCTAAAAACTAAGCAGTTTTGTCCTGTTGCCCTGTCATTATTGCAGCTGATCCCAGCTTTTAACTGCGCCCCACACTCCCCACCACCAGTTTTCCTTTTTGGAGGGACAAATTCTTGCAGCTGCTTTGCTCTAGTTCATGGAGAGGAGCGGGCAACGTAGCTGAGCCCAGTCTTGTCTGTACATATGCTTTGCAGCAGGAGTCAGTGGATTGGGTTGCTGCTGGACCTGCCCATTAGAACACTATCTAATGTTATATGAGGGTTATCTGGAGGTAAGTGGAAAGAATGCACAGGTCTACACCGGTACCTTTAATGAGCAGCGTCCACAGTACTGTGGTGCTGATGGGGAAGATTCTTGGTTCCAGATTTCTGTTGTGGAGGCATATCGAGGGTGTAGAGTCTTTCTTGGCAGTTCCCTCTGAGCTTAAGCTGGAATAAAATCTATGGGTGCTCGGGATGCAGTAAGGGTAAAAAGTACTATTGTCTCAGTACTATTAGCAAGGTAAAGAAAAAGATTTGCATTTATATAATCCCTTTCATGACCACTGGATGTCCCAAAGTGCTTTACAGCCAATGAAGTACTTTCTGAACTGTAATCACTTGTAATGCAGGAAATGCGGCAGCCAATTTGCACACAGCAAGCTCCTACAAACAGCAATGTGATTTAAAAACCTATCCGGTCATTATGTTGGTTGAGGGATAAATAATTGGCCAGGGCACCAGGGATAACTTTCCTGCTCTTCTTCGAAATAGTGCCATGGGATCTTTTACATTGGGGAGAGTAGATCGGAGCCTCGGTTTAACATCTCATCCGAAAGGCGGCACCTCTGACAGTGCAGCCCTCCCTCAGCATTGCACTGGAGTGTCAGCCTAGATTATTTTTTTTAATACTCAGTCTCCTGAGTGGGACTTGAACCTGTAACTTTCTGACTGAGGCGAGTGCTAACCACTGAGCCACAGCTGACACTCTGGGTCAGCCAGGGTCCACGCTTGTCCAGTGACTCTTGCTGGAAAGTGCCTGTGCATTGTGGGTGTGGATGAAATTGGGCTCAGCTGGAATGCTTTAATGAATCATGGCAAACTTACTGGTGCTAGGTCATGTGAAGAATTCAGTTTTGGGGGTGGGAGGAGAGTTATTACAGGTCCGAAACGCATACATGCACTTGTCTTCCACATTCCCAGAAGGCTTTTGAAGTCATCCGGTATTGGCCAGTCCATGGGGTGGTGATTCGATGCTTCTGTCTGTGCTGCTCACGCTGAGACTTGTTCAGTCATCACTCTGTCAATGTTATGTGTGGGACGTGCAGTGTGTGATTTTGGTATACATCCAGCATCTAAGTACTGTGCGCCAAGTCTGTGGTCTTTGAGGAAAGGGGAAGGCCAGGAAATGAGTAGCAATTTCTTGTCTGTCAGATTAAAATAACAGGAAATTAATTTCATCCCATCCCTGAAAACAGCCAATCAGTGAGTGAAGTGTATCGTTACTGGATTGCATGTTGGACCTGATGGGGCAGGTAGCTCTCCTCGCCAACAATTTCCCATCCAGCACTTTCAAGACACCATTCTTTGTATACCTGCGGTTTCTAGTGAGCAGCTTGCCTTGAGTAATTGACCTGCTTTCCATGTTAAGTGCATAGGTCTTACCCTATGCTCTACAGAAATCAAAATGATTATATATTTTTTTAATCCACCATATTAGGTTCTAGTTGAGTTGCCAGGGGTCTGATGCATTTCTTGCTGGGCTTTGGTTCCCAGGGTAGTCTAGCTCTCCTCTCTTGCCCCAAGTGATTGTCACTCAGCTGTAAACCTGTACAGTGAGTGTTGGCAGGATATTTTACCATTTGGGAGGGGCATCACCAAGCATGCCCTTGCCTGATCTACCCACGTCGTTTTCAGCAGCAACATTTGGACCACCCTCGAGTGGAGACTGGTTACTCATTGTGCCTCTTCCTACACAGGCTAATTCATGGAATGATGCAGCGCAGGAGGAGGCCATTCGGCCCGTTGTGCCTGTCGGCTTTTTGAAAGATCTATCCAATTAGTCCCACTCCCCTGCCCCTTTCCCATAGCCCTGCAAAATTTTCCCCTTCCATGTATTTATCCAATTCAATTTTGAAAGTTACTATTGAATCTGCTTCCACAGCCCTTTCAGGCCGTGCATTCAAAATTCAACCTGCAGTTTCCAAGAAAATTGTACATTTTAGAAATTGACGTGTGAATCTATTTTCCTCAAAGATGGTAGTGTTTATAAAACAAATGGTTTTGTCACTAATTCCATCACTTGTGCTAAATTGCCCAATCAATGAATTTTTAAAACTGTTTTCACAAATGTTTATGTAAATGACACCACAGAATCTAAAATGTTCAGTGTTTTAAAAAAAAAACATTGATATGCCTGATCTTAATTGTAAAATCCAATTTGTTATCCTGGCCTGGGAACCACATCGGATTACATCCTGGTCTGTATAACTCTGTACAACACCGCATATTCCTGGTAATACCACCTCTGCAGTTCCCTGTAATAGTGATGTAAAGCTACACCTCATTGTAATGTAATCACATGCACTTCAAATCACATGTACTCTGCAGTTGAAGGGCAGAAATAAATGAAATGTAACCCTGCATGTGTGACTAAAAAGGCAAACTCCCAGTGTTTTGTAGTATTTACAGCACAAACTCAGGCCATTCAGCCCAACAGGTCTATGCTCCACACAAGACTTCCTCCCTTCACCTAACCCCAGCAACAACTATTCCTTTCTCTCGTGTATCGATCATCTAACAAAGGATATTCTCGTGTTCTAGCTTCTCAAATATATCTTTGTCTCAACTAGTCCTTGTGGTAATGAGTTCCATATTCTCTGCGTAAAGAAGTTTCTCTTGAATTTCCTATCAGATTTATTAGTGACTCATATTTATGGCCCTAGTTCTGGTCTGTGCAAGTGGGAACATCTCTACATCTACCTTATTAAACCCTTTTGTAATAAAGACCTCTCTAGTCACCCCTCAGTCTTTTCTAGAGAAAAGAGCCCCAGCTTGTTCAATTGTTCCTCAGTTATAACCTCACTTCTGGTATCATTCCAGTAAAAAATATTTACACCTCCATATGTGCGTTTTATAATGTGGCGATCAGAACTGTTCACTGTACTCCGTACTTCCAAGTGTGGTCTAACCAAGGTTCTAAACAAGTTTAACATCACTTCTCACTTTTCAATTCTATCCCTTGAGAAATGAGCCCCCAGTGCTTTGCTTATTTTATGGCCTTAGTAACCTGCATCGCTGCATTTAGTGATTTTGTATCTGTACCGTCATTTATCCCTTTGGCCCTCTAAAGGGACTATCTAAATACAAGTTGTGGATATTCAGTTTTCATCCAAGCAAAAGCAATGTATGCATAGCAAGATCCCATAAACAGCAGATAAGTTGACTAGTTTTAAACAGGCAGATTGGTTCCTCAACAGGAACAGCTTCAGGAAAAAAAATTAGATTCAAGGTCCCATTATTAGAAAGCAGAATTTTTTGGAATAGGTCAACCACAGATGGGATAGATAAATAGGTTAATGTTTCAGATGTGAAGACTCCTCAGAACTTGGATGAAGGTACACTGATGTGCAGAGGAGCTGGGATGTAGATCATGTCCTGGTGCTGAATTTGAAAGGTTGAGTGAATCCATAGGGTGATGTCCAGTACAGGGAGGGATTACATGAAGCCGGGAGAGCAGTGGTCAGAGGGACATTGAATATTGCAGAGATATTAGTGATTGTAAAGGAACCTGAAATGTGGCTTCACATTCAGCGGGTGTCTACGAGGAATGGGCTGGAGCTGGAGACGAGCGCTGTTGAAAAGATAAGGCAAATGCTGGCTACCCACAACAGGTCAGGCAGCTTCTGTGGAGACAAGATAATGTTTCAGGTGTAATAAAAACAGAAAATGCTGGAAATCTCAGCAGGTCAGGCGGCATCTGTGGAGAGAAAAAGAGTTAATGTTTCAGGTCGCTGACCCTTCCTCAGAAGAGTTTCTGAGGAAGGGTCATCGACCCGAAACGTTAACTCTGTTTCTCTCCCGACAGTTGCTGCCTGACCCGCTGAGATTTCCAACATTCTCTCTTTTTATTTCAGATTCCAGCATCTGCAGTATTTTGCTTTTGTATTCGTGTTTCAGGTGTGGCCCTTTCAGAATGCAGGAAAGAAATGGAGTAGTGACATTGTTTTTGGTAAATACACAATATTGAACGAGAAGGGGGGAAAAAAGCAAATTTAGATTTTGAATGAAAATCAAAAGTAGCTGGAAGGATTAGAGGGGGGTTAAGGAGAAATGTTTTCACCCAGAGGGTGGCGGGGGTCTGGAACTCACTGCCTGAAAGGGTGGTAGACAGGAACCCTCATCACATTTAAAAAGTACTTGAATATATACTTGAAGTGCCGTAGCACTGTTGGAGGTGCCGTCTTTTGGATGAGACATTAAACTGAGGCTCCGTCTGCTCTCGGGTGGATGTAAAAGATCGCATGACACTATTTCGAAGAAGAGCAGGGGAGTTATCCCCGGTGTCCTGGTCAACATTTATCCCTCCATCAATGTAACAAAAAAACATTAAGTGGTCATTATCACATTGCTGTTTGTGGGAGCTTGTTTGAGTGCAAATTGGCTGCTACATTTTCCACATTACAACAGAGACGACACTCCAAAAGTACTTCATTGGCTGTAAAATGTTTTGAGATGTTTGGTGGTCGGGAAAGGTGCTATATAAATCCAAGTCTTTCTTGTTTTCCCGTAAATGCTGGTACTAAAAATATCTGCTTATTTAAGAGTGTTAACTCGAGTAGGATTAAAAGCAGAGGGATTTGGTATGAGAACAAAAAAAGACTTGCATTTATATAGTGCCATTTATAACTGCAGGACGTCCAAAAGCACTTCACAGCCAATGAAGTACTTTTGTAGTGTAGTCACTTGTAATGTAGAAAACGCTGCAGCTAATTTGTGCACAGCAAGCTCCCACAAACAGCAAGGAAAGACATAACCAGGTCCTCTGTTTGAAAGCTAAATATTGGCCGGGACACTGGGGAGACCACCACTGCTCTTCTTCAAATAGTGAGATCTTTTATGTCCACCTCAAAGTGCAGACGGGGCCTCAGTTTAACATCTCAACTGAAAGACAGCACCTCCGACAGTGCAGATTATGTGCTGAGGTCTCTGGAGTGGAACTTAAACCCACAACCTTTTGATTCAGAGGCGCAAGTGTTATAAACGCATCATCGGCGGTCCCTCGAATGAGGATGACTTGCTTCCACGAATTCACAGATGTTTCAATGAAGGACCCGATGTTCCAGTCCTGAACTCCAATTGAGTGGGTGGAAGATGCCTGTGCTTGGATTTTTTTTAACGTGTGGTGACTGTTGCACACCAGCCACAACACGGGCTTGACAGCTAGGCCTTTATCCAGTGGCAAGGATTAACCAGGATGACTGGATGCCTGCTCTGCTGCACGGACCTAGTGCGTACACATATCGCAGTGTGGGCTGGGCCGTGCTGCCCCTGGGCCCCGTACCCTCATTCGCCGCACATCCGTCACGATCTCTCAGCGCTCCTCCCCCACAAATCACTCACCGCATCTCCGCCACGATCTTCCGGCCGCACCTCCGCACCAAAGATTCGCCGGACCTCCGCCACGATTACCCACCGAATCTCAGCCATGATCCCTCATCGCTTCTCCGCCTCGAACACTCGCTGAACCTCCACCACGACCTTCCTGCTCCTCTGCTGTACCAGGGCCCCGCCGATGCTCCTGCCCACGCTCCAAACGGTGACCTGGGTCCTGATGACATCACTCAATCGCCCACCTCGAAGCTGTCGCACACTTGGAACAGCTCGCGCTCTTTTATCCTCCTGACCTGTGGAGGTGTTCTCTCACAGTTCACGGGGCCACGATGCGATCAATTGAGCCACAGCTGACACTCTGCATAGTCTCAGGATAAGAGGTCGGCCATTTAGGACTGAGATGAGGGTTGTGATTATTTGAAATTCTCCACCCCAAAGGGCAGTGGATGTTGAATCTTTTATATTCAAGGCCGAGGTCGATAGATTTTTGGACTCTAGGGAAATTAAGGGATATGGGGATCGGGCGGGAAAGTGGAATTGAGGTCGAAGATCAGCCATGACCTTATTGAATGGCGGAGCAGGCTCGAGGGGCCGTATGGCCTACACCTGCCCTAATTCATGTTTTTATGAGGTTGTTGAAGATTGTTTGTTTCGGAAAGTAATATACATTGAAACAAATTACACAAAATGAGAGATTGTCCTTCTTAATGAATTAATACTGACAGATATGTTAAAAGAACTCACAGTAGGCACACTGCCCAATGCATGGTTTTGGTCATCTTGTATCTGTGATTGCATCTCGGTCAATATTCATCTTGCCTCATACATACCACGTGCACTTTCTATGTAACTTTCTTTAAATGACAGAACCCCAACTCTCGCACCTCCTCCGCTGACACTTGCCCCCCCCCCCCCCTCCCCCTGTTATGTTGGGCCGGGAACAGCCCGTCCCTACACAGAGACCAAAAGTAGACAACAAGATGGACTGTAAACAGGATAATTGCAACACTGTGTAATCTGCCTTGTATAACCTACTACAAGCTCAGCCCCTGAGCTGCCCTGGGAGCTCAGTGGCGGTAATCTAATAACGAGACATATTTTTGCGTACTATCAGTTAACAGAAGGAGGACGAACAAGGCCCAGGGGAGGGGGGGTTAGATGATGGTGAGATCTAAGAGACTTGGGGTGTTACATTATGTGTGTGTGGGAGGGGGGAGGGGTCTCAGATCACCCACTCCCTCCCACCCCCTCCCTCCCTCACCAAGGGCAAAGGCAGCATTTCCCAACTTCATTCATTCCCTTTAATGGTGCAACACGTGGGCGAATGAGGCGATTCTAAAATAAGCCCCTTCCTCCTCCTCCTCCCCTCAGTGACTCTGCAACTGAGCCCGAGGATTGAGGATAGTGAGACGGGTGGGGAGAGGTGGCAGGCACCGCCCCCACCCCCGGTCAATGAGGCAAGGTCCCTATAAATAGAGTGGGTGCAGTATAAAGGTCAGTGCAGTGTGGGGGCAGAGTTAAAGCCGGCAGCGCCGCTATCCAGAGGGGGAAAAGGGCAGCTCGCTCTTATTTCTCCAGTTGACTGCTTCTCCTTTATAATCTTAGCCATTGCGATGAAATACAACTCGACCCTGTCCAGGTACGCCGTCCCTTCGGCCAGCCTCAAGCCCGCCCGCACCGTGCGCTTCCCCAATGACATCGTCTTCCAGGATCACATCCGCCAGGGTGACCTCGAGCAGGTTGGGCGCTTCATCAGAGCAAGAAAGGTGAAGCTGGACACCTTATACCTGTCGGGTGAGTGTAGCCCAATGACAACACCTGTCCCAGAGAGAGAGAGAGAGGAGGGGGGGGTCTCCCTGTCCTCGCTGGGGGCACCTTCCACTTTTTAATCATTTTCAGTGCCCTTTATTTGAGTTAAAATCAAACGACCCGTGCATCCAGTTCAATTGTCATTAAATGCAGCCTTACAGGAAAATACAGAATGGATGCAGAAATATAATGAGGTTGTAACGCAATGTGTAGTTTTATGTGGAAAGAGCCGTCATTACATTACAGCACAGCACTGTCACACTTGCACAGGTCTCCAATGTTACACACTGCTCTCAGTTCTCAATGCGTGTCTTTTTAATCGTAACTTAAACTGGGGGCAACTTCCAGCCGGGCAGTTGTGAGATTTCCCCACGTTCAACATCACGGACTCGTTGAACTCAGCCATGATCATATTGAATGGTGGTGCAGGCTCAAAGGGCAGAATGACCTACTCCTGCACCTATTTTCTATGTTTCTTCTGCGGATAACCTCTTTGCCCGTTTGATGTTTTGTGTCTGGTGCAGTCTCTCTCACTCCATGTGAGCTGTACAGACTGCAATACATTGTGTTTACTCGGCTCATAGATTTATTCTTGTGCTATGAAAAACATTTTTTTAACAGTGATCTTGGAAACATTATTTTTCAAACGGTTGGCCTGCATTCTAATTTCAGGAATGGCAGCTCTGCACGAAGCCGTGCTGTCCGGGAACCTGGACTGTGTAAAACTGCTCATCAAATACGGGGCTGATGTTCACCAGAGAGACGAGAACGGCTGGACACCTCTACACATGGCCTGCAGCGATGGACACACAGACATTGCAAAGTAAGCACAGACTTTTAACATCAATGCAGACAGTCACATCGTTTGGGAAAGTAGATTAAACATTGAAAATACCAATCCGTTTCCTGTCCCTCTCACCGCCTCTTGTCCATGTAATGACAGCTGTGGCCCAGTGGGTAGCACTCTGAGGCAGAAGGTTGTGGGCTCAAGTCTCACTCTCGACACTTGAGCACATAATCCAGGCTGATACTCCAGTGCAGTGCTGAGGGAGCGCTGCACTGTCGGAGGTGCCGTCTTTCGGATGAGACGTTAAACCGGTGCCCCGTCTGCTCTCTCAGATGGGCGTAAAAGATCCCACAGCACTATTTCGAAGAAGAGCGGAGGAGTTATCCCCGGTGTCCTGGCCAATATTTATCCCTCAATCAACATAACAAAAACAGATTATCTGGTCATTATCATCTTGCTGTTTGTGGGAGCTTGCTGTGCGCAAATTGGCTGCTGTGTTCCCTACATTACAGTCTACTTTTTTCTTTTGATATATTGTCCGCCAGCCTGTCTAATACCAGCTGATGACTCATTGCCAGCTGCCCCTGTTGTACCATCGCTGTCTGCTTCTATGGCAACTGCGCCCCTCCCTTCTAAAGCAGCTCTCCAGATCTATCGGTCTTGCCACCTCCCATTTTACTTTGGAAAACCTGCTCAAAACCCTTCTTTTTGATCGTGACTACACCTCACCGTATGATTTAATTTATTTAACATATTCATTTTCTCCCCCACCTCTTGCCCAACATGTCCCACCTCCCTTCGACTCACTCTGAGGGGCAGTGAGGTTGTTGCTGGATAATATGTTCATTGAGCCGATTGCTCACCGTTGCCTATATTTGACCCGACATCCTTGTGAGAGTAGCAGGAATTCTTAAAACCAGTGTTTTGTTTGTAAATAATGAATAAGCCGAGGCTTCATAAAAACATAAGAAATAGGAACAGGAGTAGGCCATACGGCCCCTCGAGCCTGCTCCGCCATTCAATAAGATCAGGGCTGATCTGATCATGGACTCAGCTCCACTTCCCCGCCCGCTCCCCATAACCCCTTATCGTTTAAGAAACTGTCTATTTCTGTCTTAAATTTATTTAATGTCCCAGCTTCCACAGCTCTCTGAGGCAGCAAATTCCACAGATTTACAGCCCTCTGAGAGAAGAAATTTCTCCTCATCTCAGTTTTAAATGGGTGGCCCTTTATTCTAAGATCATACCCTCTAGTTCTAGTCTCCCCCATCAGTGGAAACATCCTCTCTGCATCCACCTTGTCAAGCCCCCTCATAATCTTATACGTTTCGATAAGATCACTTCTCATTCTTCTGAATTCTAATGAGTAGAGGCCCAACCTACTCAACCTTTCCTCATAAGTCAACCCCCTCATCCCTGGAATCAACCGAGTGAACCTTCTCTGAACTGCCTCCAAAGTAAGTATATCCTTTCGTAAATATGGAAACCAAAACTGCACGCAGTATTCCAGGTGTGGCCTCACCAATACCTTGATTGCTACAGGCCCAGTCTCTGCCCGACGATTACTTCATGCTCGCTGAACTTTCAGCGATGAACGTGCGAGCAGTCTTGCTTCTTGGAGTCAGAAGGTCGTGGGTTCAAGCCCCATTCCAGAGACATGAGCACAAAATCTAGGCTGCCACCTCCCAGTGCAGTACCAAGGGAGCGCTGCACTGTCGGAGGTGCCATCTTTCAGATCAGATATTAACCCAAGGGAGGCCCTGTCTGCTCTCTCAGATGTAAAGTTTCCCATGGCATTATTCGAAGAAGAGCAGTGGCGTTTTCCCCGGTGTTCTGGGGGACAATATTTATCCCTTATCCAACAGCTAAAAAATATACAGCTTATCAGATGATTATCACATTGCTGTTTGTGGGAGCTTACTGTGTGCAAAAAATTGGCTGCCGCGTTTCCTACATTACAAAAGTGACTCAACTCCAAAAATACTTCATTGGCTGTTCGGCGATTTGGGACATCCTGAAGTTGTGAAAGATGATCTATTAATGCAAGTCTTTCTATAGGAACAATAAAGCCCTAGATCTTGTGTAGAAACCATGTATTAGATGGTTTTTTTTGCATCAGTGTTTAATTTGACCTCTGACACTTGCAGATACCTGCTCTCCCAGGGAGCCCAGGTGGACATGGTGAATGATGACGGTGAGGTGCCCAATGACCTCATTGACCCTGAAGACATCAAACTACGGGTGCTGTTTGCGCTGAGAGGGGCCGTTTGAAGGGATGGCGTATTCCACTGCTGCACAATGTATCCTGACTGGAACAGAGACTGGAACAAATCTTCAGTTCAGCTGTGATTCTGGAGAGAAGGCGTCAGCATTTCTGCACCAACTAGGAGAGGATTGTGAGGTGCAGAACTTGGTCGAGGACCTACATAGCTACTCTGAGCTTATTTCCTTTTGTTTCTTGGCTTTACGAATAACATTGCTCCAGTGATTTTAAACGATGCTATCGAGAGGTTACTGATGATTTTTAAAAATACCTTATTTCTGCTGCAAGGTGTATTGATGTCAGAGTTTCAGACTTCCAGCACCAGCATTTAGGACTGACCACTTTTGCCAGCTCCTTGTTATGAACTGAAAAATAACAAGTCCTACATGCACTCGAGTCTTAATTTGCGGTGATGCCCCCCCACCCCCCCCACACTGCTTTCGACATATCCAGCATAATCATTAACTTGTTTCTAAATATTGTTGCAATTAGTACCATTTAGTTAGAAAACAGCTCACTCCTTTATGTCAGAGTGTGAAATTTTAAAACTGTGTGGTGAGCAATGTTTGCTGAATTTTAAATACTAAAGTTACCAATTATATCTGGATGTCTCTTCCTAAACTTCTCCGCCTCTCTCTCTCCTCCTTCAACACCTGCCTTAAAACCTACCTCTTTAACCAAGCCTTTAGTCACCTCTCCTAACATCACCTTCTTTAGCCTGATTACACCCCTTGGGATGTTTTACTACGTTATATAAATGCAAGATGATGTTGTAATAATATGTACTGGACCATGTTTTGTATATTTATAAATCAATAAAGTTCGACATTTTGTTACTAATAGTTGCGAAAGTTGACTTCTAGTTTTTTTGTTTTATTATCTTGTATGTGACACTTCAGTGTGCCAATTATCTGTCTGTTGATAAAAGTGTAATCTTTTACACCCTCTTTAATAAGTCATCTAATCCAAAAATAAGCTTTACTCTTACCATTTGATGCTTTTCATAAATTGTTCAGTTTTTAAAAACTTTTAAAATTCATTTTTTATGCTATAGAATTAAACATCTTTCACTTTTTTGCATCACATCCGGTGTCAGCATCAAACACTTCCAGGTCTAGTACAGCAAAGGATAAGTGTTAAAGCTCCTTTTATGCTGCCGCGAAATATGTCCCAACCACAGAAGGGTATCGGCTGCAATTCCAGTCTGGCATTTCAGTTTCCTGCATTAATCATTTTTGTAGCTTCTGAGTGAAGTTGTCATGTTAGCGTCCATTGGGATTGGTGCCGGACTGTGGACTGTACTGTGAACTTGCACCTAGGAGGAATTAGTCTAGGATGCATTTCCAGACACAGGTCACAAAGGAACTTTAAAGATGGCAGAAAGAGACTTTCATTGCACCAGTTTGAAACCCA
Source organism: Pristiophorus japonicus (assembly GCF_044704955.1). Classification (NCBI taxonomy): domain Eukaryota; kingdom Metazoa; phylum Chordata; class Chondrichthyes; family Pristiophoridae; genus Pristiophorus; species Pristiophorus japonicus. The sequence goes on along the minus strand of NC_091992.1, from coordinate 127,720,587 downwards.
GTTCAATGAAGTAATGTTGAAGTGTAGTCACTGCTGTAATGTAGGAAACGCAATGTGATAATGACCAGATAATCATTTTTTTTTGCGATGTTGATTGAGGAATAAACAATGGCCAGGACACCAGGGATAACTCCCCTGCTCTTCTTTGAAATAATGCCATGGGATCTTTTACATCCACCTGAGAGCAGACAAGGCTCAGTTTAAGAATTCATCCAAAAGACAGCACCTCTGACAGTGCAGCACTTGCTCAGCACTGCACTGGAGTGTCAGCCGAGATTTTTATGCTCAAGTCTCTGGAGTGGGACTTGAACCCACAATCTTCTGACTCAGAGGTGAGGGTGCTTTCCACTGAGCCATCATCATCATAGGCAGTCCCTCGGAATTGAGGAAGACTTGCTTCCACTCTTAAAATTAGTTCTTAGGTGGCTGAACATCCAATACAAGAATCATGGTCCCTGTCACAGGTGGGACAAATAGTCGTTGACGGAAGGGGTGGGTGGGACTGGTTTGCTCTTTCTGCTGCCTGCGCTTGATTTCTGCATGCTTTTGGCGATGAGACTCGAGGTGCTCAGCGCCCTCCCGGATGCACTTCCTCCACTTAGGGCAATCTTTGGCCAGGGACTCCCAGGTGTCAGTGGGCATGTTACACTTTATCAGGGAGGCTTTGAGGGTGTCCTTGAAACGTTTCCTCTGCCCACCTGGGGCTTGTTTGCCATGAAGGCACAGCTTCAGTCTCTCTGGAGCTTAAGGAGAACCTCCAACTAATACACATGCTTTGGCTCCCCAATGGCTCAGCGTAACATAGCAACACAGACCACGAGATCCCAGCTTTGGGCTGAGCTAACTGCAACAGCGGTGTGGGCACAAATAGTTACAGCGCCCTGGGGCGAGAGAGAGGAGTCGGTCAGGGGGTCCATTCCTGTTGCTATTTTCTTGGCTCCTGTGGGAAAGTATGTGAATACGTGGTGTTCGCGTGCGGGCAGACCGGTCTCTCGGCTGTAATGAACCCAGGGAACTTTTACAGCGCATCTGTTAAGTATAAGTTGACAACGCAGTAAATGCAACGTCGGTGCAACATAATAGCAGCATTCTGAAAAGTTAGTTGTGGCTTCTGGTCACAAGTCAACTAATAATCTTGGCGTGCTTTCTAAAGTAGGGTGGACATTCCTTTAAGCAAGGTCTAGCTATTGGACCAGTATATCACGAGAACCTTTTAAAAAAAAGTGTTTTAATATCACATAAGTGTGTTGATATCAATAAGCACCCAATTATCATTCACAAGGAATTTCTGATCCAACAATGCAAAGCAATTGATGCTGGGATACAGGCTTTGTCCTCTGCAGGCTTTGGGACTTTACTGTCCCAGGAAAGCACTGCCTGTAAACACAAAAACAAAATACTGTGGGTGATCAAAATCTGAAATATAAACAGAAAATGCTGGAAATACTCAGCAGGTCAGGCAGCATCTGTGGAGCGAGAAACAGAGTTAACGTTTCATGCGATGACCTTTCGTCAGAACTGGTAAAAGTTACAGAGCCAGGGAAAGTGGGGAGGGGAGGAACGAGATCTGTGATAGGGTAGCAGGCGGGAGAGATTAAATGACAAAAAGCACGAAGGTGCGAGGCAAATGTGGATGGCAATGTGACCAGCGAAGAGACAAAAGGTGGGTCTGGAATAGATATAAATAGCAACATGGATCTTACAAATGCCCTGGGAGGACAGACGCACCAACATTAGTGTCCTCGACCAGGCCAACATCCCCAACATTGAAGCACTGACCACACTTGATCAGCTCCGTTGGGTGAGCCACATTGTTCGCATGTCAGACACGAGACTCCCAAAGCAAGCGCTCTACTCGGAGCTCCTTCACGGCAAACGAGCCAAAGGTGGGCAGAGGAAACGCTACAAGGACACCCTCAAAGCCTTCCTGATAAAGTGCGACATCCCCACCGACACCTGGGAGTCCCTGGCCCAAGACCGCCCTAAGTGGAGGAAGTGCATCCGGGAGGGCGCTGAGCATCTCGAGTCTCGTCGCCGAGAGCATGCAGAAAACAAGCGCAGGCAGCGGAAAGAGCGTGCGGCAAACCAGTCCCACCCACCCTTTCCCTCAACGACTATCTGTCCGACCTGTGACAGAGACTGTGGTTCTCGTATTGTACTGTTCAGCCACCTAAGAACTCATTTTAAGAGTGGAAGCAAGTCTTCCTCGATTCCGAGGGACTGTCTATGATGATGATGATGATGACATGGCAACAACACAACCATTACCAGCACCTTTTGAAAAATTGGAGCAGTGGTAATGATCTATAACACTGTCCAATGAAAAGGCCACTGTTCCAACATCTATATTCCCTTTGGAATGACACAGTTTGAATATCCAGTAGATGTAGCGGAAGGTGGCATCAGCTCTAAGGTAGGGGTGCAATTCACACATTACTACAATATATATAAGACTTGCATTTATATAGCGTCTTTCACGACCTCAAGCATCCCAAAGCGCTTTACAGCCAAGGAAATATTTTTAAAATGTAGTCACTGTTGTAATGTGGGAAATGCGGCAGCCAATTTGCACACAGCAAGCTCCCACAAACAGCAATGTGATAATCATAGAATCATAGACATTTACAGCACAGAAGGAGGCCATTTCGGCCCATCGTGTCCGCGCCAGCCGACAAGAGGCTACCCAGCCTAGTCCCACTTTCCAGCTCCAGGTCCGTAGCCCTGTAGGTTACGGCACTTCAGGTGCATATCCAAGTATTTTTTAAATGTGATGAGAGTTTCTGCCTCTACCCCCTTTCAGGCAGTGAGTTCCAGACCCCCACCATCCTCTGGGTGAAGACATTTCCTCTCAAATCCCCTCTAAGCCTTCTGCCAATTGCTTTAAATTTATGCCCCCTGGTTGTTAACCCCTCTGCTAAGGGAAATAGGCCCTTTCTATCCACTATATCTAGGCCCTTCATAATTTTATAGACCTCAATGAGGTCTCCCCTCAGCCTCCTCTGTTCCAAGGAAAATAAACCCAGCCTATCCAATCTGTCTTCATAGCTTAGATTCTCCATTCCCGGCAACATCCTCGTAAATCTCCTCTGTACCCTCTCCAGTGCAATCACATCCTTCCTGTAATGCGGTGACCAGAACTGCACGCAGTGTTCCAACTGTGGCCTAACCAGTGTTTTATACAGTTCAAGCATAACCCCCCTTCTCTTGTATTCTATGCCTTGGCTAATAAAGGCAAACATTCCGTATGCCTTCTTAACCACCTTATACACCTGACATGCTACCTTCAGGGATCTGTGGACATGCAGCACCGGAGGGACTGGAGTGCATCGTCACGCCCGGCAACCAAATTTTAATTTGATTTTATGTTTTAAAGTTTAATTTGTTTTAATTGCCGGTGTTTTTAGTGTCCCCCTCCCCTTTTATAGGGGGCACTTGGAGAAAAAAAAAATATATATGATTTTAGTGCCCAAAAAAAAACTAAAAAAAAAACACACACACAAAAAAAGGGCCTTGGAAATGTTTGGTGCGCCCCCCAGATCGGTGGGGGGGGGACACGATTTAATGATTTAATGTTTTAATTTTCTCACAAAAAGAGTTCTGTGGACATGCACTCCAAGTAGAATGGGAAACCATGGCAGGTTTAAAAAAGAACATTTGTTGGAGTCCTGTTAGTGAAGGGGATGCTGGACTATTACTGCTAGCTTCACAATAAGGAACCTGATGGGAGGTTTGGAAGGGTCGATTATTTGAACCACCAGTTTTCTGCTGCCCAAAGGTATTCCACTAGATGAAGAGCTGTTTGTTCTACTGTCAAAGATGAATGGACATGAGACCGAGTTACAGTCCTGTGTATTATAAACAGCAGAATCAAGAAAAAAGATGCTAAGAAAATTTGGACAAATGCTTCAAAGGCTCAGTTGATGAATGTACTGTGGGATTGAGCCATATAGCAGGGTGCAGAGGCTTAGGCATAGGAGGATAATTAGCCAAGGGTTCCCACTCCCAACCATTTAGCCCAAGTGAACTCAGATTGACCCTGTGCTGGAAAATGCACACACATTGGGACTGGGATCCCCATCTGGTCAAAAAATGTTTTTTATTCGTTCTGGGATGTGGGCGTCGCTGGCAAGGCCAGCATTTATTGCCCATCCCTAATTGCCCTTGAAAAGGTGGTGGTGAGCTGCCTTCTTGAACCGCTGCAGTCCGTGTGATGAAGGTGCTCCCACAGTGCTGTTAGGGAGGGAGTTCCAGGATTTTGATCCAGTGATGATGAAGGAACGGCGATATATTTCCAAGACAGGATGGTGTGTAACTTGGAGGGGAACTTGCAGGTGATGGTGTTCCCATGCGCCTGCTGGCCTTGACTTCTAGGTGGTAGAAGTCACGGATTTGGGAGGTGCTGCTGAAGAAGCCTTGGCGAGTAGCTGCAGTGCATCTTCTCAATGGTGCACACTGCAGCCATGCTGTGCCGGTGGTTGAGGGAGTGAATGTTGAAGGTGGTGGATGGGGTGCCAATCAAGCTGGCTGCTTTGTCCTGGATGGTGGCGAACTTCTTGAGTGTTGTTGTAGTGGCACTCATCCAGGCAAGTGGAGAGTATTCCATCACACTCCTGACTTGTGTCTTGTAGATGGTGGAAAGGCTTTGGGGAATCAGGAGGTGAGACACTCGCCGCAGAATACCCAGCCTCTGACCCGTTCTTGTTGCCACAGTATTTATATGGCTGGTCCAGTTAAGTTTCTGGTCAATGGTGATCCCCAGAAAGTTATTGGTGGGGGATACGGCGAAGTAATGCCATTGAATATCAAGAGGAAGTGGTTAGACTCTCATTTGTTGGAGATGGTCATTGCCTGGCACTTATGTGTTGTGAATGTAACTTCCACTTATCAGCCCAAGCCTGAATGTTGCCCAGGTCTTGCTGCATGTGGGCATGGACTGCTCCATTGTCTGAGTTGCGAATGGAATTGAACAATGTTCAATCATCAGCGAACTTCCCCACTTCTGACTTTATGATGGAGGAAGGTCATTGATGAATCACCTAAAGATGGTTGGGCCTAGGACACTGCCCGAACGTAGCGATATCCTGGGGCTGAGATGATTGACCTTCAACCACCACAACCATCTGCCTTTGTGCCAGGTAGGACCCCAGCCCAGTGGAGAGTTTCCCCCTGATTCCCACTGACTTCAGTTTTACTCGGGCTCCTTGATGCCACACTCGGTCAAATGTTGCCTTGATGTCGAGGGCAGTGACTCTCACCTCACCTCTGGAATTCAGCTCCTATGTCCATGTTTGGACCAAGGCTGTAATGAGATCTGGAGCCGAGTGGTCCTGGCGGAACCCAAACAGAGCATCAGTGAGCAGGTTATTGGTGAGTGCTGCTTTGCTGATGATTGAGAGTAGTCCCCACTCACCTTTCATTCAACCATTGTTGGCCCACCTGTGACAGAGACTGTAATTCCTGCATTGGACTGTACAGTCACCTGAGAACTCACTTTTAGAGTGGAAGCATGTCTTCCTTGACTTCGAGAGACTGCCTATGATGATGATGATGATGGGGCGGTAATTGGCCGGATTGGATTTGTCCTGCTTTTTGTGGACAGGACATACCTGGGCAGTTTTCCACATTGTCGGGTAGATGCCAGTGTTATAGCTGTACTGGAACAGCTTGGCTAGAGGGGTGGCTAATTCTGGAGCACAAGTCTTCAGCATGACAGCCAGGATATCGTCGGGGCCCATAGCCTTTGCTGCATCCAGTGTGCTCAGCTGCTTCCTGATATCACGTGGAGTGAATCAAATTGGCTGAAGACTGGCTTTTGTTTACTATTAACAATCTATATTAATGACTTGGAAGAAGGGACTGAGTGTAACGTAGCCAAGTTTGCTGACGATACAAAGATGGGAAGAAAAGCAATGTGTGAGGAGGCCACAAAAAATCTGCAAAAGGACATAGACAGGCTAAGTGAGTGGACAAAAATTTGACAGATGGAGTATAATGTTGGAAAGTGTGAGGTCATGCACTTTGGCAGAAAAAAATCGAAGAGCAAGTTATTATTTAAATGGAGAAAGATTGCAAAGTGCTGCAGTACAGCGGGACCTGGGGGTACTTGTGCATGAAACACAAAAGGTTAGTATGCAGGTACAGCAAGTGATCAGGAAGGCCAATGGAATCTTGGCCTTTATTGCAAAGGGGATGGAGTATAAAAGCAGCTAAGTCTTGCTACAGCTATACAGGATACTGGTGAGGCCACACCTGGAATACTGCGTACAGTTTTGGTTTCAATATTTAAGAAAAGATATACTTGCTTTGGAGGCAGTTCAGAGAAGGTTCACTAGGTTGATTCCAGAGATGAGGGGTTTGACTTATGAGGAAAGGTTGAGTAGGTTGGGCCTCTGCTCATTGGAATTCAGAAGAATGAGAGGTGATCTTATCGAAATGTATAAGATTATGAGGGGGCTTGATAGGGTGGATGCAGAGAGGATGTTTCCACTGATGGGGGAGACTCGAACTAGAGGGCACAGTTTTAGAATAAGGGGCCGCCCATTTAAAGCAGAGATGAGGAGAAATTTCTTCTCTCTGAGGGTTGTAAATCTGTGGAATTCGTTGCCTCGGAGAGCTGTGGAAGCTGGGTGATTAAATAAATGAAACCGATAAGGGGTTATGGGGAGTGGGCAGGGAAGTGGACCTGAGTCCATGATCGGATCAGCCATGATCGTATTAAATGGTGGAGCAGGCTCGAGGGGCTGTATGGCCTACTCCTGCTCCTATTTCTTATGTTCTTATGGTTGGAACAGCAGGAGGAGGCCGATATGGATCATCCACTCGGCACTTCTGGCTGAAGATGGTTGCAAATGCTTCAGCCTTGTCTTTTGCACTCACGTGCTGGGCTCTGCCATCATTGATATTTGTGGAACCTCCTCCTCCCATTAGTTGTTTAATTGTCCACAACCATTCACGACTGGATGTGGCAGGACTGCAAAGCTTTGATCTGATGTGTTGATTGTGGGATCGCTTAGCCTTGTCTATAGCATGCTGCTTCCACTGCTTAGCATGCATGTAGTCCTGTGTTGCAGCTTCTCCAGATTGGTATCTCATTTTCAGGTCCGCCTAGTGCTGCTCCTGGCATTCTCTTCTGCACTCCTCATTGAACCAGGGTTGGTCCCCTGGCTTGATGTTAATGGTAGAGTGAGGGATATGCCGGGCCATGAGGTTACATATTGTGGTGGAATACAATTGTGCTGCTGCTGATGGCCTACAGCACCGTACGGATGCCCAGTTTTGAGCTGCTAGATCTGTTCTGAATCTATCCCATTTAGCACGGTGGTAGTGCCACACAACACGATGGAGAGTGTCCTCAGTGTGAAGACGGAACTTCATCTCCACAATGACTGCGCGGTGATCACTGCTATCAACGCTGTCATGGACAGATGCATCTGCGGCAGATAGATTGGTGAGGACGAGGCCAAATAGGTTTTTCTCTCATGTTGGTTCTCTCACCACCTGCTGCAGGCCCAGTCTGGCAGCTCTGTCCTTCAGGACTCGGTCAGCTCGGTCAGTAGTGGTGCTACCGAGCCACTCTTGGTGATGGACATTGAAGTCCCCCATGTAGAGTACACTCTGTGCCCTTGCTACTCTCAGTGATTCTTCCAAGTGGGGTTCAACATGGAGGAGTACTAATTCATCAGCTGAGGGAGGGCACTCGGTGGTAATCAGCAGGAGGTTGACCTTGCCCATGCTTAACCTGAAGCCATGAGACTTCATGGGGTCTGGAGTCAATGTTGAGGACTCCCAGGGCAACTCCATCGTGACTGCATACCACTGTACCTCCCCTCTAGTGGGTCTGTCCTGCCAGTGGGACAGGTCATACCCAGGGCTGGTGATGGAGGAGTCTGGGACATTGGCTGAAAGGTATGATTCTGTGAGTGTGACTGTGTCAGGCTGTTGCACACACTAGTCTGTGGGACAGCTCTGCCAATGTTGGCACAAGTCCCCAGATGTCCTGCACCTGGGCAGGACCGGAACCAATGTCCTAGGGGGAGTGTTTACTAGTGCTGTTGGGGAGGGGTTAAACTAATATGGCAGAGGGATGGGAACCTATGCAGGGAGACAGAGGAAAGTAGAATGGGGGCAGAAGCAAAAGATAGAAAGAGGAGAAGTAAAAGTGGAGGGCAGAGAAACCCAAGGCAAAAAGCAAAAAGGGCCACATTACAGCAAAATTCTAAAGGGGCAAAGTGTGTTAAAAAGACAAGCCTGAAGGCTCTGTGCCTCAATGCGAGGAGTATTCGCAATAAGCTGGATGAATTACCTGCGCAGATAGCAGTAAACGAATATAATATAATTGGCATCACAGAGACATGGCTCCAGGGTGACCAAGGTTGGGAACTCAACATCCAGGGGTATTCAACATTTAGGAAGGATAGACAGAAAGGAAAAGGAGGTGGGGTGGCGTTGCTGGTTAAAGAGGAAATTAATGCAATAGTAAGGAAGGACATTAGCTTGGATGATATGGAATCGGTATGGGTGGAGCTACGGAATACCAAAGGGCAGAAAACACTAGTGGGAGTTGTGTACTGACCACCAAACAATATTAGTGAGGTTGGGGACAACATCAAACAAGAAATTAGGGATGTGTGCAATAAAGGTACAGCAGTTATCATGGGCGACTTTAATCTACATATTGATTGGGCTAATCAAACTGGTAGCAATACGGTGGAGGAGGATTTCCTGGAGTGTATTAGGGATGGTTTTCTAGACCAATATGTCGAGGAGCCAATTAGAGAGCTGGCCATCCTAGACTGGGTGATGTGTGATGAGAAAGGACTAATTAGCAATCTTGTTGTGCGAGGCCCCTTGGGGAAGAGTGACCATAGTATGGTAGAATTCTTTATTAAGATGGAGAGTGACACAGTTAATTCAGAGACTAGGATCCTGAACTTAAGGAAAGGTAACATCGATGGTATGAGACGTGAATTGGCTAGAATAGACTGGTGAGTGATACTTAAAGGGTTGACGATGGATTGGCAATGGCAAACATTTAAAGATCACATGGATGAACTTCAACAATTGTACATTCCTGTCTGGAGTAAAAATAAAATGGGGAAGGTGGCTTAATCGTGGCTAACAAGGGAAATTAAGGATAGCGTTAAATCCAAGGAAGAGGCATATAAATTGGCCAGAAAAAGCAGCAAACCTGAGGACTGGGAGAAATTTAGAATTCAGCAGAGAAGGACAAAGGGTGTAATTAGGAGGGGGAAAATAGAGTATGAGAGGAAGCTTGCTGGCAACATAAAAACTAACTGAAAAAGCTTCTATAGATAAGTGAAGAGAAAAAGATTAGTGAAGGCAAACGTAGGTCCCTCGCAGTCAGATTCAGGTGAGTTTATAATGGGGAACAAAGAAATGGCAGACCAGTTAAACAAATACTTTGGTTCTGTCTTCACGAAGGAAGACACAAATAACCTTCCGGAAATACTAAGGGAGCGAGGGTCTAGTGAGAAGGAGGAACTGAAGGAAATCCTTATTAGGCGGAAAATTGTGTTAGGGAAATTGATGGGATTGAAGGCCGATAAATCCCCGGGGCCTGATAGTCTGCATCCCAGAGTACTTAAGAAATAATGGATGCATTGGTGATCATTTTCCAACAGTCTATCGACTCTAGATCAGTTCCTATGGACTGGAGGGTAGCTAATGTAACACCACTTTTTAAGAAGGGAGGGAGAGAGAAGACTGGTAATTATAGACCGGTTTGCCTGACATCAGTAGTGGGGAAAATGTTGGAATCAATTATTAAAGATGAAATAGCAGCATATTTGGAAAGCAGTGACAGGATTGCTCCAAGTCAGCATGGATTTATGAAAGGGAAATCCCGCTTGACAAATCTTCTAGAATTTTTTGAGGATGTAACTAGTAGAGTGGACAAGGGAGAACCAGTGGATGTGGTGTATTTGGACTTTCAAAAAGCTTTTGACAAGGTCCCACACAAAAGATTGGTGTGCAAAATCAAAACACATGGTATTGGGGATAATGTACTGACGGGATAGAGAACTGGTTGGCAGACAGGAAGCAGAGAGTCGGGATAAACGAGTCCTTTTCAGAATGGCAGGCAGTGACTAGTGGGGTGCCGCAGGGCTCAGTGCTGGGACCTCAGCTATTTACAATATATATTAATGATTTGGATGAGGAAATTGAGTGTAATATCTCCAAGTTTGCAGATGACACTAAGCTGGGTGGCGGGGTGAGCTGTGAGGAGGACGCTAAAAGACTGCAGGGTGACTTGGACAGGTTAGTTGAGTGGGCAAACGAGTGGCAGATGCAGTATAATGTGGATAAATGTGAGGTTATCCATTTTGGTGGCAAAAACACGAAGGCAGAATATTATCTGAATGGCGGCAGATTTGGAAAAGGGCAGGTGCAACGAGACCTGGGTGTCATGGTTCATCAGTCATTGAAAGTTGGCATGCAGGTACAGCAGGCAGTGAAGAAGGCAAATGGTATGTTGGCCTTCATAGCTAGGGGATTTGAGTATAGGAGCAGGGAGGTCTTACTGCAGTTGTACAGGGCCTTGGTGAGGCCTCACCTGGAATATTGTGTTCAGTTTTGGTCTCCTAATCTGAGGAAGGACGCTCTTGCTATTGAGGGCGTGCAGCAAAGTTTCACCAGACTGATTCCCGGGATGGCTGGACTGACATATGAGGAGAGACTGGATCGACTGGGCTTGTATTCACTGGAGTTTAGAAGGATGAGAGGGCTCTCATAGAAACATGTAAAATTCTGACGGGACTGGATAGGTTAGATGCAGGAAGAATGTTCCCGATGTTGGGGAAGTCCAGAACCAGGGGACATAGTCTAAGGATAAGGGGTAAACCATTTAGGACTGAGATGAGGAGAAACTTCTTCACTCAGAGAGTTGTTAACTTGTGGAATTCCCTACTGCAGAGAGTTGTTGATGCCAGTTCATTGGATATATTCAAGAGGGAGTTAGATATAACCCTTACGGCTAAAGGGATCAAGAGGTATGGAGAGAAAGCAGGAAAGGAGTACTGAGGTGAATGATCATCCATGATCATATTGAATGGGCCGAATGGCCTACTCCTGCACCTATTTTCTTTGTTTCTATGTTAGTGAGGAGGACTTTGCCGGGTCGACTGGGCTGGGTGTGCTGCTGTCGTGTCCGTTGATGGTGCCGAGGTTGATGCCGGAGTTAGTCACCGCTCATTATAAGCTCACCTGGGTAAAGTAGCAGAGTGTAGGGGAACCCTGATCCAGGATAGATCAATAAACCTTCAGAAGAGAATGGGAGAAAATTGATGTTAAAAGACATGTGAGTAATTTTCTCCATTGTCTTTTGTTTTCGCTGTAAAGAATACAAGAGTACAAAATAAAAGCTGAGTTAGGTTCGGAATCGGATTTGGTTACATTCAGTATGTTCATGACCGTAACGGACTCAGACAACTCAGCAGAGCCATGGTTAAGAACATTTGGACTCAAATTGCATTTTGCTCATGAATTGATCTCAAATGCTTTGGAGTTTGTGGATAAACAGTGAACAATCAAAGGCCCAGTGAGACTGCTGATTGTATCGGTACAGTGCAGCAATTGCATTCGATCAGTGGCGCTGACAAAGTCCTAGTAATTGCTACAGACAGGCCTTGCAGTTTTGTTGCCCATTAACAAAGTGATGGGATCGACCCCACACGATGCAGGTGTTTTTCTCCCTCGTTTTCTCCCTTCACTCATCTCGCAAGGTCACTGAGTCCCTGTGAGTGTGTGTTGCCCTCTGGTACCACCCGCAAGCAGATGTTATTCCCATGTGGGTCCTGTCCGTGACAGGACTGCAGCGTGCATCAAGGCACCCCAGTCCTGTTCCCCACCAGACCTTCCCCACACATGCACTTCCACCAGGGGTTGCTGGATAGCAACCAGGACTGGGAACCCTGGCCGATTTAACTCTTACTGACTAGTGCCACAAAACATGGAAGTGGAAGACACGAGGGAAAAGAGCGAGAGGCTGACCATCAGGAACTCTACCCAACACAAGAACAACGGGTGCTGCTGAGGAGCACTTGCAACTATGCGAGCAGGAGTCAAGGGGCAAGACATGATTGGGTGGTGTTGATTGGTTACTGTCTGATTGTACCTCAATCGTACAAGAAGAAAGACGATCATTTTTCCTTTAATCATTCATGGGATGTAGGCATCAGTGGCAAGGCCGGCAACCGCTGCAGTCCCGTGTGGTGAAGGTGCTTCCACAGTGCTGTTAGGGAGGGAGTTCCAGGATTTTGACGATGAAGGAATGGCGATATATGTTCAAGTCAGGATGGTTTGTGACTTCTAGGGGAACTTGGAGGTGGTGGTGCTCCCTTTGTCAGGCTGCCCTTGTCCTTCTAGAATCTGGATGGTGGAGGTCGCGGGTTTGGGAGGTGTCGTCGAACTTTATGAACTTGAGCCACAGAGGCCAATTGAAATGAACCCTTTCACTGCCCTGACTGAGAACTGCTAACTCAGCAAAGTAGGATTCGAACCTGGGACCTAACCAAGTTTGTTCCATCATCATCATCATCATCATCATAGGCAGTCCCTCAGAATCGAGGAACACTTGCTTCCACTCTTAAAATGAGTCCTTAGGTGACTGGACAGTCCAATACGAGAACCACAGTCCTTATCACAGGTGGGACAGATAGTCGTTGAGGGAAGGGGTGGGTGGGACAGGTTTGCCGTAAGTTCTTTCCGCTGCCTGCGCTTGATTTCTGCATGCTCTCGGCGACGAGACTCGAGGTGCTCAGCGCCCTCCCGGATGCACTTCCTCCACTTAGGGCGGTCTTTGGCCAGGGACTCTCAGGTGTCAGTAGGGGATGTTGCACTTTATCAGGGAGGCTTTGAGGATGTCCTTGTAACCGTTTCCTCTGCCCACCTTTGGCTCGTTTGCCGTGAAGTAGAGCGCTTGCTTTGGGAGTCTCGTGTCTGGCATGCGGCCTGCCCAGCGGAGCTGATCAAGTGTGTGGTCAGCGCTTCAATGCTGGGGATGTTGGCCTGGTCGAGGACACTAATGTTGGTGCGCCTGTCCGCCCAGGGGATTTGTAGGATCTTGCAGAGACATCATTGGTGGTATTTCTCCAGCAACTTGAGGTGTCTATTGTACATGGTGCATGTCTCTGAGCCATACAGGAGGAAGGGTATTACAATGGCTACCAACTGAGGCACCTAGGGGAGCTACTATCACACGTTTCCACACCAGCATAGTATTTCATCTCTGTTCCCTGCTGCCTTAGTCTCTGCCACTCTTGCAGCTGCTGGAGAGAAATCAGGTAAGATACTTCATGGAAACTGTGCGGTCTTTTAAATAGTCCTTCATCAGTCTCTCTTCAAATTAGCACATAAATAATCTGAGCAGTGTTCAATTCATGTTCAACATGGTCTCAGCACCTCTCACTAAAAGCAGATAATATAACGCTACTAATATTTACTGTATGTCAGCCTTGGCTCAGTGGGTAGCACTCTTGCCTCTGAATCAGAAGGTTGAGGCTTCATAATCCCACTCCAGAGACTTGAGCACATATTCAATGCACTACTGAGGGAGTGCTGCACTGTCGGAGGTGCCGTCTTTTGGATGAGACGTTAAACCGAGGCCACGTCTGCCCCCTCGGGTGGGCATTAAAGGTCCCGTGGCACTGTTGGAAGAAGAGTGGAGGAGTTCTCCCCGGTGCCCTGGCCAATATTTATCCCCTCGACTAACATCAGTAAAACAGATTATCTGGTCATTATCACATTGCTGTTTGTGGGAGCTTGCTGTGCACAGATTAGCTGTTGCATTTCCCACATTACAACAGTGACTACACCCCAAAAGTGCTTCATTGACTGTGAACCTAGGGACATCCTGTGGTTGTGAAAGGCGCTATATAAATGCAAGTTCTTTTTGCAGGTGTGTTGCGGCATCGGGGCTGAGGCGACTGAAGGCGCAACAACGAAAGCGATGAAATAACGGATTCCCGATGAACGGGGTGGGAGAAAAATATCGAGGATGGAAAAAGTTGCAGGGGTATGGCGGACTAACTGGATTGCTCTGGGAAAGAGCTGGCATAGACTTGATGGGTCGAATGGCCTCCTTCTGTGCTGTACTATTCTATGAGTCTACGGTGCAGTAGCACTTCTGGAAAGCTGGCTTGAGGGGTGGGGTTTACAGAGGGAGACAGCTGCAAGGAGGGCTGTGCATAAACAGCCCTGGAATATGGTCCGACCGTCCTCTCCACGCCCATTCTTAAATTGGTTCATGCCCGCTACTTGGCAACAAGATATTTGTTTGGATAACATTACATCACTGAAGCATGTGCTGCAGCTGTCCATCCAGTAACTACCCGCTTTCAGCCACCGTATCACCCATGACTACACTCAGTCTCTGCATGATACCAGGAGCCTGCAATAGACTGAACACCCTTTTACTCACAGGCCGTTCTTCCTTTTTTGAATGATCTCAATCATTTCGCTGGCTAATGTCAAATAATAGTCTACTTTGCAGTGGGAGAAACTGTACGGGTTCCTTTAAATAGCAGGATGTATTAATCAGAGTAGAGTTCGAGTCCATGCTGTATGTTTCCCACATTACAACAGTGACTATCCTCAAAAAAAAGTGCTTCATTGGCTGTAAAGCGCATTGAGACGTCCAGGGGTCGTGAAAGGTGCTATATAAATGCAAGTCTTTTTCTTTCGTGCTGGAGTGTTACAGCCATGTTAGTGTGTGCAGCTGCTAAGCGCGCTGTGCAAGTAGTGTGGACAACACACATTGCAATCATTGCAGTACGTTAAGGCTTGCTGTTAGTCTGATCATTACCACATTGCTGTGTGTGGGATTGTGCTGTGCACAAATTATACGGTAGCTGACTCTCCCCCTTCTATCCTGAAGCAGTTGCCTCCATGGCCTTGCCCCGCCGTATCTCTGTACCCTCCTCTATAATCCCCCTCGACCTCTGTGCTCCGCCTTTCCAACAGCCCCGATTTTAATCGCTCCACCATTTGTGCCTTCAGCTCTGGAATTCCCTCCCTAAATCTTGGCTCCTCGCCACTGCTTCTTCCTCCATTAAGACGCTCCTTAAAACTTACCTCTTCCACCAAGCCTTTTGTCATCTGTCCTAATATCTCCTTATATGGCTTTCTTTGGCCTGATAACACTCCTGTTAAGCGCCTTGGGACGTTTTATTACATTAAAGGCACAATTATAGATATAAGCTGTTGTTGGCAGCGTTCAATGGGTGCCCACAACACAGACTATGAGCCTAGACGGGGTCGGAGGTCTGGGGCCCCTCCCACCCCAAATCCGATCCTGTCCTTATCTGATATTTATAGATATATTTTCCAGTTGAATTCATTGGATGGCAGTCTCGTCTGGCTCTGTATTTTTTTGATCCTCCCCAGTCTGAGGTCAGTTGTATTCGGCCGTACTGCTGCCCCGGCTAAGATCAGCAAACCTTGCAGAGAGCAGGAATCAAACTTGAGATGTCTGCTGATTGCTTGGTCTGTGCTGAGTTAGTCTGTCTCGGCTGGCGAAATATCAGCCGTGCTCCTGCCTCAGATCATTATCCAGTAACTCCCCTTGTATATTCAGATAATAAAGCAGTCTGTGCCCGCATGCAGCAAGACCTGGACAACAGTCAGCTTGGGGCTGGTAAGTGGCAAATAACATGTGCCCACACAAATGGCAGGCAATGACCATCTCCAACAAGGCAGGGTGTAACCACTTGACATTCAATCGCATGACCATCGTAGAATCCCCCATTGAATGTCAGGTAGTTATGTGGGCACCTCCTCATCACAGTGGGATAACATGCATAATACATCATTTAACATCCATGATCCACTGTCTTTAACACATGACATTGCAAGTAGGGACATGAATGTCTTGCCACTTTCTTAACACCATACACAGGGGTCGAAATTCGGTGCAGCCCGCATTGACACCGCCTGGTCGCCACCTAGATGCGTCAGGCGTTGTCTACCGCCGCAAAACACTATGTTCAGTTGTTTCGTCCCAAGAGGAGAGAGGAACGCTAAGGGAAGCGTTCCACACTCCTCTTCGGGCGCTAATGGAGCGATAGCGCAGGCGGCCGACTCGATCTTTTGCCGCTAGGACACCGGCATCCTAGCGCCTGAAGAAGGAAAACAAAAACTTGGGGAAAATTTCAATGAGCTGCACTCACATATTCCCCACTGCTGCCACAAACACATAGAAGTTAAAAAAAATTACATTTCGCCACTTGCCTTGCTCTCCGGACGATACCGCCCCGGGATCATCGGTGTACCAACTGCTCTCCCTGTCGGAAGCGCTACGGCAGGCAGAAGCAGTCATGTCCACGGCGCTACGGGGAGCGTTGCACACTGGGTGACGTCACCGAGTGGGCGGCGCGAGCGAGCGCAAACTGTCAGCCCCGCCCAGTGCGGTGCTCGGGCGGGCTCCGTTAGCGCCCCTCCGTGCCAGCAGGTGGCGCTAACCCACCGAATTTCTCCCCTCTAATATCTAATTCAGTCTCTTATTTGTACATATTTATACATAGCTTAGGACATATAGCCCCCAGTTGGCAGATCTCTTCTGAAACATTGTTGGCATTATAATTACGTTTAGTAGCCACAAGCTAAGGGGGGTAAGAATTGTTCAGGGTTTCTACACCTGATCACTGTTTAGTGACATCTGCTGGGAAATGTGTATGTATGCACATCGGAACAGGAGTAGACCATTCAGCCCCTCGAGCCTGTTCCGCTATTGAATGAGATCTTGGTTGATCTGTATCTTAACTCCGCCTATCTGCTTTGTTTCCATATCCCTCAATACCCTTGCCTGACAAACATCGATCAATCTTAGTTTTGGAATGTTCAATTGACCTCCAACTTCAACAGCTCTTTGGGAGAAGAGCGTTCCAGATTCCCACTGCCCTTTTTGTGAAGAAGTGCTTCTTGACATCACCCCTGAACGGCCTGGCTCTGAGTTTAAGGTTATACCCCTTGTTCTGGACTCGCCCACCAGAGGGAATCGTTTCAACCATCGACCCGATCTAATCCTTTAATCATCTTAAACACCTCAATTAAATAACCCCTTAATCTTCTAAATTCGAGGGAATACAAGCCCAGTCTATGCAACCTGTCCTCATAATTTAACCCCTTTAGCCCCAGTATCATTCTGGGAATCTGCACTGCTCCCCCTCCAAGGCCGATATATCCTCCCTGAGGTGCTGTTAGATTATTCTATTCGATCATGGGGATAGGACTGTGCCTGGCTGTGATAGCTCCTTAAGCTTCATAGCCTCCTGATACTCTGAGCTAAATCTTTGTTCTTTGTACTCCAGGTGCGCATAAAGGGAATAAAACATGTGTCCAATTGATGGGCGGCGATTCAGGCAGTTGCCGGCGTTATCGATATGCACTTCCAGTCCAGGAAGGTCTGTGATGAGGGCAAAGGGTGGAACAATCTATCTCACTTTCTAGGTTCACACACGATGGTGGCAGGGACCCACTGGACCCGTAGAACTGCGCACTAAATAAATCAGGAGCAGAATACCAATTGCAGAAAGCCCCATATATCAGTATCGAGTCTTTCCTCTTTTTAACCCCCCCCCCACCCCCCAACCTGCACACTACAAGAGAAGGGAGGGGGAAAGGGGCAGGGGCGAAGGGGGTGGGGAGGGGAAGGGGGAAGGCAGAAGGGGAAAGAGAAGGGGGAAGGAGGAAGGGAAAATGGAGGGAGGGAGGGAGGGAAAGGGGAGAGAGGGAGGAAGGAAAAAGGGAGGGAGGGAAAGGGGAGGGAGGAAGGGAAAAGGGAGGGAGGGAGGGAAAGGGGAGGGATGGAGGAAGGAAAAAGGGAGGGAGGGGTGGGAGGGGGAAGGGGGTGCAGAGGAGGGGAGGGGAGGGGGGAAGGGGGTGCAGAGGAGGGGGGAGGGGAAGGAGGGAGGGGAGGAGGGAAGGAGGAAGGGGAGGAGGAAAGAAGGGGGGGAGGAGGAAAGAAGGGGGTGAGGAGGGGAAGGAGGGGGGAGAGGGAAGGGAAGGCTGGAGAGAAGGGGAAGAGAGAAATAAGCCCACACTATACTGCTGTTATTTGGCTTTTCACTTGACAGGTTCTTTGCTAGTTAGTGCCTGTACCAATTTGTGTCTTCAGCTCATTTGTGGCCTTAGTGTTCACAGCAATTGCATGAATCACTGAGTAATACACAAAGCCTATTTGGAGCAACGTTAAACTAAATGAACAGAGAAGAATACTGTGGAAGCAAGTACTGTGTGTATTTAAGTACTTACTGCACGATACGACCTGCGCTATTTCCCCTCAAAGGTGAACAACATTCTTGACAGGTAAGTGTGTTCAATCTAAAGTATTACTGTCTTCGATCCCCATTACACTTTACATCCAAGTCATTTTGGTTGCCAATTCCTATGGTCACTCTATCAGATAACTCAGCATGGACCTGGGACACTTTGGAGTCTGCAGTGCTGGAATTCAGTAACCATTCTGGAGAAACATTGTGGTGCATGGTGCCCTCTAGTGATGTCTCTGACATCAGGTGATGTGGTTCAGTGCTGATCAATGTGAAATTCCCCATGCCCCCATCAGCCCCTCCCCCCGTTTCCCATGCCCTCTCTTTTTTCCCTCCTCCCTTCCTTCGTTACTTCCCTCCTCTATTCCCCTACTATCCTCTCGATTGTTTTCCCCATCTTTTCCTCCTCTTCCCTCCCCCTGTTCCCGTTATCTTTCGTTTTCCCCTTCTCCCTCCCCTTTTTCGACTCCCTTCCACCGTTCCCATTATCTTTCCTCTTTTTCCCTTCCCTAACTCCCTCCTCTTTTCCCCTTCCCTCTCTTTACGCCTGCCCTTCCCTCCCTCCTTTTCCACTCTCTCCCTTTCCATCTTCCCTCCCTCCCTCTTTTACCATTCCCTTCCCTCCTGTCATGTATTCAACTGTCATTGTAATCCATGTATAAACTGACCTAAGCTGTAGACCGTGAGAACACTGACCACTAGGTGGTGAACTTGTGGGAGACACTCCTAACCTGGACTTTCAGGTATAAAAGGGAAAGCTCTACCCACCTTCATCACTTCAGTGCTGGAATAAAGGTTACTAGTCACAGAGTGACTTTCTCTCACGTATGGGCCTTGTGTGCATTTGTACTGTATAGTAAGGACATATCATTGGCGACGAGAAACTAGGATTTAAACCATGTGAGCATGGCCACTAGCAGCACAGACAAGCGGTACTGTGTTGGTGATGATTGGGATGATTTTATTGAGAGACTACAGCAAAGTTTCATCACTAAGGAATGGCTGGGACAGGATTCGGCCGACAAACGCAGGGCTCATCTCCTGATGGTTTGTGGATCCAGGACGTACTCCCTGATGATGGACCTTCTAGCACCAGAGAAGCCGACGGATAAGACTTTTGAAGAGCTCAGTAAGTTGATCGGGGAACACTTTAAACTGGCGAGCAGCATGCACATGGCGAGACACCGGTTTTACACGCACCGGCGGCGAGAAGGGCTAAGCGTTCCAGACTTCGTGGCAGATCTCTGGCGACTGGCGAGCCTATGTAAGTTCCCAGATGCATGTAGAGTGGAGATGCTGTGAGACTTTTTTATTGAGGGCTTCGGGTAAGCTGGGGTTTTCAGGAAACTGATTGAGACCAAAGACTTGACCTTGGAAGCGGCGGCTCTGATAGCCCAGACATTTATCTCAGGGGAGGAAGAGACCAGAATGATGTTTGACAAAAATCTTGATTTAAATGCAGAAAATGGATAGGGAGTCAACATTGTTATCGCGGCACACAGTTCTCCAGGCAGACAAGGGCAATCGGACATGCCCGAGCATGTAGTCGAACCCAAAGGGGGAATTCAACAGAGACAATGGCTAGCTGAATTGCGATTCATGCCATCGCAAGGGACAATGCGGCCAGTAATGGGGCCATCAACACCTGTCAATGGTGCGTTTAAGGACAGTTACAGAGACAGTCAGAGACGATCGATTGGTAATGGACCTTTTGTTTCCAACAACGGCTCATGTTGGAGGTGTGGAGGCAAACACACAGCCAGAGCTTGCAGGTATCAGCAATATACCTGCAGAAACTGCAACGTCAGCGGTCACTTAGCGCGTATGTGCAGGAAGCCTGCAGCCAGGTTGATGTACGAGGAGGACGGGCCCGATGCAAGCCCTACGAGGCCAAATGGACACCGGGGGAAATCACTGGAAGCTGAAGTTCAGCGAGTTCATGTGGAGCACATCTACAGTTCACACCCCAGGACGCCACTGCTAATGATGAAAGTGCTCCTCAATGGCATCCCAGTATCAATGGAGCTAGACACGGGCGCCAGCCAGTCCCTGATGAGTATCAAACAGTTCGACAAGTTGTGGGCGTCCAAGGCCAGGAGGCCAAAATTATTGCTGATTGCCGCACAGCTACGGACATATACAAAGGAGATCATTCCGGTGCGAGGCAGCGCCACGGTAGTCGTGACCCACAAAGATTCGGAAAACAGGTTGCCATTCTGGATTGTCCCGGGGGACGGTTACGCACTGCTGGGGAGGAGTTGGCTTGCTGTCATGAACTGGAAATGGGGCGATGTCAATGCAATTTCTTCTGTGGAGCGAATATCATGCTCACAGGTCCTGGACAAATTTGACTTTGTCATTTTCATGGGGACCAAGGTAGTGATTCACATAAACCCGGACGCCAGGCCAGTACACCACTAGGCCAGAGCGCTGCCGTACGTGATGCGGGAAAAGATAGAATGCGAATTGGACTGCCTGCTGAGGGAAGGCATCATCTCGCCAGTCGAATTCAGTGACTGGGCGAGCCCGATCGTGCCGGTGCTCAAGGCGGATGGGTCGGTCAGGATATGTGGTGATTACAAGGCCACCATCAATCGGGTGTCACTCCAAGACCAGTACCCGCTATGAGAGCGGAGGACCTCTTTGCGATGCTATCCGGTGGCAAATTTTTTTCAAAATTGGACCTGACCTCAGCTTACATGACCCAGGAGCTGGCGAGTGAGTCGAAGAAGCTGACCACCATCACGACACACAAGGGGTTGTTTGAGTACAACAGATGTCCGTTCGGGATTCGCTCGGCGGCCACGATCTTTCAGCGAAACATTGAAAGCCTCCTCAAGTCGATTCCAAGGACAGTGGTTTTTCAAGGCGACATCCTCATCATGGGTTGCGATACTGAAGAATACCTCCACAACCTGGAGGAGGTGCTACGCAGACTGGACCGGGTAGGTCTGCGACTGAAAAAGGCGAAGTGCGTCTTCTTCGCTCCAGAGGTAGAATTCCTGGGGAGGAGGGTAGCAGCAGATGGGATCAGACCCACTGCATCCAAAACGGAATCGATCCAGAGAGCACCCAGACCCCGTAACACGACGGAGCTGCGTTCGTTCCTGGGGCTCCTGAACTATTTTGGTAACTTTCTTCCCAAATTGAGCACGCTGTTAGAGCCGCTACACATGCTCCTTCGCAAAGGTCGCGAATGTGTCTGGGAGGACAGCCAGGAAAGGGCTTTCGATAGAGCACGCAATTTGTTATGCTCCAACAAACTGTTAACGTTATATGACCTGTGTAAGAAACCTGTGTTAACGTGCGATGCATCGTCCTATGGGGTCGGGTGTGTGTGTTGCAGCATGTGAATGCCAATGGTCAGTTACAGCCGGTAGCTTATGCCTCCAGAAGTCTGTCCCAGGCAGAAAGGGGCTACGGGATGGTAGAAAAGGAAGCGCTTGCATGTGTATATGCAGTAAAAAAAAATGCACCAGTATCTGTTTGGCAGGAAATTTGAGCTGGAGACAGATCACAAACCCCTTACGTCCCTTTTGGCTGACAACAAGGCCATAAATGCAAATGTGTCGGCACGCATACAGAGGTGGGCACTCACATTAGCCACCTATGACTATACAATTTGGCACAGACCGGGCACTGAAAACTGCGCCGATGCACTCAGCAGGCTCTCACTAGCCACCACCGAGGGGGCAACCGAGCATGCTGCTGAGATGGTCATGGCTGTTGAAGCTTTCCCGTGACATCCTGTCAGATCAAAGTCTGGACTAATAGAGACCTGTTACTGTCTTTAGTCAAGAAATGTGTCCTGAATGGGGACTGGGCAGCCACGTAAGGGGCATGCCCTGAGGAATTTAAACCATTTCACAGGCGCAAGGATGAACTCTCGATTCAGGCTGATTGCCTACTATGGGGGTACATAGTAGTCATGCCCCAGATGGGCAGAGAGGCGTTCATCCGAGAACTCCACAAGGAGCACCTGGGCATTGTCATGATGAAGGCAATTGCCAGGTCACACGTTTGTTGGCCAGGGATAGATGCAGACCTGGAACTTTGTATTCGTAGGTGCAACACGTGTGCCCAGCTGGGCAATGTGCCCAGGGAAGCCCCCCTTAGCCCCTGGTCCTGGCCCGCCAAGCCATGGTCACGCATCCATGTGGACTACGCAGGTCCCTTCATGGGGAAAATGTTTTTGGTTGTAGTAGACGCCTACTCCAAATGGATCGAGTGTGACATTCTCAATTCAAGCACATCCTCTGCCACGGTAGAAAGTCTATGGGCAATGCTCGTCGCCCATGGTCTACCGGATGCCTTGGTCAGCGACAATGGCCCGTGCTTTAGAAGCATTGAGTTCCAGGACTTCATGGCAGGAAATGGTATCAACCATGTTAGAATGGCACCGTTCAAGCCGGCCTCAAACGGCCAGGCGGAACGAGCAGTGCAGATAATCAAACAGGGGATGCTCAGAATCCAAGGGGGTTCCCTACAAAGCCACTTATCATGCCTCCTGTTGACCAACAGATCCCGAGCACACTCGCTTACAGGAGTTCCACCCGCAGGGCTGCTAATGAAAAGGACGCTCAAAACCAGGTTATCCCTCATATACCCCACCATGAAAGAAATTGTTGAGAGCAGGCGCCGGTCACAATGTGACTACCATGACGGGAATGCGAGGGCACGATGTATTGATGTCAATGACCCAGTCTTTGTCCTCAACTACGCTGCAGGCCCAAATGGCTTGCGGGCACTGTGATTACCAAAGAGGGGAATAGGATTCTGGTAGTTAAACTTACCAATAAACAAATCTGCTACAAACACGTGGATCAAACAAAAAGGAGGTTCAGCAACCCCATAGAAGAAGCAGAGGAAGAACATGATGTAGAGTTCACTCCACCACAGGTGACCAAACACCGGAACCAAGTGGAGGAGAGCCCAATCACTGTGGGCAGTCCGGACAGGCCTGAGGCACTGCAAACAGCAGACACTCAGGCCAGCGCCCAACAACTGGAGCCCCAACTCAGGCGCTCTACAAGGGAGCATAAACCAACAGAGAGACTTAACCTGTGATCCCAATAAGACTTTGGGGGGGAGGTGATGTCATGTATTCCACTGTCATTGTAATCCATGGAAAAGCTGACCTAAGTTGTACACCGTGAGAACACTGACCACTAGGTGCTGAACTTGTGGGAGACACTCCTAACCTGGACTTTCAGGTATAAAAGGGGAAGCTCCACCCACCTTCATCACTTCAGTGCTGGAATAAAGGTTACTGGTCACTGGTCACAGAGTGAGCTTCTCTCAAGTATAGGCCTCGTGTGCATTTGTACTGTATAGTAAGGACATATCATCTCCCTTTCCTCTCCCCATCCTTTGTTCTCATTAACTCTTTTTTTTCTCTTCCCTAACTCTCCACCCTGTTTTCCCCTCCCTCCCTCCCTCTTTTCCCCTCCATCCCTCCCTCTTTTCCCCTTCCCTCCCTCCTCTTTTCCCTTTACTCCTCCCTCCATCCACTCCTTCTCCCTCCACTCCTTTCCCCTTCCTCCTCTTTTCCATTCCCTTCCTCTGTTCCCATTATCTCTCCTTTTCTCTTCCCCAACTCCCTCCTCTTTACTCATTCCTCCCTCTTTCTCACTCCCTCCCTTACCCCCTCCACTCCTTTTCCCCTTCCCCCCTACTTCCTCCTCCATCCCTTTCACCCCCTCCTCCCTCCTTCCCCTCAACCTTCCCCCAGCTCCCTCCTTCCACCCACCCCACTCCCTTTCCCCCTCCCACCAGTCCCTTCCCCCCCCCACCTTTTGCCCATTCACCCCATTGCTCATTCACCCCCACACCCCCTGACCCCCCGTTGTGCATTCCCCCTCCTTTTGCCTAGTTCCCCCCCCTCGCCCATTTCATAGAATCATACAAATTTACAGCACGGAAGGAGGCCATTTTGGCCCATCGTGTCCGTGCCAGAAAACAACAGGCTATCCAGCCTAATCCCACTTTCCAGCTCTTGGTCCGTAACCCTGCAGATTACGGCACTTCAGGTGCACATCCAAGTACTTTTTAAAATGCGGTGAGGGTTTCTGCCTCTAACACCTTTTCAGGCAGTGAGTTCCAGACCCCCACCACCCTCTGCGTGAAGAAATTTCCCTCATATCCCCTCTAAACCTTCTATCAATTACTTTAAATTTGTGCCCCCTGGTTGTTGATCCCTCTGCTAAGGGAAATAGGCCTTTGCTATTCACTATATCTAGGCCCCTCATAATTTTATACACCTCAGTGAGGTCTCCCTCAGCCTCCTCTGTTCCAATGAAAACAAATCCAGCCTATGGGGTACTGAAGTTGCATGTTCAGTCATGAACTCATTGAATGGCGGTGCAGGCTCGAAGGGCTGAATGGCCTACTCCTGCACCTATTTTCTATGTTTCTATCTAATATGTCCTCCTAGCTTAGATTCTCCACTCCCAGCAACATCCAGTAAATCTCCTCTGTACCCTCTCCAGTGCACTCAACGTCCTCCTGTAATGGGGTAACCAGAACTGCACGCAGTACTCCAGCTGTAGCCTAACCAGTGTTTTATACAGTTCAAGCATAACCCCCTGCTCGTATATTCTATGTCTCGGCTATACACTCTCCTGTTGTCTATTTCCCTCTCCCTTTGCCCATTCCCTGCCCCTTTGCCCCTCCCCCCAATACCCCCATTTCCTCCCCCATTACCCATCCCCCCCATTGCCAGCCCCCGATTGCCCCTCCCCCATTACCCATCCCATTTGCCCCTCCCACATTACCCATCCCATTTGCCCCTCCCCTCATTACCCACCCCCCCATTTGCCCCTGCCCTCATTACCCATCCCCCATTTTCCCCATTCCCCCCCCCCCTCACTCACTCCCGCCCTCTCGCGGATTGAACCGGAAGTGGGTTGGCCGTTGCGCGAGGCGGGCAGGCGCTGACGTCAGAGCTGACGAGGGCGGGGCGGAGCCGAGCCGAGAGAGGGCGCGTCAGCACCCGCGAGCGCGCTCCCGAGCGAGCCCGAGCCGCACCGCCTGAGGGAGCGCGCGCGGCGCCGCTGGAGGAGAGGGAGCGGGAGACGGAGCGGCCGCGATGACAAGGTGGGTCCCCGGCCCCGCGCCCCCTCCCCCCGGCCCCGCGCCCCCTCCCCCCGGCCCCGCACCCCCTCCCCCCGGCCCCGCACCCCGCACCCCTCCGTAAACCGCACTCGGCCCCGCCGTTTCCGTTTTATCCGGGGGCGGGTTACTCGGGGCACATACAAACAATAAAGCATCGAGGCACCGGATTAACGGCGACAGCGGCCCTCGCGTCCCCGATCCCCATTTACCCCCCTTCCCTTCATCTTAACCCCCCCTCATCCTCACCCCCCCTCCATCCCACGTATCCTCACCCTCTACCCCCTCATCCTCTACTCCCTCCCTCATCCTCTACCCCCTCCCTCACCCCCTCCCTCACCCCCTCATCCTCTACCCCTCCCTCACCCGCTACCCCCTCCCTCACCCCCTCATCCTCTACCCCCTCCCCCTCATGCTCTACCCCCTCCCTCACCCGCTACTCCCTCCCTCACCCCCTCCCTCACCCCCTCATCCTCTACCCCCTCATCCTCTACCCCCTCATCCTCTACCCCCTACCCCCTCCCTCACCCCCTCATCCTCTACCCCCTCATCCTCTACCCCCACCCTCACCCCCACCCTCACCCCCTCCCTCACCCCCTCCCTCACTCCCTCATCCTCTACCCCCTCCATCACCCCCTCATCCTCTACCCCCTCCCTCACCCCCTCATCCTCTACCCCCTCCCTCACCCCCTCATCCTCTACCCCCTCCCTCACCCCCTCCCTCACCCCCTCATCCTCTACCCCCTCCCTCACCCCCTCATCCTCTACCCCCTTCCTCACCCCCTCATCCTCTACCCCCTCTTCCTCTACCCCCTCCCTCACCCTCACATCCTCTACCCCCTCCCTCACCCCCTACCCCCTCCCTCACCCCCTACCCCCTCCCTCACCCCCTACCCCCTCCCTCACCCCCTACCCCCTCCCTCACCCCCTTCCTCACCCCCTACCCCCTCCCTCTCCCCCTACCCCCTCCCTCTCCCCCTACCCCCTCCCCCCTCCCTCACCCCCTACCCCCTCCCTCACCCCCTCCCCCCTCCCTCCCCCCTCCCTCACCCCCTCCCCCCTCCCTCACCCCCTCCCCCCTCCCTCACCCCCTCCCCCCTCCCTCACCCCCTCCCCCCTCCCTCACCCCCTCCCCCCTCCCTCACCCCCTCCCTCACCCCCTCCCTCACCCCCTCCCTCACCCCCTCCCTCACCCCCTCCCTCACCCCCTCCCTCACCCCCTCCCTCACCCCCTCCCTCACCCCCTCCCTCACCCCCTCCCTCACCCCCTCCCTCACCCCCTCCCCCCTCCCTCACCCCCTCCCTCACCCCCTCCCCCCTCCCTCACCCCCTCCCCCCTCCCTCACCCCCTCCCCCCTCCCTCACCCCCTCATCCCTCCCTCACCCCCTCATCCCTCCTCCCTCACCCCCTCATCCCTCCACCCCCTCCCTCACCACCTCATCCTCTAACCCCTCCCTCATCCTCTAACCCCTCCCTCATCCTCTACCCCCTTCCTCATCCTCTACCCCCTTCCTCATCCTCTACCCCCTTCCTCATCCTCTACCCCCTTCCTCATCCTCTACCCCCTTCCTCATCCTCTACCCCCTCCCTCATCCTCTACCCCTCCCTCATCCTCTACCCCCTCCCTCATCCTCTACCCCTCCCTCATCCTCTACCCCTCCCTCATCCTCTACCCCTCCCTCATCCTCTACCCCCTCCCTCATCCTCTACCCCCTCCCTCATCCTCTACCCCCTCCCTCATCCTCTACCCCCTCCCTCATCCTCTACCCCCTCCCTCATCCTCTACCCCCTCCCTCATCCTCTACCCCCTCCCTCATCCTCTACCCCCTCCCTCATCCTCTACCCCCTCCCTCATCCTCTACCCCCTCCCTCATCCTCTACCCCCTCCCTCATCCTCTACCCCCTCCCTCATCCTCTACCCCCTCCCTCATCCTCTACCCCCTCCCTCATCCTCTACCCCCTCCCTCATCCTCTACCCCCTCCCTCATCCTCTACCCCCTCCCTCATCCTCTACCCCCTCCCTCATCCTCTACCCCCTCCCTCATCCTCTACCCCTCCCTCATCCTCTACCCCTCCCTCATCCTCTACCCCTCCCCCATCCTCTACCCCCTCCCCCATCCTCTACCCCCTCCCTCATCCGCTACCCCCTCCCTCATCCTCTACCCCCTCCCTCATCCTCTACCCCCTCCCTCATCCTCTACCCCCTCCCTCATCCTC